>NW_027017004.1:0-300000 GCF_036013445.1 Caloenas nicobarica
CCGACAGAGCCCGACAGAGCCCGACAGGGCCCGACAGGGCCCAGTAGAGCCCGACAGAGCCCGACAGAGCCCGACAGAGCCCGACAGAGCCCGACAGGGCCCGACAGGGCCCGACAGGGCCCGACAGGGCCCAACAGAGCCCGACAGAGCCCGACAGGGCCCAGTAGAGCCCAGTAGAGCCCGACAGAGCCCGACAGAGGCCGACAGAGGCCGACAGAGCCCGACAGAGCCCGACAGAACCCGACAGAGCCCGACAGAGCCCGACAGAGCCCGACAGAGCCCGACAGGGCCCGACAGAGGCCGACAGGGCCCGACAGGGCCCGACAGGGCCCGACAGGGCCCAGTAGAGCCCGACAGAGCCCGACAGAGCCCGACAGAGCCCGACAGAGCCCGACAGAGCCCAGTAGAGCCCGACAGAGCCCGACAGAGCCCGACAGAGCCCGACAGGGCCCGACAGGGCCCGACAGGGCCCAGTAGAGCCCGACAGAGCCCGATAGAGCCCGACAGGGCCCAGTAGAGCCCAGTAGAGCCCGACAGAGCCCAGTAGAGCCCGACAGAGCCCGACAGAGCCCGACAGAGCCCGACAGGGCCCGACAGGGCCCGACAGGGCCCGACAGAGCCCGACAGGGCCCGACAGGGCCCGACAGGGCCCAGTAGAGCCCGACAGAGCCCGACAGAGCCCGACAGAGCCCGACAGAGCCCGACAGAGCCCGACAGGGCCCGACAGAGCCCAGTAGAGCCCAGTAGAGCCCGACAGAGCCCGACAGAGCCCGACAGAGCCCGACAGAGACCAGTTGAGCCCGACAGAGCCCGACAGGGCCCGACAGGGCCCGACAGGGCCCAGTAGAGCCCGACAGAGCCCGACAGAGCCCGACAGAGCCCGACAGAGCCCGACAGAGACCAGTTGAGCCCGACAGAGCCCGACAGAGCCCGACAGAGCCCGACAGAGCCCGACAGAGCCCGACAGGGCCCAGTAGAGCCCGACAGAGCCCACAGAGCCCGACAGAGCCCGACTGGGCCCGACAGAGCGCGACAGGGCTCGACAGAGCCCGACAGAGCCCGACAGAGCCCGACAGGGCCCGACAGGGCCCGACAGAGCCCGACAGGGCCCGACAGGGCCCAGTAGAGCCCGACAGAGCCCGACAGAGCCCGACAGAGCCCGACAGGGCCCGACAGGGCCCGACAGGGCCCAGTAGAGCCCGACAGGGCCCGACAGAGCCCGACAGAGCCCGACAGAGCCCGACAGGGCCCGACAGGGCCCAGTAGAGCCCGACAGAGCCCGACAGAGCCCGACAGAGCCCGACAGAGCCCGACAGAGCCCGACAGGGCCCAGTAGAGCCCGACAGAGCCCGACAGAGCCCGACAGGGCCCAGTAGAGCCCGACAGAGCCCGACAGAGCCCGACAGGGCCCGACAGGGCCCGACAGAGCCCGACAGAGCCAGACATAGCCCGACAGAGCCCGACAGAGCCCGACAGGGCCCGACAGGGCCCGACAGGGCCCGACAGAGCCCGACAGAGCCCGACAGAGCCCAGTAGAGCCCGACAGAGCCCGACAGGGCCCGACAGGGCCCGACAGGGCCCAGTAGAGCCCGACAGAGCCCGACAGAGCCCGACAGAGCCCAGTAGAGCCCGACAGAGCCCGACAGAGCCCGACAGAGCCCGACAGAGCCCGACAGAGCCCGACAGGGCCCGACAGGGCCCGACAGGGCCCAGTAGAGCCCGACAGAGCCCGACAGAGCCCGACAGAGCCCGACAGAGCCCGACAGAGCCCGACAGGGCCCGACAGGGCCCGACAGGGCCCAGTAGAGCCCGACAGAGCCCGATAGAGCCCGACAGGGCCTATTAGAGCCCAGTAGAGCCCGAGAGAGCCCAGTAGAGCCCGACAGAGCCCGACAGAGCCCGACAGGGCCCGACAGGGCCCGACAGGGCCCGACAGAGCCCGACAGAGCCCGACAGGGCCCAGTAGAGCCCGACAGAGCCCGACAGAGCCCGACAGAGCCCGACAGAGCCCGACAGAGCCCAGTAGAGCCCAGTAGAGCCCGACAGAGCCCGACAGAGCCCGACAGAGACCAGTTGAGCCCGACAGAGCCCGACAGGGCCCGACAGGGCCCAACAGGGCCCAGTAGAGCCCGACAGAGCCCGACAGAGCCCGACAGAGCCCGACAGAGCCCGACAGAGCCCGACAGAGCCCGACAGAGCCCGACAGAGCCCGACAGAGCCCGACAGAGCCCGACAGGGCCCGACAGGGCCCAGTAGAGCCCGACAGAGCCCCACAGAGCCCGACAGAGCCCGACTGGGCCCGACAGAGCCCGACAGGGCTCGACAGAGCCCGACAGAACCCGACAGAGCCCGACAGAGCCCGACAGGGCCCGACAGAGCCCGACAGAGCCCGACAGGGCCCGACAGGGCCCAGTAGAGCCCGACAGAGCCCGACAGAGCCCGACAGAGCCCGACAGGGCCCGACAGGGCCCGAGAGGGCCCAGTAGAGCCCGACAGGGCCCGACAGAGCCCGACAGGGCCCGACAGAGCCCGACAGAGCCCGACAGAGCCCGACAGGGCCCAGTAGAGCCCGACAGAGCCCGACAGAGCCCGACAGAGCCCGACAGAGCCCGACAGGGCCCAGTAGAGCCCGACAGAGCCCGACAGAGCCCGACAGAGCCCGACAGAGCCCGACAGGGCCCAGTAGAGCCCGACAGAGCCCGACAGAGCCCGACAGAGCCCGACAGAGCCCGACAGGGCCCGACAGGGCCCGACAGGGCCCAGTAGAGCCCGACAGAGCCCGACAGAGCCCGACAGAGCCCGACAGAGCCCGACAGGGCCCGACAGAGCCCGACAGGGCCCGACAGGGCCCGATAGGGCCCGATAGAGCCCGACAGAGCCCGACAGAGCCCGACAGGGCCCAGTAGAGCCCAGTAGAGCCCGACAGAGCCCGACAGAGCCCGACAGAGCCCGACAGGGCCCGACAGAGCCCGACAGAGCCCGACAGGGCCCAGTAGAGCCCGACAGAGCCCGACAGAGCCCGACAGAGCCCGACAGAGCCCGACAGAGCCCGACAGGGCCCAGTAGAGCCCAGTAGAGCCCGACAGAGCCCGACAGAGCCCGACAGAGCCCGACAGAGACCAGTTGAGCCCGACAGAGCCCGACAGGGCCCGACAGGGCCCGACAGGGCCCAGTAGAGCCCGACAGAGCCCGACAGAGCCCGACAGAGCCCGACAGAGCCCGACAGAGACCAGTTGAGCCCGACAGAGCCCGACAGAGCCCGACAGAGCCCGACAGAGCCCGACAGGGCCCGACAGGGCCCAGTAGAGCCCGACAGAGCCCCACAGAGCCCGACAGAGCCCGACTGGGCCCGACAGAGCCCGACAGGGCTCGACAGAGCCCGACAGAACCCGACAGAGCCCGACAGAGCCCGACAGGGCCCGACAGAGCCCGACAGAGCCCGACAGGGCCCGACAGGGCCCAGTAGAGCCCGACAGAGCCCGACAGAGCCCGACAGAGCCCGACAGGGCCCGACAGGGCCCGACAGGGCCCAGTAGAGCCCGACAGGGCCCGACAGAGCCCGACAGAGCCCGACAGAGCCCGACAGAGCCCGACAGAGCCCGACAGGGCCCAGTAGAGCCCGACAGAGCCCGACAGAGCCCGACAGAGCCCGACAGAGCCCGACAGAGCCCGACAGAGCCCGACAGGGCCCAGTAGAGCCCGACAGAGCCCGACAGAGCCCGACAGAGCCCGACAGAGCCCGACAGAGCCCGACAGGGCCCAGTAGAGCCCGACAGAGCCCGACAGAGCCCGACAGAGCCCGACAGAGCCCGACAGGGCCCAGTAGAGCCCGACAGAGCCCGACAGAGCCCGACAGAGCCCGACAGAGCCCGACAGGGCCCGACAGGGCCCGACAGGGCCCGACAGGGCCCAGTAGAGCCCAGTAGAGCCCGACAGAGCCGACAGAGCCCGACAGAGCCCGACAGAGCCCGACAGGGCCCGACAGGGCCCGACAGGGCCCAGTAGAGCCCGACAGAGCCCAGTAGAGCCCGACAGAGCCCGACAGAGCCCGACAGAGCCCGACAGAGACCAGTTGAGCCCGACAGAGCCCGACAGGGCCCGACAGGGCCCGACAGGGCCCAGTAGAGCCCGACAGAGCCCGACAGAGCCCGACAGAGCCCGACAGAGCCCGACAGAGACCAGTTGAGCTCGACAGAGCCCGACAGAGCCCGACAGAGCCCGACAGAGCCCGACAGAGCCCGACAGGGCCCGACAGGGCCCAGTAGAGCCCGACAGAGCAACACAGAGCCCGACAGAGCCCGACTGGGCCCGACAGAGCCCGACAGGGCTCGACAGAGCCCGACAGAGCCCGACAGAGCCCGACAGGGCCCGACAGGGCCCGACAGAGCCCGACAGGGCCCGACAGGGCCCAGTAGAGCCCGACAGAGCCCGACAGAGCCCGACAGAGCCCGACAGGGCCCGACAGGGCCCGTCAGGGCCCAGTAGAGCCCGACAGGGCCCGACAGAGCCCGACAGAGCCCGACAGAGCCCGACAGGGCCCGACAGGGCCCGACAGGGCCCAGTAGAGCCCGACAGAGCCCGACAGAGCCCGACAGAGCCCGACAGAGCCCGACAGGGCCCAGTAGAGCCCGACAGAGCCCGACAGGGCCCAGTAGAGCCCGACAGAGCCCGACAGAGCCCGACAGAGCCCGACAGAGCCCGACAGGGCCCGACAGGGCCCAGTAGAGCCCGACAGAGCCCGACAGAGCCCGACAGAGCCCGACAGAGCCCGACAGGGCCCGACAGGGCCCGACAGAGCCCGACAGAGCCCGACAGGGCCCAGTAGAGCCCAATAGAGCCCGACAGAGCCCAGTAGAGCCCGACAGAGCCCGACAGAGCCCGACAGGGCCCGACAGGGCCCGACAGGGCCCAGTAGAGCCCGACAGAGCCCGACAGAGCCCGACAGAGCCCGACAGAGCCCGACAGAGAACAGTTGAGCCCGACAGAGCCCGACAGAGCCCGACAGAGCCCGACAGGGCCCGACAGGGCCCAGTAGAGCCCGACAGAGCCCGACAGAGCCCGACAGAGCCCGACAGAGCCCGACAGGGCCCGACAGGGCCCGACAGGGCCCGACAGGGCCCAGTAGAGCCCGACAGAGCCCGACAGAGCCCGACAGAGCCCGACAGAGCCCGACAGGGCCCGACAGGGCCCGACAGGGCTCGACAGGGCTCGACAGGGCCCGACAGAGCCCGACAGAGCCCGACAGAGCCCGACAGGGCCCGACAGGGCCCGACAGAGCCCGACAGGGCCCGACAGGGCCCAGTAGAGCCCGACAGAGCCCGACAGGGCCCAGTAGAGCCCGACAGAGCCCGACAGAGCCCGACAGAGTCCGACAGAGCCCGACAGAGCCCGACAGGGCCCAGTAGAGCTCGACAGAGCCCGACAGGGCCCGACAGGGCCCGACAGAGCCCGACAGAGCCCGACAGAGCCCGACAGGGCCCGACAGGGCCCGACAGGGCCCAGGAGAGCCCGACAGAGCCCGACAGGGCCCGACAGAACCCGACAGGGCCCAGTAGAGCCCGACAGAGCCCGACAGAGCCCGACAGAGCCCGACAGGGCCCGACAGGGCCCAGTAGATCCCGACAGAGCCCGACAGAGCCCGACAGAGCCCGACAGAGCCCGACAGAGCCCGACAGGGCCCAGTAGAGCCCGACAGGGCCCGACAGGGCCCGACAGAGCCCGACAGAGCCCGACAGAGCCCGACAGGGCCCAGTAGAGCCCGACAGAGCCCGACAGAGCCCGACAGAGCCCGACAGAGCCCGACAGGGCCCAGTAGAGCCCGACAGAGCCCGACAGAGCCCGACAGAGCCCGACAGGGCCCAGTAGAGCCCGACAGAGCCCGACAGAGCCCGAAAGAGCCAGACAGAGCCCGACAGGGCCCGACAGGGCCCGACAGGGCCCAGTAGAGCCCGACAGGGCCCGACAGAGCCCGACAGGGCCCGACAGGGCCCGACAGGGCCCAGTAGAGCCCGACAGAGCCCGACAGAGCCCGACAGAGCCCGACAGGGCCCGACAGGGCCCGACAGGGCCCAGTAGAGCCCGACAGGGCCCGACAGAGCCCGACAGAGCCCGACAGAGCCCGACAGGGCCCGACAGGGCCCGACAGGGCCCAGTAGAGCCCGACAGAGCCCGACAGAGCCCGACAGAGCCCGACAGAGCCCGACAGAGCCCGACAGGGCCCGACAGGGCCCGACAGGGCCCGACAGGGCCCAGTAGAGCCCGACAGAGCCCGACAGAGCCCGACAGAGCCCGACAGGGCCCGACAGGGCCCGACAGGGCCCGATAGAGCCCGACAGAGCCCGACAGGGCCCAGTAGAGCCCAATAGAGCCCGACAGAGCCCAGTAGAGCCCGACAGAGCCCGACAGAGCCCGACAGGGCCCGACAGGGCCCGACAGGGCCCAGTAGAGCCCGACAGAGCCCGACAGAGCCCGACAGAGCCCGACAGAGAACAGTTGAGCCCGACAGAGCCCGACAGAGCCCGACAGAGCCCGACAGAGCCCGACAGGGCCCAGTAGAGCCGACAGAGCCCGACAGAGCCCGACAGAGCCCGACAGAGCCCGACAGAGCCCGACAGGGCCCGACAGGGCCCGACAGGGCCCAGTAGAGCCCGACAGAGCCCGACAGAGCCCGACAGAGCCCGACAGAGCCCGACAGAGCCCGACAGGGCCCGACAGGGCCCGACAGGGCTCGACAGGGCTCGACAGGGCCCGACAGGGCCCGACAGAGCCCGACAGAGCCCGACAGGGCCCGACAGGGCCCGACAGAGCCCGACAGGGCCCGACAGGGCCCGACAGGGCCCAGTAGAGCCCGACAGAGCCCGACAGGGCCCAGTAGAGCCCGACAGAGCCCGACAGAGCCCGACAGAGTCCGACAGAGCCCGACAGAGCCCGACAGGGCCCAGTAGAGCTCGACAGAGCCCGACAGGGCCCGACAGGGCCCGACAGAGCCCGACAGAGCCCGACAGGGCCCGACAGGGCCCGACAGGGCCCGACAGGGCCCGACAGGGCCCAGGAGAGCCCGACAGAGCCCGACAGAGCCCGACAGAACCCGACAGGGCCCAGTAGAGCCCGACAGAGCCCGACAGAGCCCGACAGAGCCCGACAGAGCCCGACAGGGCCCGACAGGGCCCAGTAGAGCCCGACAGGGCCCGACAGGGCCCGACAGAGCCCGACAGAGCCCGACAGAGCCCGACAGAGCCCGACAGAGCCCGACAGGGCCCAGTAGAGCCCGACAGAGCCCGACAGAGCCCGACAGGGCCCAGTAGAGCCCGACAGAGCCCGACAGAGCCCGACAGAGCCCGACAGAGCCCGACAGGGCCCGACAGGGCCCGACAGGGCCCGACAGGGCCCAGTAGAGCCCGACAGAGCCCGACAGAGCCCGACAGAGCCCGACAGAGCCCGACAGGGCCCGACAGGGCCCGACAGGGCCCGACAGGGCCCGATAGAGCCCGACAGAGCCCGACAGGGCCCAGTAGAGCCCAATAGAGCCCGACAGAGCCCAGTAGAGCCCGACAGAGCCCGACAGAGCCCGACAGAGCCCGACAGAGCCCGACAGGGCCCGACAGGGCCCGACAGGGCCCGACAGGGCCCGACAGAGCCCGACAGAGCCCGACAGGGCCCGACAGAGCCCGACAGGGCCCGACAGGGCCCGACAGGGCCCGACAGGGCCCGATAGAGCCCGACAGGGCCCGACAGGGCCCGATAGAGCTCGACAGAGCCCGACAGAGCCCGACAGAGCCCGACAGAGCCCGACAGGGCCCGACAGGGCCCGACAGGGCCCGACAGGGCCCGACAGAGCCCGACAGAGCCCGACAGAGCCCGACAGAGCCCGACAGGGCCCGACAGGGCCCGACAGGGCCCGACAGGGCCCGATAGAGCCCGACAGGGCCCGACAGGGCCCGATAGAGCTCGACAGAGCCCGACAGGGCCCGACAGGGCCCGACAGAGCCCGACAGAGCCCGACAGGGCCCGACAGGGCCCGACAGAGCCCGACAGAGCCCGACAGGGCCCAGTAGAGCCCGACAGAGCCCGACAGAGCCCGACAGAGAACAGTTGAGCCCGACAGAGCCCGACAGAGCCCGACAGAGCCTGACAGGGCCCGACAGGGCCCAGTAGAGCCCGACAGAGCCCGACAGAGCCCGATAGAGCCCGACAGAGCCCGACAGGGCCCGACAGGGCCCGACAGGGCCCGACAGGGCCCAGTAGAGCCCGACAGAGCCCGACAGAGCCCGACAGAGCCCGACAGAGCCCGACAGAGCCCGACAGGGCCCGACAGGGCCCGACAGGGCTCGACAGGGCTCGACAGGGCCCGACAGGGCCCGACAGAGCCCGACAGAGCCCGACAGGGCCCGACAGGGCCCGACAGAGCCCGACAGAGCCCGACAGGGCCCGACAGGGCCCAGTAGAGCCCGACAGAGCCCGACAGGGCCCAGTAGAGCCCGACAGAGCCCGACAGAGCCCGACAGAGTCCGACAGAGCCCGACAGAGCCCGACAGGGCCCAGTAGAGCTCGACAGAGCCCGACAGGGCCGACAGGGCCCGACAGAGCCCGACAGAGCCCGACAGGGCCCGACAGGGCCCGACAGGGCCCGACAGGGACCAGGAGAGCCCGACAGAGCCCGACAGAGCCCGACAGAACCCGACAGGGCCCAGTAGAGCCCGACAGAGCCCGACAGAGCCCGACAGAGCCCGACAGAACCCGACAGAGCCCGACAGGGCCAGACAGGGCCCAGTAGAGCCCGACAGAGCCCGACAGAGCCCGACAGAGCCCGACAGGGCCTGACAGGGCCCGACAGGGCCCAGTAGAGCCCGACAGAGCCCGACAGAGCCCGACAGAGCCCGACAGAGCCCGACAGAGCCCGACAGAGCCCGACAGGGCCCAGTAGAGCCCGACAGAGCCCCACAGAGCCCGACAGAGCCCGACTGGGCCCGACAGAGCCCGACAGGGCTCGACAGAGCCCGACAGAACCCGACAGAGCCCGACAGGGCCCGACAGAGCCCGACAGAGCCCGACAGGGCCCGACAGGGCCCAGTAGAGCCCGACAGAGCCCGACAGAGCCCGACAGAGCCCGACAGGGCCCGACAGGGCCCGACAGGGCCCAGTAGAGCCCGACAGGGCCCGACAGAGCCCGACAGGGCCCGACAGAGCCCGACAGAGCCCGACAGAGCCCGACAGGGCCCAGTAGAGCCCGACAGAGCCCGACAGAGCCCGACAGAGCCCGACAGGGCCCAGTAGAGCCCGACAGAGCCCGACAGAGCCCGACAGAGCCCGACAGAGCCCGACAGAGCCCGACAGGGCCCAGTAGAGCCCGACAGAGCCCGACAGAGCCCGACAGAGCCCGACAGAGCCCGACAGAGCCCGACAGGGCCCGACAGGGTCCGACAGGGCCCAGTAGAGCCCGACAGAGCCCGACAGAGCCCGACAGAGCCCGACAGAGCCCGACAGGGCCCGACAGGGCCCGACAGGGCCCGACAGGGCCCGATAGAGCCCGACAGAGCCCGACAGAGCCCGACAGGGCCCAGTAGAGCCCAGTAGAGCCCGACAGAGCCCGACAGAGCCCGACAGAGCCCGACAGAGCCCGACAGAGCCCGACAGAGCCCGACAGAGGCCGACAGAGGCCGACAGGGCCCGACAGAGGCCGACAGGGCCCGACAGGGCCCGACAGGGCCCGACAGAGCCCAGTAGAGCCCGACAGAGCCCGACAGAGCCCGACAGAGCCCAGTAGAGCCCGACAGAGCCCGACAGAGCCCGACAGAGCCCGACAGGGCCCGACAGGGCCCGACAGGGCCCGACAGGGCCCGACAGGGCCCGACAGGGCCCAGTAGAGCCCGACAGAGCCCGATAGAGCCCGACAGGGCCCAGTAGAGCCCAGTAGAGCCCGACAGAGCCCAGTAGAGCCCGACAGAGCCCGACAGAGCCCGACAGAGCCCGACAGAGCCCGACAGAGCCCGACAGGGCCCGACAGGGCCCGACAGAGCCCGACAGGGCCCGACAGGGCCCGACAGGGCCCAGTAGAGCCCGACAGAGCCCGACAGAGCCCGACAGAGCCCGACAGGGCCCGACAGAGCCCAGTAGAGCCCAGTAGAGCCCGACAGAGCCCGACAGAGCCCGACAGAGCCCGACAGAGACCAGTTGAGCCCGACAGAGCCCGACAGGGCCCAACAGGGCCCGACAGGGCCCAGTAGAGCCCGACAGAGCCCGACAGAGCCCGACAGAGCCCGACAGAGCCCGACAGAGACCAGTTGAGCTCGACAGAGCCCGACAGAGCCCGACAGAGCCCGACAGAGCCCGACAGAGCCCGACAGGGCCCGACAGGGCCCAGTAGAGCCCGACAGAGCCCCACAGAGCCCGACAGAGCCCGACTGGGCCCGACAGAGCCCGACAGGGCTCGACAGAGCCCGACAGAGCCCGACAGAGCCCGACAGAGCCCGACAGGGCCCGACAGGGCCCGACAGAGCCCGACAGGGCCCGACAGGGCCCAGTAGAGCCCGACAGAGCCCGACAGAGCCCGACAGAGCCCGACAGGGCCCGACAGGGCCCGTCAGGGCCCAGTAGAGCCCGACAGGGCCCGACAGAGCCCGACAGAGCCCGACAGAGCCCGACAGGGCCCGACAGGGCCCGACAGGGCCCAGTAGAGCCCGACAGAGCCCGACAGAGCCCGACAGAGCCCGACAGAGCCCGACAGAGCCCGACAGGGCCCAGTAGAGCCCGACAGAGCCCGACAGGGCCCAGTAGAGCCCGACAGAGCCCGACAGAGCCCGACAGAGCCCGACAGAGCCCGACAGGGCCCGACAGGGCCCGACAGGGCCCAGTAGAGCCCGACAGAGCCCGACAGAGCCCGACAGAGCCCGACAGAGCCCGACAGTGCCCGACAGTGCCCGACAGAGCCCGACAGGGCCCGACAGGGCCCGACAGGGCCCGATAGAGCCCGACAGAGCCCGACAGGGCCCAGTAGAGCCCAATAGAGCCCGACAGAGCCCAGTAGAGCCCGACAGAGCCCGACAGAGCCCGACAGGGCCCGACAGGGCCCGACAGGGCCCAGTAGAGCCCGACAGAGCCCGACAGAGCCCGACAGAGCCCGACAGAGAACAGTTGAGCCCGACAGAGCCCGACAGAGCCCGACAGAGCCCGACAGGGCCCGACAGGGCCCAGTAGAGCCCGACAGAGCCCGACAGAGCCCGACAGAGCCCGACAGAGCCCGACAGGGCCCGACAGGGCCCGACAGGGCCCAGTAGAGCCCGACAGAGCCCGACAGAGCCCGACAGAGCCCGACAGAGCCCGACAGGGCCCGACAGGGCCCGACAGGGCTCGACAGGGCCCGACAGAGCCCGACAGAGCCCGACAGAGCCCGACAGGGCCCGACAGGGCCCGACAGAGCCCGACAGGGCCCGACAGGGCCCAGTAGAGCCCGACAGAGCCCGACAGGGCCCAGTAGAGCCCGACAGAGCCCGACAGAGCCCGACAGAGTCCGACAGAGCCCGACAGAGCCCGACAGGGCCCAGTAGAGCTCGACAGAGCCCGACAGGGCCCGACAGGGCCCGACAGAGCCCGACAGAGCCCGACAGAGCCCGACAGGGCCCGACAAAGCCCGACAGGGCCCAGGAGAGCCCGACAGAGCCCGACAGGGCCCGACAGAACCCGACAGGGCCCAGTAGAGCCCGACAGAGCCCGACAGAGCCCGACAGAGCCCGACAGGGCCCGACAGGGCCCAGTAGATCCCGACAGAGCCCGACAGAGCCCGACAGAGCCCGACAGAGCCCGACAGAGCCCGACAGGGCCCAGTAGAGCCCGACAGGGCCCGACAGGGCCCGACAGAGCCCGACAGAGCCCGACAGAGCCCGACAGGGCCCAGTAGAGCCCGACAGAGCCCGACAGAGCCCGACAGAGCCCGACAGAGCCCGACAGGGCCCAGTAGAGCCCGACAGAGCCCGACAGAGCCCGACAGAGCCCGACAGGGCCCAGTAGAGCCCGACAGAGCCCGACAGAGCCCGACAGAGCCAGACAGAGCCCGACAGGGCCCGACAGGGCCCGACAGGGCCCAGTAGAGCCCGACAGGGCCCGACAGAGCCCGACAGGGCCCGACAGAGCCCGACAGGGCCCGACAGGGCCCGACAGGGCCCAGTAGAGCCCGACAGAGCCCGACAGAGCCCGACAGAGCCCGACAGGGCCCGACAGGGCCCGACAGGGCCCAGTAGAGCCCGACAGGGCCCGACAGAGCCCGACAGAGCCCGACAGAGCCCGACAGGGCCCGACAGGGCCCGACAGGGCCCAGTAGAGCCCGACAGAGCCCGACAGAGCCCGACAGAGCCCGACAGAGCCCGACAGAGCCCGACAGGGCCCGACAGGGCCCGACAGGGCCCGACAGGGCCCAGTAGAGCCCGACAGAGCCCGACAGAGCCCGACAGAGCCCGACAGGGCCCGACAGGGCCCGACAGGGCCCGATAGAGCCCGACAGAGCCCGACAGGGCCCAGTAGAGCCCAATAGAGCCCGACAGAGCCCAGTAGAGCCCGACAGAGCCCGACAGAGCCCGACAGGGCCCGACAGGGCCCGACAGGGCCCAGTAGAGCCCGACAGAGCCCGACAGAGCCCGACAGAGCCCGACAGAGCCCGACAGAGCCCGACAGAGAACAGTTGAGCCCGACAGAGCCCGACAGAGCCCGACAGAGCCCGACAGAGCCCGACAGGGCCCAGTAGAGCCCGACAGAGCCCGACAGAGCCCGACAGAGCCCGACAGAGCCCGACAGAGCCCGACAGGGCCCGACAGGGCCCGACAGGGCCCGACAGGGCCCAGTAGAGCCCGACAGAGCCCGACAGAGCCCGACAGAGCCCGACAGGGCCCGACAGGGCCCGACAGGGCTCGACAGGGCTCGACAGGGCCCGACAGGGCCCGACAGAGCCCGACAGAGCCCGACAGGGCCCGACAGGGCCCGACAGAGCCCGACAGGGCCCGACAGGGCCCGACAGGGCCCAGTAGAGCCCGACAGAGCCCGACAGGGCCCAGTAGAGCCCGACAGAGCCCGACAGAGCCCGACAGAGTCCGACAGAGCCCGACAGAGCCCGACAGGGCCCAGTAGAGCTCGACAGAGCCCGACAGGGCCCGACAGGGCCCGACAGAGCCCGACAGAGCCCGACAGGGCCCGACAGGGCCCGACAGGGCCCGACAGGGCCCAGGAGAGCCCGACAGAGCCCGACAGAGCCCGACAGAACCCGACAGGGCCCAGTAGAGCCCGACAGAGCCCGACAGAGCCCGACAGAGCCCGACAGGGCCCGACAGGGCCCAGTAGAGCCCGACAGAGCCCGACAGAGCCCGACAGAGCCCGACAGAGCCCGACAGGGCCCGACAGGGCCCAGTAGAGCCCGACAGGGCCCGACAGGGCCCGACAGAGCCCGACAGGGCCCGACAGAGCCCGACAGAGCCCGACAGAGCCCGACAGGGCCCAGTAGAGCCCGACAGAGCCCGACAGAGCCCGACAGAGCCCGACAGGGCCCAGTAGAGCCCGACAGAGCCCGACAGAGCCCGACAGAGCCAGACAGAGCCCGACAGGGCCCGACAGGGCCCGACAGGGCCCGACAGAGCCCGACAGGGCCCAGTAGAGCCCGACAGAGCCCGACAGAGCCCGACAGGGCCCGACAGAGCCCGACAGGGCCCGACAGAGCCCAGTAGAGCCCGACAGAGCCCGACAGGGCCCAGTAGAGCCCAGTAGAGCCCGACAGAGCCCAGTAGAGCCCGACAGAGCCCGACAGAGCCCGACAGAGCCCGACAGAGCCCGACAGGGCCCGACAGGGCCCGACAGGGCCCGACAGGGCCCGACAGAGCCCGACAGGGCCCAGTAGAGCCCAGTAGAGCCCAGTAGAGCCCAGTAGAGCCCGACAGAGCCCGACAGAGCCCGACAGAGCCCGACAGAGCCCGACAGAACCCGACAGAACCCGACAGGGCCAGACAGGGCCCAGTAGAGCCCGACAGAGCCCGACAGAGGCCGACAGAGCCCGACAGGGCCTGACAGGGCCCGACAGGGCCCAGTAGAGCCCGACAGAGCCCGACAGGGCCCAGTAGAGCCCAGTAGAGCCCGACAGAGCCCGACAGAGCCCGACAGAGACCAGTTGAGCCCGACAGAGCCCGACAGAGCCCGACAGAGCCCGACAGGGCCCGACAGGGCCCGACAGGGCCCAGTAGAGCCCGACAGAGCCCGACAGAGCCCGACAGGGCCCGACAGGGCCCGACACGGCCCGACAGGGCCCAGTAGAGCCCGACAGAGCCCGAAAGAGCCCGACAGGGCCCGACAGGGCCCGACAGGGCCCAGTAGAGGCCGACAGAGCCCGACAGAGCCCGACAGAGCCCGAGAGGGCCCGACAGAGCCCAGTAGAGCCCGACAGAGCCCAGTAGAGCCCGACAGAGCCCGACAGAGCCCGACAGAGCCCGACAGAGCCCGACAGAGCCCGAAAGGGCCCGACAGGGCCCGACAGGGCCCGATAGGGCCCGACAGAGCCCGACAGGACCCAGCAGAGCCTGACAGAGCCCGACAGAGCCCGACAGAGCCCGACAGGGCCCGACAGGGCCCGACAGGGCCCAGTAGAGCCCGACAGAGCCCGACAGAGCCCGACAGGGCCCGACAGGGCCCGACAGAGCCCGACAGAGCCCGACAGGGCCCAGTAGAGCCCGACAGAGCCCGACAGAGCCCGACAGAGACCAGTTGAGCCCGACAGAGCCCGACAGAGCCCGACAGAGCCCGACAGAGCCTGACAGAGCCCAGTAGAGCCCGACAGAGCCCGACAGGGCCCGACAGGGCCCGACAGGGCCCAGTAGAGCCCGACAGAGCCCAGTAGAGCCCGACAGAGCCCAGTAGAGCCCGACAGAGCCCGACAGAGCCCGACAGAGCCCGACAGGGCCCGACAGGGCCCGACAGGGCCCGACAGAGACCGACAGGGCCCGACAGAGCCCGACAGGGCCCAGTAGAGCCCGACAGAGGCCAGTAGAGCCCGACAGAGCCCGACAGAGCCCGACAGAGCCCGACAGAGCCCGACAGGGCCCGACAGAGCCCGACAGAGCCTACACAGAGCCCGACAGAGCCCGACAGAGCCCGACAGAGCCCGACAGGGCCCGACAGGGCCCAGTAGAGCCCGACAGAGCCCGACAGAGCCCGACAGAGCCCGACAGAGACCAGTTGAGCCCGACAGAGCCCGACAGAGCCCGACAGAGCCCGACAGGGCCCGACAGGGCCCGACAGGGCCCGACAGGGCCCAACAGGGCCCAGTAGAGCCCGACAGAGCCCGACAGAGCCCGACAGAGCCCGACAGAGCCCGACAGAGCCCAGTAGAGCCCGACAGAGCCCGACAGAGCCCGACAGAGCCCGACAGAGCCCGACAGAGCCCGACAGAGCCCGAAAGGGCCCGACAGGGCCCGACAGGGCCCGATAGGGCCCGACAGAGCCCGACAGGACCCAGCAGAGCCTGACAGAGCCCGACAGAGCCCGACAGAGCCCGACAGAGCCCGACAGGGCCCGACAGGGCCCGACAGGGCCCGACAGGGCCCAGTAGAGCCCGACAGAGACCGACAGGGCCCGACAGAGCCCGACAGAGCCCGACAGAGCCCGACAGGGCCCGACAGGGCCCGACAGGGCCCGACAGGACCCAGCAGAGCCTGACAGAGCCCGACAGAGCCCGACAGAGCCCGACAGAGCCCGACAGGGCCCGACAGGGCCCGACAGGGCCCAGTAGAGCCCGACAGAGCCCGACAGAGCCCGACAGAACACGACAGGGCCCGACAGAGCCCGACAGGGCCCGACAGAGCCCGACAGGGCCCGACAGAGCCCGACAGAGCCCGACAGAGCCCGACAGGGCCCGACAGGGCCCGACAGAGCCCGACAGGGCCCGACAGGGCCCAGTAGAGCCCGACAGAGCCCGACAGAGCCCGACAGAGCCCGTCAGAGCCCGACAGAGACCAGTTGAGCCCGACAGAGCCCGACAGAGCCCGACAGGGCCCGACAGGGCCCGACAGGGCCCAGTAGAGCCCGACAGAGCCCAGTAGAGCCCAGTAGAGCCCAGTAGAGCCCGACAGAGCCCGACAGAGCCCGACAGAGCCCGACAGAGCCCGACAGAGTCCGACAGAGCCCGACAGAGCCCGACAGAGACCAGTTGAGCCCGACAGAGCCCGACAGAGCCCGACAGGGCCCGACAGGGCCCGACAGGGCCCGACAGGGCCCGACAGAGCCCGACAGAGCCCGACAGAGCCCGACAGGGCTCGACAGGGCCCGACAGGGCCCGACAGGGCCCAGTAGAGCCCGACAGAGCCCGACAGAGCCCGACAGGGCCCGACAGAGCCCGACAGAGCCCGACAGGGCCCGACAGGGCCCGACAGGGCCTGACAGGGCCCAGTAGAGCCCGACAGGGCCCGACAGAGCCCGACAGAGCCCGACAGAGCCCGACAGAGCCCGACAGGGCCCAGTAGAGCCCGACAGAGCCCGACAGAGCCCGACAGAGCCCGACAGGGCCCAGTAGAGCCCGACAGAACCCGACAGGGCCCAGTAGAGCCCGACAGAGCCCGACAGAGCCCGACAGAGCCCGACAGGGCCCAACAGGGCCCAACAGGGCCCAATAGAGCCCGACAGAGCCCGACAAAGCCCGACAGAGCGCGACAGGGCCCAGTAGAGCCCGACAGAGCCCGACAGGGCCCGACAGGGCCCGACAGGGCCCAGTAGAGCCCGACAGAGCCCGACAGAGCCCGACAGAGCCCGACAGAGCCCGACAGGGCCCAGTAGAGCCCGACAGAGCCCGACAGAGCCCGACAGAGCCCGACAGAGCCCGACAGAGCCCGACAGAGACCAGTTGAGCCCGACAGAGCCCGACAGGGCCCGACAGGGCCCGACAGGGCCCGACAGAGCCCGACAGAGCCCGACAGAGCCCGACAGAGCCCGACAGAGCCCGACTGGGCCCGACTGGGCCCGACAGAGCCCGACAGGGCCCGACAGGGCCCGACAGAGACCGACAGAGCCCGACAGAGCCCGACAGGGCCCAGTAGAGCCCGACAGAGGCCAGTAGAGCCCGACAGAGCCCGACAGAGCCCGACAGAGCCCGACAGAGCCCGACAGAGCCCGACAGAGCCTGACAGAGCCCGACAGAGCCTACACAGAGCCCGACAGGGCCCGACAGAGCCCGACAGAGCCTGACAGAGCCCGACAGGGCCCGACAGGGCCCGACAGGGCCCGACAGAGCCCGACAGAGCCCGACAGGGCCCAGTAGAGCCCGACAGAGCCAGACATAGCCCGACAGAGCCCGACAGGGCCCGACAGAGCCCGACAGGGCCCGACAGGGCCCGACAGAGCCTGACAGAGCCCAGTAGAGCCCGACAGAGCCCGACAGGGCCCGACAGGGCCCGACAGGGCCCAGTAGAGCCCGACAGAGCCCAGTAGAGCCCAACAGAGCCCGACAGGGCCCGACAGGGCCCGACAGGGCCCAGTAGAGCCCGACAGAGCCCGACAGAGCCCGACAGAGCCCAGTAGAGCCCGACAGAGCCCGACAGAGCCCGACAGAGCCCGACAGGGCCCGACAGGGCCCGACAGGGCCCGACAGAGACCGACAGAGCCCGACAGAGCCCGACAGGGCCCAGTAGAGCCCGACAGAGGCCAGTAGAGCCCGACAGAGCCCGACAGAGCCCGACAGAGCCCGACAGAGCCCGACAGAGCCCGACAGAGCCCGACAGAGCCCGACAGAGCCCGACAGGGCCCGACAGGGCCCAGTAGAGCCCGACAGAGCCCGACAGAGCCCGACAGAGCCCGACAGAGCCCGACAGAGCCCGACAGAGCCCGACAGGGCCCGACAGGGCCCAGTAGAGCCCGACAGAGCCCGACAGAGCCCGACAGAACACGACAGGGCCCGACAGAGCCCGACAGGGCCCGACAGGGCCCGACAGGGCACGACAGAGCCCGACAGAGCCCGACAGAGCCCGACAGGGCCCGACAGGGCCCGACAGAGCCCGACAGGGCCCGACAGGGCCCAGTAGAGCCCGACAGAGCCCGACAGAGCCCGACAGAGCCCGACAGAGCCCGACAGAGACCAGTTGAGCCCGACAGAGCCCGACAGAGCCCGACAGGGCCCGACAGGGCCCGACAGGGCCCAGTAGAGCCCGACAGAGCCCAGTAGAGCCCAGTAGAGCCCAGTAGAGCCCGACAGAGCCCGACAGAGCCCGACAGAGCCCGACAGAGCCCGACAGAGACCAGTTGAGCCCGACAGAGCCCGACAGAGCCCGACAGGGCCCGACAGGGCCCGACAGGGCCCGACAGGGCCCGACAGAGCCCGACAGAGCCCGACAGGGCTCGACAGGGCCCGACAGGGCCCGACAGGGCCCAGTAGAGCCCGACAGAGCCCGACAGAGCCCGACAGGGCCCGACAGAGCCCGACAGAGCCCGACAGGGCCCGACAGGGCCCAGTAGAGCCCGACAGGGCCCGACAGAGCCCGACAGAGCCCGACAGAGCCCGACAGGGCCCAGTAGAGCCCGACAGAGCCCGACAGAGCCCGACAGAGCCCGACAGGGCCCAGTAGAGCCCGACAGAGCCCGACAGGGCCCAGTAGAGCCCGACAGAGCCCGACAGAGCCCGACAGAGCCCGACAGGGCCCAACAGGGCCCAACAGGGCCCAATAGAGCCCGACAGAGCCCGACAGAGCCCGACAGAGCGCGACAGGGCCCAGTAGAGCCCGACAGAGCCCGACAGGGCCCGACAGGGCCCGACAGGGCCCAGTAGAGCCCGACAGAGCCCGACAGAGCCCGACAGAGCCCGACAGAGCCCGACAGGGCCCAGTAGAGCCCGACAGAGCCCGACAGAGCCCGACAGAGCCCGACAGAGCCCGACAGAGCCCGACAGAGACCAGTTGAGCCCGACAGAGCCCGACAGGGCCCGACAGGGCCCGACAGGGCCCGACAGAGCCCGACAGAGCCCGACAGAGCCCGACAGAGCCCGACAGAGCCCGACTGGGCCCGACTGGGCCCGACAGAGCCCGACAGGGCCCGACAGGGCCCGACAGAGACCGACAGAGCCCGACAGAGCCCGACAGGGCCCAGTAGAGCCCGACAGAGGCCAGTAGAGCCCGACAGAGCCCGACAGAGCCCGACAGAGCCCGACAGAGCCCGACAGAGCCTGACAGAGCCCGACAGAGCCTACACAGAGCCCGACAGGGCCCGACAGAGCCCGACAGAGCCTGACAGAGCCCGACAGGGCCCGACAGGGCCCGACAGGGCCCGACAGAGCCCGACAGAGCCCGACAGAGCCCGACAGGGCCCAGTAGAGCCCGACAGAGCCAGACATAGCCCGACAGAGCCCGACAGGGCCCGACAGAGCCCGACAGGGCCCGACAGAGCCTGACAGAGCCCAGTAGAGCCCGACAGAGCCCGACAGGGCCCGACAGGGCCCGACAGGGCCCAGTAGAGCCCGACAGAGCCCAGTAGAGCCCGACAGAGCCCGACAGGGCCCGACAGGGCCCGACAGGGCCCAGTAGAGCCCGACAGAGCCCGACAGAGCCCGACAGAGCCCAGTAGAGCCCGACAGAGCCCGACAGAGCCCGACAGAGCCCGACAGGGCCCGACAGGGCCCGACAGGGCCCGACAGAGACCGACAGAGCCCGACAGAGCCCGACAGGGCCCAGTAGAGCCCGACAGAGGCCAGTAGAGCCCGACAGAGCCCGACAGAGCCCGACAGAGCCCGACAGAGCCCGACAGGGCCCGACAGGGCCCGACAGGGCCCGACAGAGCCTACACAGAGCCCGACAGAGCCCGACAGAGCCCGACAGAGCCCGACAGAGCCCGACAGAGCCCGACAGGGCCCGACAGGGCCCAGTAGAGCCCGACAGAGCCCGACAGAGCCCGACAGAGCCCGACAGAGCCCGACAGAGCCCGACAGAGACCAGTTGAGCCCGACAGAGCCCGACAGAGCCCGACAGAGCCCGACAGGGCCCGACAGGGCCCGACAGGGCCCGACAGGGCCCGACAGGGCCCGACAGGGCCCAACAGGGCCCAGTAGAGCCCGACAGAGCCCGACAGAGCCCGACAGAGCCCAGTAGAGCCCGACAGAGCCCGACAGAGCCCGACAGAGCCCGACAGAGCCCGAAAGGGCCCGACAGGGCCCGACAGGGCCCGATAGGGCCCGACAGAGCCCGACAGGACCCAGCAGAGCCTGACAGAGCCCGACAGAGCCCGACAGAGCCCGACAGGGCCCGACAGGGCCCGACAGGGCCCGACAGGGCCCAGTAGAGCCCGACAGAGCCCGACAGAGCCCGACAGGGCCCGACAGAGCCCGACAGAGCCCGACAGAGCCCGACAGAGCCCGACAGGGCCCGACAGGGCCCAGCAGAGCCTGACAGAGCCCGACAGAGCCCGACAGAGCCCGACAGAGCCCGACAGGGCCCGACAGGGCCCGACAGGGCCCAGTAGAGCCCGACAGAGCCCGACAGAGCCCGACAGAACACGACAGGGCCCGACAGAGCCCGACAGGGCCCGACAGGGCCCGACAGGGCCCGACAGAGCCCGACAGAGCCCGACAGAGCCCGACAGGGCCCGACAGGGCCCAGTAGAGCCCGACAGAGCCCGACAGAGCCCGACAGAGCCCGACAGAGACCAGTTGAGCCCGACAGAGCCCGACAGAGCCCGACAGGGCCCGACAGGGCCCGACAGGGCCCAGTAGAGCCCGACAGAGCCCAGTAGAGCCCAGTAGAGCCCAGTAGAGCCCGACAGAGCCCGACAGAGCCCGACAGAGCCCGACAGAGTCCGACAGAGCCCGACAGAGCCCGACAGAGACCAGTTGAGCCCGACAGAGCCCGACAGAGCCCGACAGAGCCCGACAGAGCCCGACAGAGCCCGACAGGGCTCGACAGGGCCCGAGAGGGCCCGACAGGGCCCGACAGGGCCCGACAGGGCCCAGTAGAGCCCGACAGAGCCCGACAGAGCCCGACAGGGCCCGACAGAGCCCGACAGAGCCCGACAGGGCCCGACAGGGCCTGACAGGGCCCAGTAGAGCCCGACAGGGCCCGACAGAGCCCGACAGAGCCCGACAGAGCCCGACAGAGCCCGACAGGGCCCAGTAGAGCCCGACAGAGCCCGACAGAGCCCGACAGAGCCCGACAGGGCCCAGTAGAGCCCGACAGAGCCCGACAGGGCCCAGTAGAGCCCGACAGAGCCCGACAGAGCCCGACAGGGCCCAACAGGGCCCAACAGGGCCCAATAGAGCCCGACAGAGCCCGACAGAGCCCGACAGAGCGCGACAGGGCCCAGTAGAGCCCGACAGAGCCCGACAGGGCCCGACAGGGCCCGACAGGGCCCAGTAGAGCCCGACAGAGCCCGACAGAGCCCGACAGAGCCCGACAGGGCCCGACAGGGCCCGACAGGGCCCGACAGAGCCCGACAGAGCCCGACAGAGCCCGACTGGGCCCGACTGGGCCCGACAGAGCCCGACAGGGCCCGACAGGGCCCGACAGGGCCCAGTAGAGCCCGACAGAGCCCGACAGAGCCCGACAGAGCCCAGTAGAGCCCGACAGAGCCCGACAGAGCCCGACAGAGCCCGACAGGGCCCAGTAGAGCCCGACAGAGCCCGACAGGGCCCGACAGGGCCCGACAGGGCCCGACAGAGACCGACAGAGCCCGACAGGGCCCGACAGGGCCCGACAGGGCCCGACAGAGACCGACAGAGCCCGACAGAGCCCGACAGGGCCCAGTAGAGCCCGACAGAGGCCAGTAGAGCCCGACAGAGCCCGACAGAGCCCGACAGAGCCCGACAGAGCCCGACAGAGCCCGACAGGGCCCGACAGGGCCCGACAGGGCCCGACAGAGCCTACACAGAGCCCGACAGAGCCCGACAGAGCCCGACAGAGCCCGACAGAGCCCGACAGGGCCCGACAGGGCCCAGTAGAGCCCGACAGAGCCCGACAGAGCCCGACAGAGCCCGACAGAGCCCGACAGAGACCAGTTGAGCCCGACAGAGCCCGACAGAGCCCGACAGAGCCCGACAGGGCCCGACAGGGCCCAACAGGGCCCGACAGGGCCCGACAGGGCCCGACAGGGCCCGACAGGGCCCAACAGGGCCCAGTAGAGCCCGACAGAGCCCGACAGAGCCCAGTAGAGCCCGACAGAGCCCGACAGAGCCCGACAGAGCCCGACAGAGCCCGAAAGGGCCCGACAGGGCCCGACAGGGCCCGATAGGGCCCGACAGAGCCCGACAGGACCCAGCAGAGCCTGACAGAGCCCGACAGAGCCCGACAGAGCCCGACAGGGCCCAGTAGAGCCCGACAGAGCCCGACAGAGCCCGACAGGGCCCGACAGAGCCCGACAGAGCCCGACAGAGCCCGACAGAGCCCGACAGGGCCCGACAGGGCCCGACAGGGCCCAGCAGAGCCTGACAGAGCCCGACAGAGCCCGACAGAGCCCGACAGAGCCCGACAGGGCCCGACAGGGCCCGACAGGGCCCAGTAGAGCCCGACAGAGCCCGACAGAGCCCGACAGAACACGACAGGGCCCGACAGAGCCCGACAGGGCCCGACAGGGCCCGACAGGGCCCGACAGAGCCCGACAGAGCCCGACAGAGCCCGACAGGGCCCGACAGGGCCCGACAGGGCCCGACAGGGCCCGACAGGGCCCAGTAGAGCCCGACAGAGCCCGACAGAGCCCGACAGAGCCCGACAGAGACCAGTTGAGCCCGACAGAGCCCGACAGAGCCCGACAGAGCCCGACAGGGCCCGACAGGGCCCGACAGGGCCCGACAGGGCCCGACAGAGCCCGACAGAGCCCGACAGAGCCCGACAGAGCCCGACAGAGTCCGACTGGGCCCGACTGGGCCCGACAGAGCCCGACAGGGCCCGACAGGGCCCGACAGAGACCGACAGAGCCCGACAGAGCCCGACAGGGCCCAGTAGAGCCCGACAGAGGCCAGTAGAGCCCGACAGAGCCCGACAGAGCCCGACAGAGCCCGACAGAGCCCGACAGAGCCTGACAGAGCCCGACAGGGCCCGACAGGGCCCGACAGAGCCCGACAGAGCCTACACAGAGCCCGACAGGGCCCGACAGAGCCCGACAGAGCCTGACAGAGCCCGACAGGGCCCGACAGGGCCCGACAGGGCCCGACAGAGCCCGACAGGGCCCGACAGAGCCCGACAGGGCCCAGTAGAGCCCGACAGAGCCAGACATAGCCCGACAGAGCCCGACAGGGCCCGACAGAGCCCGACAGGGCCCGACAGGGCCCGACAGAGCCTGACAGAGCCCAGTAGAGCCCGACAGAGCCCGACAGGGCCCGACAGGGCCCGACAGGGCCCAGTAGAGCCCGACAGAGCCCAGTAGAGCCCGACAGAGCCCGACAGGGCCCGACAGGGCCCGACAGGGCCCAGTAGAGCCCGACAGAGCCCGACAGAGCCCGACAGAGCCCAGTAGAGCCCGACAGAGCCCGACAGAGCCCGACAGAGCCCGACAGGGCCCGACAGGGCCCGACAGGGCCCGACAGAGACCGACAGAGCCCGACAGAGCCCGACAGGGCCCAGTAGAGCCCGACAGAGGCCAGTAGAGCCCGACAGAGCCCGACAGAGCCCGACAGAGCCCGACAGAGCCCGACAGAGCCCGACAGGGCCCGACAGGGCCCGACAGGGCCCGACAGAGCCTACACAGAGCCCGACAGAGCCCGACAGAGCCCGACAGAGCCCGACAGAGCCCGACAGGGCCCGACAGGGCCCAGTAGAGCCCGACAGAGCCCGACAGAGCCCGACAGAGCCCGACAGAGCCCGACAGAGACCAGTTGAGCCCGACAGAGCCCGACAGAGCCCGACAGAGCCCGACAGGGCCCGACAGGGCCCGACAGGGCCCGACAGGGCCCAACAGGGCCCAGTAGAGCCCGACAGAGCCCGACAGAGCCCGACAGAGCCCAGTAGAGCCCGACAGAGCCCGACAGAGCCCGACAGAGCCCGAAAGGGCCCGACAGGGCCCGACAGGGCCCGATAGGGCCCGACAGAGCCCGACAGGACCCAGCAGAGCCTGACAGAGCCCGACAGAGCCCGACAGAGCCCGACAGGGCCCGACAGGGCCCGACAGGGCCCGACAGGGCCCAGTAGAGCCCGACAGAGCCCGACAGGGCCCGACAGGGCCCGACAGAGCCCGACAGAGCCCGACAGAGCCCGACAGAGCCCGACAGGGCCCGACAGGGCCCAGCAGAGCCTGACAGAGCCCGACAGAGCCCGACAGAGCCCGACAGAGCCCGACAGGGCCCGACAGGGCCCGACAGGGCCCAGTAGAGCCCGACAGAGCCCGACAGAGCCCGACAGAACACGACAGGGCCCGACAGAGCCCGACAGGGCCCGACAGGGCCCGACAGGGCCCGACAGAGCCCGACAGAGCCCGACAGAGCCCGACAGGGCCCGACAGGGCCCAGTAGAGCCCGACAGAGCCCGACAGAGCCCGACAGAGCCCGACAGAGACCAGTTGAGCCCGACAGAGCCCGACAGAGCCCGACAGGGCCCGACAGGGCCCGACAGGGCCCGACAGGGCCCAGTAGAGCCCGACAGAGCCCAGTAGAGCCCAGTAGAGCCCAGTAGAGCCCGACAGAGCCCGACAGAGCCCGACAGAGCCCGACAGAGTCCGACAGAGCCCGACAGAGCCCGACAGAGACCAGTTGAGCCCGACAGAGCCCGACAGAGCCCGACAGGGCCCGACAGGGCCCGACAGGGCCCGACAGGGCCCGACAGGGCCCGACAGAGCCCGACAGAGCCCGACAGGGCTCGACAGGGCCCGAGAGGGCCCGACAGGGCCCGACAGGGCCCGACAGGGCCCAGTAGAGCCCGACAGAGCCCGACAGAGCCCGACAGGGCCCGACAGAGCCCGACAGAGCCCGACAGGGCCCGACAGGGCCTGACAGGGCCCAGTAGAGCCCGACAGGGCCCGACAGAGCCCGACAGAGCCCGACAGAGCCCGACAGAGCCCGACAGGGCCCAGTAGAGCCCGACAGAGCCCGACAGAGCCCGACAGGGCCCAGTAGAGCCCGACAGAGCCCGACAGGGCCCAGTAGAGCCCGACAGAGCCCGACAGAGCCCGACAGGGCCCAACAGGGCCCAACAGGGCCCAATAGAGCCCGACAGAGCCCGACAGAGCCCGACAGAGCGCGACAGGGCCCAGTAGAGCCCGACAGAGCCCGACAGGGCCCGACAGGGCCCGACAGGGCCCAGTAGAGCCCGACAGAGCCCGACAGAGCCCGACAGAGCCCGACAGAGCCCGACAGGGCCCGACAGGGCCCGACAGAGCCCGACAGAGCCCGACAGAGCCCGACAGAGCCCGACTGGGCCCGACTGGGCCCGACAGAGCCCGACAGGGCCCGACAGGGCCCGACAGGGCCCAGTAGAGCCCGACAGAGCCCGACAGAGCCCGACAGAGCCCAGTAGAGCCCGACAGAGCCCGACAGAGCCCGACAGAGCCCGACAGGGCCCGACAGGGCCCGACAGGGCCCGACAGAGACCGACAGAGCCCGACAGAGCCCGACAGGGCCCAGTAGAGCCCGACAGAGGCCAGTAGAGCCCGACAGAGCCCGACAGAGCCCGACAGAGCCCGACAGAGCCCGACAGAGCCCGACAGGGCCCGACAGGGCCCGACAGGGCCCGACAGAGCCTACACAGAGCCCGACAGAGCCCGACAGAGCCCGACAGAGCCCGACAGAGCCCGACAGGGCCCGACAGGGCCCAGTAGAGCCCGACAGAGCCCGACAGAGCCCGACAGAGCCCGACAGAGCCCGACAGAGACCAGTTGAGCCCGACAGAGCCCGACAGAGCCCGACAGAGCCCGACAGGGCCCGACAGGGCCCAACAGGGCCCGACAGGGCCCGACAGGGCCCGACAGGGCCCAGTAGAGCCCGACAGAGCCCGACAGAGCCCGACAGAGCCCAGTAGAGCCCGACAGAGCCCGACAGAGCCCGACAGAGCCCGACAGAGCCCGAAAGGGCCCGACAGGGCCCGACAGGGCCCGATAGGGCCCGACAGAGCCCGACAGGACCCAGCAGAGCCTGACAGAGCCCGACAGAGCCCGACAGAGCCCGACAGAGCCCGACAGGGCCCGACAGGGCCCGACAGGGCCCAGTAGAGCCCGACAGAGCCCGACAGAGCCCGACAGGGCCCGACAGAGCCCGACAGAGCCCGACAGAGCCCGACAGAGCCCGACAGGGCCCGACAGGGCCCGACAGGGCCCAGCAGAGCCTGACAGAGCCCGACAGAGCCCGACAGAGCCCGACAGAGCCCGACAGGGCCCGACAGGGCCCGACAGGGCCCAGTAGAGCCCGACAGAGCCCGACAGAGCCCGACAGAACACGACAGGGCCCGACAGAGCCCGACAGGGCCCGACAGGGCCCGACAGGGCCCGACAGAGCCCGACAGAGCCCGACAGAGCCCGACAGGGCCCGACAGGGCCCGACAGGGCCCGACAGGGCCCGACAGGGCCCAGTAGAGCCCGACAGAGCCCGACAGAGCCCGACAGAGCCCGACAGAGACCAGTTGAGCCCGACAGAGCCCGACAGAGCCCGACAGAGCCCGACAGGGCCCGACAGGGCCCGACAGGGCCCGACAGGGCCCGACAGAGCCCGACAGAGCCCGACAGAGCCCGACAGAGCCCGACTGGGCCCGACTGGGCCCGACAGAGCCCGACAGGGCCCGACAGGGCCCGACAGAGACCGACAGAGCCCGACAGAGCCCGACAGGGCCCAGTAGAGCCCGACAGAGGCCAGTAGAGCCCGACAGAGCCCGACAGAGCCCGACAGAGCCCGACAGAGCCTGACAGAGCCCGACAGGGCCCGACAGGGCCCGACAGAGCCCGACAGAGCCTACACAGAGCCCGACAGGGCCCGACAGAGCCCGACAGAGCCTGACAGAGCCCGACAGGGCCCGACAGGGCCCGACAGGGCCCGACAGAGCCCGACAGAGCCCGACAGAGCCCGACAGGGCCCAGTAGAGCCCGACAGAGCCAGACATAGCCCGACAGAGCCCGACAGGGCCCGACAGAGCCCGACAGGGCCCGACAGGGCCCGACAGAGCCTGACAGAGCCCAGTAGAGCCCGACAGAGCCCGACAGGGCCCGACATGGCCTGACAGGGCCCAGTAGAGCCCGACAGGGCCCAGTAGAGCCCGACAGGGCCCGACAGAGCCCGACAGAGCCCGACAGAGCCCGACAGAGCCCGACAGGGCCCAGTAGAGCCCGACAGAGCCCGACAGAGCCCGACAGGGCCCAGTAGAGCCCGACAGAGCCCGACAGGGCCCAGTAGAGCCCGACAGAGCCCGACAGAGCCCGACAGGGCCCAACAGGGCCCAACAGGGCCCAATAGAGCCCGACAGAGCCCGACAGAGCCCGACAGAGCGCGACAGGGCCCAGTAGAGCCCGACAGAGCCCGACAGGGCCCGACAGGGCCCGACAGGGCCCAGTAGAGCCCGACAGAGCCCGACAGAGCCCGACAGAGCCCGACAGGGCCCGACAGGGCCCGACAGGGCCCGACAGAGCCCGACAGAGCCCGACAGAGCCCGACAGAGCCCGACTGGGCCCGACTGGGCCCGACAGAGCCCGACAGGGCCCGACAGGGCCCGACAGGGCCCAGTAGAGCCCGACAGAGCCCGACAGAGCCCGACAGAGCCCAGTAGAGCCCGACAGAGCCCGACAGAGCCCGACAGAGCCCGACAGGGCCCGACAGGGCCCGACAGGGCCCGACAGAGACCGACAGAGCCCGACAGAGCCCGACAGGGCCCAGTAGAGCCCGACAGAGGCCAGTAGAGCCCGACAGAGCCCGACAGAGCCCGACAGAGCCCGACAGAGCCCGACAGAGCCCGACAGGGCCCGACAGGGCCCGACAGGGCCCGACAGAGCCTACACAGAGCCCGACAGAGCCCGACAGAGCCCGACAGAGCCCGACAGAGCCCGACAGGGCCCGACAGGGCCCAGTAGAGCCCGACAGAGCCCGACAGAGCCCGACAGAGCCCGACAGAGCCCGACAGAGCCCGACAGAGACCAGTTGAGCCCGACAGAGCCCGACAGAGCCCGACAGAGCCCGACAGGGCCCGACAGGGCCCAACAGGGCCCGACAGGGCCCGACAGGGCCCAACAGGGCCCAGTAGAGCCCGACAGAGCCCGACAGAGCCCGACAGAGCCCAGTAGAGCCCGACAGAGCCCGACAGAGCCCGACAGAGCCCGACAGAGCCCGACAGAGCCCGAAAGGGCCCGACAGGGCCCGACAGGGCCCGATAGGGCCCGACAGAGCCCGACAGGACCCAGCAGAGCCTGACAGAGCCCGACAGAGCCCGACAGAGCCCGACAGAGCCCGACAGAGCCCGACAGGGCCCGACAGGGCCCGACAGGGCCCAGTAGAGCCCGACAGAGCCCGACAGAGCCCGACAGGGCCCGACAGAGCCCGACAGAGCCCGACAGAGCCCGACAGAGCCCGACAGGGCCCGACAGGGCCCAGCAGAGCCTGACAGAGCCCGACAGAGCCCGACAGAGCCCGACAGAGCCCGACAGGGCCCGACAGGGCCCGACAGGGCCCAGTAGAGCCCGACAGAGCCCGACAGAGCCCGACAGAGCCCGACAGGGCCCGACAGAGCCCGACAGGGCCCGACAGGGCCCGACAGGGCCCGACAGAGCCCGACAGAGCCCGACAGAGCCCGACAGGGCCCGACAGGGCCCGACAGGGCCCGACAGGGCCCAGTAGAGCCCGACAGAGCCCGACAGAGCCCGACAGAGCCCGACAGAGACCAGTTGAGCCCGACAGAGCCCGACAGAGCCCGACAGGGCCCGACAGGGCCCGACAGGGCCCAGTAGAGCCCGACAGAGCCCAGTAGAGCCCAGTAGAGCCCAGTAGAGCCCGACAGAGCCCGACAGAGCCCGACAGAGCCCGACAGAGTCCGACAGAGCCCGACAGAGCCCGACAGAGACCAGTTGAGCCCGACAGAGACCGACAGAGCCCGACAGGGCCCGACAGGGCCCGACAGGGCCCGACAGGGCTCGACAGGGCTCGACAGGGCCCGACAGGGCCCGACAGAGCCCGACAGAGCCCGACAGGGCCCGACAGGGCCCGACAGAGCCCGACAGGGCCCGACAGGGCCCGACAGGGCCCAGTAGAGCCCGACAGAGCCCGACAGGGCCCAGTAGAGCCCGACAGAGCCCGACAGAGCCCGACAGAGTCCGACAGAGCCCGACAGAGCCCGACAGGGCCCAGTAGAGCTCGACAGAGCCCGACAGGGCCCGACAGGGCCTGACAGAGCCCGACAGAGCCCGACAGGGCCCGACAGGGCCCGACAGGGCCCGACAGGGCCCAGGAGAGCCCGACAGAGCCCGACAGAGCCCGACAGAACCCGACAGGGCCCAGTAGAGCCCGACAGAGCCCGACAGAGCCCGACAGAGCCCGACAGGGCCCGACAGGGCCCAGTAGAGCCCGACAGAGCCCGACAGAGCCCGACAGAGCCCGACAGAGCCCGACAGGGCCCGACAGGGCCCAGTAGAGCCCGACAGGGCCCGACAGGGCCCGACAGAGCCCGACAGAGCCCGACAGAGCCCGACAGAGCCCGACAGAGCCCGACAGGGCCCAGTAGAGCCCGACAGAGCCCGACAGAGCCCGACAGAGCCCGACAGGGCCCAGTAGAGCCCGACAGAGCCCGACAGAGCCCGACAGAGCCAGACAGAGCCCGACAGGGCCCGACAGGGCCCGACAGGGCCCGACAGAGCCCGACAGGGCCCAGTAGAGCCCGACAGAGCCCGACAGAGCCCGACAGGGCCCGACAGAGCCCGACAGGGCCCGACAGAGCCCAGTAGAGCCCGACAGAGCCCGACAGGGCCCAGTAGAGCCCAGTAGAGCCCGACAGAGCCCAGTAGAGCCCGACAGAGCCCGACAGAGCCCGACAGAGCCCGACAGAGCCCGACAGGGCCCGACAGGGCCCGACAGGGCCCAGTAGAGCCCAGTAGAGCCCAGTAGAGCCCAGTAGAGCCCGACAGAGCCCGACAGAGCCCGACAGAGCCCGACAGAGCCCGACAGAGCCCGACAGAGCCCGACAGGGCCAGACAGGGCCCAGTAGAGCCCGACAGAGCCCGACAGAGGCCGACAGAGCCCGACAGGGCCTGACAGGGCCCGACAGGGCCCAGTAGAGCCCGACAGAGCCCGACAGGGCCCAGTAGAGCCCAGTAGAGCCCGACAGAGCCCGACAGAGCCCGACAGAGACCAGTTGAGCCCGACAGAGCCCGACAGAGCCCGACAGAGCCCAGTAGAGCCCGACAGAGCCCGACAGGGCCCGACAGGGCCCGACAGGGCCCAGTAGAGCCCGACAGAGCCCGACAGAGCCCGACAGAGCCCAGTAGAGCCCGACAGAGCCCGACAGAGCCCGACAGAGCCCGACAGGGCCCGACAGGGCCCGACAGGGCCCGACAGAGACCGACAGAGCCCGACAGAGCCCGACAGGGCCCAGTAGAGCCCGACAGAGGCCAGTAGAGCCCGACAGAGCCCGACAGAGCCCGACAGAGCCCGACAGAGCCCGACAGGGCCCGACAGGGCCCGACAGGGCCCGACAGAGCCTACACAGAGCCCGACAGAGCCCGACAGAGCCCGACAGAGCCCGACAGAGCCCGACAGGGCCCGACAGGGCCCAGTAGAGCCCGACAGAGCCCGACAGAGCCCGACAGAGCCCGACAGAGCCCGACAGAGACCAGTTGAGCCCGACAGAGCCCGACAGAGCCCGACAGAGCCCGACAGGGCCCGACAGGGCCCGACAGGGCCCGACAGGGCCCAACAGGGCCCAGTAGAGCCCGACAGAGCCCGACAGAGCCCGACAGAGCCCAGTAGAGCCCGACAGAGCCCGACAGAGCCCGACAGAGCCCGACAGAGCCCGACAGAGCCCGAAAGGGCCCGACAGGGCCCGACAGGGCCCGATAGGGCCCGACAGAGCCCGACAGGACCCAGCAGAGCCTGACAGAGCCCGACAGAGCCCGACAGAGCCCGACAGGGCCCGACAGGGCCCGACAGGGCCCGACAGGGCCCAGTAGAGCCCGACAGAGCCCGACAGGGCCCGACAGGGCCCGACAGAGCCCGACAGAGCCCGACAGAGCCCGACAGAGCCCGACAGAGCCCGACAGGGCCCGACAGGGCCCAGCAGAGCCTGACAGAGCCCGACAGAGCCCGACAGAGCCCGACAGAGCCCGACAGGGCCCGACAGGGCCCGACAGGGCCCAGTAGAGCCCGACAGAGCCCGACAGAGCCCGACAGAACACGACAGGGCCCGACAGAGCCCGACAGGGCCCGACAGGGCCCGACAGGGCCCGACAGAGCCCGACAGAGCCCGACAGAGCCCGACAGGGCCCGACAGGGCCCAGTAGAGCCCGACAGAGCCCGACAGAGCCCGACAGAGCCCGACAGAGACCAGTTGAGCCCGACAGAGCCCGACAGAGCCCGACAGGGCCCGACAGGGCCCGACAGGGCCCAGTAGAGCCCGACAGAGCCCAGTAGAGCCCAGTAGAGCCCAGTAGAGCCCGACAGAGCCCGACAGAGCCCGACAGAGCCCGACAGAGTCCGACAGAGCCCGACAGAGCCCGACAGAGACCAGTTGAGCCCGACAGAGCCCGACAGAGCCCGACAGGGCCCGACAGGGCCCGACAGGGCCCGACAGAGCCCGACAGAGCCCGACAGGGCTCGACAGGGCCCGAGAGGGCCCGACAGGGCCCGACAGGGCCCGACAGGGCCCAGTAGAGCCCGACAGAGCCCGACAGAGCCCGACAGGGCCCGACAGAGCCCGACAGAGCCCGACAGGGCCCGACAGGGCCTGACAGGGCCCAGTAGAGCCCGACAGGGCCCGACAGAGCCCGACAGAGCCCGACAGAGCCCGACAGAGCCCGACAGGGCCCAGTAGAGCCCGACAGAGCCCGACAGAGCCCGACAGGGCCCAGTAGAGCCCGACAGAGCCCGACAGGGCCCAGTAGAGCCCGACAGAGCCCGACAGAGCCCGACAGGGCCCAACAGGGCCCAACAGGGCCCAATAGAGCCCGACAGAGCCCGACAGAGCCCGACAGAGCGCGACAGGGCCCAGTAGAGCCCGACAGAGCCCGACAGGGCCCGACAGGGCCCGACAGGGCCCAGTAGAGCCCGACAGAGCCCGACAGAGCCCGACAGAGCCCGACAGGGCCCGACAGGGCCCGACAGGGCCCGACAGAGCCCGACAGAGCCCGACAGAGCCCGACAGAGCCCGACTGGGCCCGACTGGGCCCGACAGAGCCCGACAGGGCCCGACAGGGCCCGACAGGGCCCAGTAGAGCCCGACAGAGCCCGACAGAGCCCGACAGAGCCCAGTAGAGCCCGACAGAGCCCGACAGAGCCCGACAGAGCCCGACAGGGCCCGACAGGGCCCGACAGGGCCCGACAGAGACCGACAGAGCCCGACAGAGCCCGACAGGGCCCAGTAGAGCCCGACAGAGGCCAGTAGAGCCCGACAGAGCCCGACAGAGCCCGACAGAGCCCGACAGAGCCCGACAGAGCCCGACAGGGCCCGACAGGGCCCGACAGGGCCCGACAGAGCCTACACAGAGCCCGACAGAGCCCGACAGAGCCCGACAGAGCCCGACAGAGCCCGACAGGGCCCGACAGGGCCCAGTAGAGCCCGACAGAGCCCGACAGAGCCCGACAGAGCCCGACAGAGCCCGACAGAGACCAGTTGAGCCCGACAGAGCCCGACAGAGCCCGACAGAGCCCGACAGGGCCCGACAGGGCCCAACAGGGCCCGACAGGGCCCGACAGGGCCCAACAGGGCCCAGTAGAGCCCGACAGAGCCCGACAGAGCCCGACAGAGCCCAGTAGAGCCCGACAGAGCCCGACAGAGCCCGACAGAGCCCGACAGAGCCCGACAGAGCCCGAAAGGGCCCGACAGGGCCCGACAGGGCCCGATAGGGCCCGACAGAGCCCGACAGGACCCAGCAGAGCCTGACAGAGCCCGACAGAGCCCGACAGAGCCCGACAGAGCCCGACAGGGCCCGACAGGGCCCGACAGGGCCCAGTAGAGCCCGACAGAGCCCGACAGAGCCCGACAGGGCCCGACAGAGCCCGACAGAGCCCGACAGAGCCCGACAGAGCCCGACAGGGCCCGACAGGGCCCAGCAGAGCCTGACAGAGCCCGACAGAGCCCGACAGAGCCCGACAGAGCCCGACAGGGCCCGACAGGGCCCGACAGGGCCCAGTAGAGCCCGACAGAGCCCGACAGAGCCCGACAGAGCCCGACAGGGCCCGACAGAGCCCGACAGGGCCCGACAGGGCCCGACAGGGCCCGACAGAGCCCGACAGAGCCCGACAGAGCCCGACAGGGCCCGACAGGGCCCGACAGGGCCCGACAGGGCCCGACAGGGCCCAGTAGAGCCCGACAGAGCCCGACAGAGCCCGACAGAGCCCGACAGAGACCAGTTGAGCCCGACAGAGCCCGACAGAGCCCGACAGGGCCCGACAGGGCCCAGTAGAGCCCGACAGAGCCCAGTAGAGCCCAGTAGAGCCCAGTAGAGCCCGACAGAGCCCGACAGAGCCCGACAGAGCCCGACAGAGTCCGACAGAGCCCGACAGAGCCCGACAGAGACCAGTTGAGCCCGACAGAGACCGACAGAGCCCGACAGGGCCCGACAGGGCCCGACAGGGCCCGACAGGGCTCGACAGGGCTCGACAGGGCCCGACAGGGCCCGACAGAGCCCGACAGAGCCCGACAGGGCCCGACAGGGCCCGACAGAGCCCGACAGGGCCCGACAGGGCCCGACAGGGCCCAGTAGAGCCCGACAGAGCCCGACAGGGCCCAGTAGAGCCCGACAGAGCCCGACAGAGCCCGACAGAGTCCGACAGAGCCCGACAGAGCCCGACAGGGCCCAGTAGAGCTCGACAGAGCCCGACAGGGCCCGACAGGGCCCGACAGAGCCCGACAGAGCCCGACAGGGCCCGACAGGGCCCGACAGGGCCCGACAGGGCCCAGGAGAGCCCGACAGAGCCCGACAGAGCCCGACAGAACCCGACAGGGCCCAGTAGAGCCCGACAGAGCCCGACAGAGCCCGACAGAGCCCGACAGGGCCCGACAGGGCCCAGTAGAGCCCGACAGAGCCCGACAGAGCCCGACAGAGCCCGACAGAGCCCGACAGGGCCCGACAGGGCCCAGTAGAGCCCGACAGGGCCCGACAGGGCCCGACAGAGCCCGACAGAGCCCGACAGAGCCCGACAGAGCCCGACAGAGCCCGACAGGGCCCAGTAGAGCCCGACAGAGCCCGACAGAGCCCGACAGAGCCCGACAGGGCCCAGTAGAGCCCGACAGAGCCCGACAGAGCCCGACAGAGCCAGACAGAGCCCGACAGGGCCCGACAGGGCCCGACAGGGCCCGACAGAGCCCGACAGGGCCCAGTAGAGCCCGACAGAGCCCGACAGAGCCCGACAGGGCCCGACAGAGCCCGACAGGGCCCGACAGAGCCCAGTAGAGCCCGACAGAGCCCGACAGGGCCCAGTAGAGCCCAGTAGAGCCCGACAGAGCCCAGTAGAGCCCGACAGAGCCCGACAGAGCCCGACAGAGCCCGACAGAGCCCGACAGGGCCCGACAGGGCCCGACAGGGCCCGACAGAGCCCGACAGGGCCCAGTAGAGCCCAGTAGAGCCCAGTAGAGCCCAGTAGAGCCCGACAGAGCCCGACAGAGCCCGACAGAGCCCGACAGAGCCCGACAGAGCCCGACAGAGCCCGACAGGGCCAGACAGGGCCCAGTAGAGCCCGACAGAGCCCGACAGAGGCCGACAGAGCCCGACAGGGCCTGACAGGGCCCGACAGGGCCCAGTAGAGCCCGACAGAGCCCGACAGGGCCCAGTAGAGCCCAGTAGAGCCCGACAGAGCCCGACAGAGCCCGACAGAGACCAGTTGAGCCCGACAGAGCCCGACAGAGCCCGACAGAGCCCGACAGGGCCCGACAGGGCCCGACAGGGCCCAGTAGAGCCCGACAGAGCCCGACAGAGCCCGACAGGGCCCGACAGGGCCCGACACGGCCCGACAGGGCCCAGTAGAGCCCGACAGAGCCCGAAAGAGCCCGACAGGGCCCGACAGGAACCAACAGGGCCCAGTAGAGGCCGACAGAGCCCGACAGAGCCCGACAGAGCCCGAGAGGGCCCGACAGAGCCCAGTAGAGCCCGACAGAGCCCAGTAGAGCCCGACAGAGCCCGACAGAGCCCGACAGAGCCCGACAGAGCCCGAAAGGGCCCGACAGGGCCCGACAGGGCCCGATAGGGCCCGACAGAGCCCGACAGGACCCAGCAGAGCCTGACAGAGCCCGACAGAGCCCGACAGAGCCCGACAGAGCCCGACAGGGCCCGACAGGGCCCGACAGGGCCCAGTAGAGCCCGACAGAGCCCGACAGGGCCCGACAGGGCCCGACAGGGCCCGACAGGGCCCGACAGAGCCCGACAGAGCCCGACAGGGCCCAGTAGAGCCCGACAGAGCCCGACAGAGCCCGACAGAGACCAGTTGAGCCCGACAGAGCCCGACAGAGCCCGACAGAGCCCGACAGAGCCTGACAGAGCCCAGTAGAGCCCGACAGAGCCCGACAGGGCCCGACAGGGCCCGACAGGGCCCAGTAGAGCCCGACAGAGCCCAGTAGAGCCCGACAGAGCCCAGTAGAGCCCGACAGAGCCCGACAGAGCCCGACAGAGCCCGACAGGGCCCGACAGGGCCCGACAGGGCCCGACAGAGACCGACAGGGCCCGACAGAGCCCGACAGGGCCCAGTAGAGCCCGACAGAGGCCAGTAGAGCCCGACAGAGCCCGACAGAGCCCGACAGAGCCCGACAGAGCCCGACAGAGCCCGACAGGGCCCAACAGAGCCCGACAGAGCCTACACAGAGCCCGACAGAGCCCGACAGAGCCCGACAGAGCCCGACAGAGCCCGACAGAGCCCGACAGGGCCCGACAGGGCCCAGTAGAGCCCGACAGAGCCCGACAGAGCCCGACAGAGCCCGACAGAGACCAGTTGAGCCCGACAGAGCCCGACAGAGCCCGACAGAGCCCGACAGAGCCCGACAGGGCCCGACAGGGCCCGACAGGGCCCAGTAGAGCCCGACAGAGCCCGACAGAGCCCGACAGAGCCCGACAGAGCCCGACAGAGCCCAGTAGAGCCCGACAGAGCCCGACAGAGCCCGACAGAGCCCGACAGAGCCCGACAGAGCCCGACAGAGCCCGAAAGGGCCCGACAGGGCCCGACAGGGCCCGATAGGGCCCGACAGAGCCCGACAGGACCCAGCAGAGCCTGACAGAGCCCGACAGAGCCCGACAGAGCCCGACAGGGCCCGACAGGGCCCGACAGGGCCCGACAGGGCCCAGTAGAGCCCGACAGAGCCCGACAGAGCCCGACAGGGCCCGACAGAGCCCGACAGAGCCCGACAGAGCCCGACAGAGCCCGACAGGGCCCGACAGGGCCCGACAGGGCCCGACAGGACCCAGCAGAGCCTGACAGAGCCCGACAGAGCCCGACAGAGCCCGACAGAGCCCGACAGGGCCCGACAGGGCCCGACAGGGCCCAGTAGAGCCCGACAGAGCCCGACAGAGCCCGACAGAACACGACAGGGCCCGACAGAGCCCGACAGGGCCCGACAGGGCCCGACAGGGCCCGACAGAGCCCGACAGAGCCCGACAGAGCCCGACAGGGCCCGACAGGGCCCGACAGAGCCCGACAGGGCCCGACAGGGCCCAGTAGAGCCCGACAGAGCCCGACAGAGCCCGACAGAGCCCGACAGAGCCCGACAGAGACCAGTTGAGCCCGACAGAGCCCGACAGAGCCCGACAGGGCCCGACAGGGCCCGACAGGGCCCAGTAGAGCCCGACAGAGCCCAGTAGAGCCCAGTAGAGCCCAGTAGATCCCGACAGAGCCCGACAGAGCCCGACAGAGCCCGACAGAGTCCGACAGAGCCCGACAGAGCCCGACAGAGACCAGTTGAGCCCGACAGAGCCCGACAGAGCCCGACAGGGCCCGACAGGGCCCGACAGGGCCCGACAGAGCCCGACAGGGCTCGACAGGGCCCGACAGGGCCCGACAGGGCCCAGTAGAGCCCGACAGAGCCCGACAGAGCCCGACAGGGCCCGACAGAGCCCGACAGAGCCCGACAGGGCCCGACAGGGCCCGACAGGGCCTGACAGGGCCCAGTAGAGCCCGACAGGGCCCGACAGAGCCCGACAGAGCCCGACAGAGCCCGACAGAGCCCGACAGGGCCCAGTAGAGCCCGACAGAGCCCGACAGAGCCCGACAGAGCCCGACAGGGCCCAGTAGAGCCCGACAGAGCCCGACAGGGCCCAGTAGAGCCCGACAGAGCCCGACAGAGCCCGACAGAGCCCGACAGGGCCCAACAGGGCCCAACAGGGCCCAATAGAGCCCGACAGAGCCCGACAGAGCCCGACAGAGCGCGACAGGGCCCAGTAGAGCCCGACAGAGCCCGACAGGGCCCGACAGGGCCCGACAGGGCCCAGTAGAGCCCGACAGAGCCCGACAGAGCCCGACAGAGCCCGACAGAGCCCGACAGGGCCCGACAGGGCCCGACAGGGCCCAGTAGAGCCCGACAGAGCCCGACAGAGCCCGACAGAGCCCGACAGAGCCCGACAGAGACCAGTTGAGCCCGACAGAGCCCGACAGGGCCCGACAGGGCCCGACAGGGCCCGACAGAGCCCGACAGAGCCCGACAGAGCCCGACAGAGCCCGACAGAGCCCGACTGGGCCCGACTGGGCCCGACTGGGCCCGACAGGGCCCGACAGGGCCCGACAGAGACCGACAGAGCCCGACAGAGCCCGACAGGGCCCAGTAGAGCCCGACAGAGGCCAGTAGAGCCCGACAGAGCCCGACAGAGCCCGACAGAGCCCGACAGAGCCCGACAGAGCCTGACAGAGCCCGACAGGGCCCGACAGGGCCCGACAGAGCCCGACAGAGCCTACACAGAGCCCGACAGGGCCCGACAGAGCCCGACAGAGCCTGACAGAGCCCGACAGGGCCCGACAGGGCCCGACAGGGCCCGACAGAGCCCGACAGAGCCCGACAGGGCCCAGTAGAGCCCGACAGAGCCAGACATAGCCCGACAGAGCCCGACAGGGCCCGACAGAGCCCGACAGGGCCCGACAGGGCCCGACAGAGCCTGACAGAGCCCAGTAGAGCCCGACAGAGCCCGACAGGGCCCGACAGGGCCCGACAGGGCCCAGTAGAGCCCGACAGAGCCCAGTAGAGCCCGACAGAGCCCGACAGGGCCCGACAGGGCCCGACAGGGCCCAGTAGAGCCCGACAGAGCCCGACAGAGCCCGACAGAGCCCAGTAGAGCCCGACAGAGCCCGACAGAGCCCGACAGAGCCCGACAGGGCCCGACAGGGCCCGACAGGGCCCGACAGGGCCCGACAGAGCCCGACAGAGCCCGACAGGGCCCAGTAGAGCCCGACAGAGGCCAGTAGAGACCGACAGAGCCCGACAGAGCCCGACAGAGCCCGACAGGGCCCGACAGGGCCCGACAGGGCCCGACAGGGCCTACACAGAGCCCGACAGAGCCCGACAGAGCCCGACAGAGCCCGACAGAGCCCGACAGAGCCCGACAGGGCCCGACAGGGCCCAGTAGAGCCCGACAGAGCCCGACAGAGCCCGACAGAGCCCGACAGAGCCCGACAGAGACCAGTTGAGCCCGACAGAGCCCGACAGAGCCCGACAGAGCCCGACAGGGCCCGACAGGGCCCGACAGGGCCCGACAGGGCCCAACAGGGCCCAGTAGAGCCCGACAGAGCCCGACAGAGCCCGACAGAGCCCAGTAGAGCCCGACAGAGCCCGACAGAGCCCGACAGAGCCCGACAGAGCCCGAAAGGGCCCGACAGGGCCCGACAGGGCCCGATAGGGCCCGACAGAGCCCGACAGGACCCAGCAGAGCCTGACAGAGCCCGACAGAGCCCGACAGAGCCCGACAGGGCCCGACAGGGCCCGACAGGGCCCGACAGGGCCCAGTAGAGCCCGACAGAGCCCGACAGAGCCCGACAGGGCCCGACAGAGCCCGACAGAGCCCGACAGAGCCCGACAGGGCCCGACAGGGCCCAGCAGAGCCTGACAGAGCCCGACAGAGCCCGACAGAGCCCGACAGAGCCCGACAGGGCCCGACAGGGCCCGACAGGGCCCAGTAGAGCCCGACAGAGCCCGACAGAGCCCGACAGAACACGACAGGGCCCGACAGAGCCCGACAGGGCCCGACAGGGCCCGACAGGGCCCGACAGAGCCCGACAGAGCCCGACAGAGCCCGACAGGGCCCGACAGGGCCCGTCAGGGCCCGACAGGGCCCGACAGGGCCCAGTAGAGCCCGACAGAGCCCGACAGAGCCCGACAGAGCCCGACAGAGACCAGTTGAGCCCGACAGAGCCCGACAGAGCCCGACAGGGCCCGACAGGGCCCGACAGGGCCCAGTAGAGCCCGACAGAGCCCAGTAGAGCCCAGTAGAGCCCAGTAGAGCCCGACAGAGCCCGACAGAGCCCGACAGAGCCCGACAGAGTCCGACAGAGCCCGACAGAGCCCGACAGAGACCAGTTGAGCCCGACAGAGCCCGACAGAGCCCGACAGGGCCCGACAGGGCCCGACAGGGCCCGACAGGGCCCGACAGAGCCCGACAGAGCCCGACAGGGCCCGAGAGGGCCCGACAGGGCCCGACAGGGCCCGACAGGGCCCAGTAGAGCCCGACAGAGCCCGACAGAGCCCGACAGGGCCCGACAGAGCCCGACAGAGCCCGACAGGGCCCGACAGGGCCTGACAGGGCCCAGTAGAGCCCGACAGGGCCCGACAGAGCCCGACAGAGCCCGACAGAGCCCGACAGAGCCCGACAGAGCCCGACAGGTCCCAGTAGAGCCCGACAGAGCCCGACAGAGCCCGACAGGGCCCAGTAGAGCCCGACAGAGCCCGACAGGGCCCAGTAGAGCCCGACAGAGCCCGACAGAGCCCGACAGGGCCCAACAGGGCCCAACAGGGCCCAATAGAGCCCGACAGAGCCCGACAGAGCCCGACAGAGCGCGACAGGGCCCAGTAGAGCCCGACAGAGCCCGACAGGGCCCGACAGGGCCCGACAGGGCCCAGTAGAGCCCGACAGAGCCCGACAGAGCCCGACAGAGCCCGACAGAGCCCGACAGGGCCCGACAGGGCCCGACAGGGCCCGACAGAGCCCGACAGAGCCCGACAGAGCCCGACAGAGCCCGACTGGGCCCGACTGGGCCCGACAGAGCCCGACAGGGCCCGACAGGGCCCGACAGGGCCCAGTAGAGCCCGACAGAGCCCGACAGAGCCCGACAGAGCCCAGTAGAGCCCGACAGAGCCCGACAGAGCCCGACAGAGCCCGACAGGGCCCGACAGGGCCCGACAGGGCCCGACAGAGCCCGACAGAGCCCGACAGGGCCCAGTAGAGCCCGACAGAGGCCAGTAGAGCCCGACAGAGCCCGACAGAGCCCGACAGAGCCCGACAGAGCCCGACAGAGCCTACACAGAGCCCGACAGAGCCCGACAGAGCCCGACAGAGCCCGACAGAGCCCGACAGAGCCCGACAGAGACCAGTTGAGCCCGACAGAGCCCGACAGAGCCCGACAGAGCCCGACAGGGCCCGACAGGGCCCGACAGGGCCCGACAGGGCCCAGTAGAGCCCGACAGAGCCCGACAGAGCCCGACAGAGCCCAGTAGAGCCCGACAGAGCCCGACAGAGCCCGACAGAGCCCGACAGAGCCCGACAGAGCCCGACAGAGCCCGAAAGGGCCCGACAGGGCCCGACAGGGCCCGACAGGGCCCGACAGAGCCCGACAGGACCCAGCAGAGCCTGACAGAGCCCGACAGAGCCCGACAGAGCCCGACAGAGCCCGACAGGGCCCGACAGGGCCCGACAGGGCCCGACAGGGCCCAGTAGAGCCCGACAGAGCCCGACAGAGCCCGACAGGGCCCGACAGAGCCCGACAGAGCCCGACAGAGCCCGACAGGGCCCGACAGGGCCCGACAGGGCCCGACAGGGCCCAGTAGAGCCCGACAGAGCCCGACAGAGCCCGACAGAACACGACAGGGCCCGACAGAGCCCGACAGGGCCCGACAGGGCCCAGCAGAGCCTGACAGAGCCCGACAGAGCCCGACAGAGCCCGACAGAGCCCGACAGGGCCCGACAGGGCCCGACAGGGCCCAGTAGAGCCCGACAGAGCCCGACAGAGCCCGACAGAACACGACAGGGCCCGACAGAGCCCGACAGGGCCCGACAGGGCCCGACAGGGCCCGACAGAGCCCGACAGAGCCCGACAGAGCCCGACAGGGCCCGACAGGGCCCGACAGGGCCCAGTAGAGCCCGACAGAGCCCGACAGAGCCCGACAGAGCCCGACAGAGACCAGTTGAGCCCGACAGAGCCCGACAGAGCCCGACAGGGCCCGACAGGGCCCGACAGGGCCCAGTAGAGCCCGACAGAGCCCAGTAGAGCCCAGTAGAGCCCAGTAGAGCCCGACAGAGCCCGACAGAGCCCGACAGAGCCCGACAGAGTCCGACAGAGCCCGACAGAGCCCGACAGAGACCAGTTGAGCCCGACAGAGCCCGACAGAGCCCGACAGGGCTCGACAGGGCCCGACAGGGCCCGACAGGGCCCGACAGGGCCCGACAGGGCCCAGTAGAGCCCGACAGAGCCCGACAGAGCCCGACAGGGCCCGACAGAGCCCGACAGAGCCCGACAGGGCCCGACAGGGCCTGACAGGGCCCAGTAGAGCCCGACAGGGCCCGACAGAGCCCGACAGAGCCCGACAGAGCCCGACAGGGCCCAGTAGAGCCCGACAGAGCCCGACAGGGCCCAGTAGAGCCCGACAGAGCCCGACAGAGCCCGACAGGGCCCAACAGGGCCCAACAGGGCCCAATAGAGCCCGACAGAGCCCGACAGAGCCCGACAGAGCCCGACAGGGCCCAGTAGAGCCCGACAGAGCCCGACAGGGCCCAGTAGAGCCCGACAGAGCCCGACAGAGCCCGACAGGGCCCAACAGGGCCCAACAGGGCCCAATAGAGCCCGACAGAGCCCGACAGAGCCCGACAGAGCGCGACAGGGCCCAGTAGAGCCCGACAGAGCCCGACAGGGCCCGACAGGGCCCGACAGGGCCCGACAGGGCCCAGTAGAGCCCGACAGAGCCCGACAGAGCCCGACAGAGCCCGACAGAGCCCGACAGGGCCCGACAGGGCCCGACAGGGCCCAGTAGAGCCCGACAGAGCCCGACAGAGCCCGACAGAGCCCGACAGAGACCAGTTGAGCCCGACAGAGCCCGACAGGGCCCGACAGGGCCCGACAGGGCCCGACAGGGCCCGACAGAGCCCGACAGAGCCCGACAGAGCCCGACTGGGCCCGACTGGGCCCGACAGAGCCCGACAGGGCCCGACAGGGCCCGACAGAGACCGACAGAGCCCGACAGGGCCCAGTAGAGCCCGACAGAGGCCAGTAGAGCCCGACAGAGCCCGACAGAGCCCGACAGAGCCCGACAGAGCCCGACAGAACCCGACAGAGCCTGACAGAGCCCGACAGGGCCCGACAGGGCCCGACAGAGCCCGACAGAGCCTACACAGAGCCCGACAGAGCCCGACAGAGCCCGACAGAGCCCGACAGAGCCCGACAGAGCCCGACAGGGCCCAGTAGAGCCCGACAGAGCCCGACAGAGCCCGACAGAGCCCAGTAGAGCCCGACAGAGCCCGACAGAGCCCGACAGAGCCCGACAGAGCCCGACAGAGCCCGAAAGGGCCCGACAGGGCCCGACAGGGCCCGACAGGGCCCGATAGGGCCCGACAGAGCCCGACAGGGCCCAGTTTAGCCCAGTAGAGACCGACAGAGCCCGACAGAGCCCGACAGGGCCCGACAGGGCCCAGTAGAGCCCGACAGAGCCCGACAGAGCCCGACAGGGCCCGACAGAGCCCGACAGAGCCCGACAGAGCCCGACAGAGCCCGACAGGGCCCGACAGGGCCCGACAGGGCCCGACAGGACCCAGCAGAGCCTGACAGAGCCCGACAGAGCCCGACAGAGCCCGACAGAGCCCGACAGGGCCCGACAGGGCCCAGTAGAGCCCGACAGAGCCCGACAGAGCCCGACAGAACACGACAGGGCCCGACAGAGCCCGACAGGGCTCGACAGGGCCCGACAGAGCCCGACAGGGCCCGACAGGGCCCGACAGAGCCCGACAGGGCCCGACAGGGCCCAGTAGAGCCCGACAGAGCCCGACAGAGCCCGACAGAGCCCGACAGAGCCCGACAGAGCCCGACAGAGACCAGTTGAGCCCGACAGAGCCCGACAGAGCCCGACAGAGCCCGACAGAGCCCGACAGAGCCCGACAGGGCCCGACAGGGCCCAGTAGAGCCCGACAGAGCCCAGTAGAGCCCAGTAGAGCCCAGTAGAGCCCGACAGAGCCCGACAGAGCCCGACAGAGCCCGACAGAGCCCGACAGAGCCCGACAGAGACCAGTTGAGCCCGACAGAGCCCGACAGAGCCCGACAGGGCCCGACAGGGCCCGACAGGGCCCGACAGGGCTCGACAGGGCCCGACAGAGCCCGACAGGGCCCGACAGGGCCCGACAGGGCCCAGTAGAGCCCGACAGAGCCCGACAGAGCCCGACAGGGCCCGACAGAGCCCGACAGAGCCCGACAGGGCCCGACAGGGCCCGACAGGGCCTGACAGGGCCCAGTAGAGCCCGACAGGGCCCGACAGAGCCCGACAGAGCCCGACAGAGCCCGACAGAGCCCGACAGAGCCCGACAGGGCCCAGTAGAGCCCGACAGAGCCCGACAGAGCCCGACAGAGCCCGACAGGGCCCAGTAGAGCCCGACAGAGCCCGACAGGGCCCAGTAGAGCCCGACAGAGCCCGACAGAGCCCGACAGAGCCCGACAGGGCCCAACAGGGCCCAACAGGGCCCAATAGAGCCCGACAGAGCCCGACAGAGCCCGACAGAGCGCGACAGGGCCCAGTAGAGCCCGACAGAGCCCGACAGGGCCCGACAGGGCCCGACAGGGCCCAGTAGAGCCCGACAGAGCCCGACAGAGCCCGACAGAGCCCGACAGAGACCGACAGGGCCCGACAGGGCCCGACAGGGCCCAGTAGAGCCCGACAGAGCCCGACAGAGCCCGACAGAGCCCGACAGAGACCAGTTGAGCCCGACAGAGCCCGACAGGGCCCGACAGGGCCCGACAGGGCCCGACAGGGCCCGACAGAGCCCGACAGAGCCCGACTGGGCCCGACTGGGCCCGACAGAGCCCGACAGGGCCCGACAGAGCCCGACAGGGCCCGACAGGGCCCAGTAGAGCCCGACAGAGCCCGACAGAGCCCGACAGGGCCCAGTAGAGCCCGACAGAGCCCGACAGGGCCCGACAGAGCCCGACAGAGCCCGACAGAGCCCGACAGGGCCCGACAGGGCCCGACAGGGCCCGACAGGGCCCAGCAGAGCCTGACAGAGCCCGACAGAGCCCGACAGAGCCCGACAGAGCCCGACAGGGCCCGACAGGGCCCGACAGGGCCCAGTAGAGCCCGACAGAGCCCGACAGGGCCCGACAGAGCCCGACAGGGCCCGACAGGGCCCGACAGAGCCCGACAGGGCCCGACAGGGCCCAGTAGAGCCCGACAGAGCCCGACAGAGCCCGACAGAGCCCGACAGAGCCCGACAGAGCCCGACAGAGACCAGTTGAGCCCGACAGAGCCCGACAGAGCCCGACAGAGCCCGACAGAGCCCGACAGAGCCCGACAGGGCCCGACAGGGCCCAGTAGAGCCCGACAGAGCCCAGTAGAGCCCAGTAGAGCCCAGTAGAGCCCGACAGAGCCCGACAGAGCCCGACAGAGCCCGACAGAGCCCGACAGAGCCCGACAGAGACCAGTTGAGCCCGACAGAGCCCGACAGAGCCCGACAGGGCCCGACAGGGCCCGACAGGGCCCGACAGGGCTCGACAGGGCCCGACAGAGCCCGACAGGGCCCGACAGGGCCCGACAGGGCCCAGTAGAGCCCGACAGAGCCCGACAGAGCCCGACAGGGCCCGACAGAGCCCGACAGAGCCCGACAGGGCCCGACAGGGCCCGACAGGGCCTGACAGGGCCCAGTAGAGCCCGACAGGGCCCGACAGAGCCCGACAGAGCCCGACAGAGCCCGACAGAGCCCGACAGAGCCCGACAGGGCCCAGTAGAGCCCGACAGAGCCCGACAGAGCCCGACAGAGCCCGACAGGGCCCAGTAGAGCCCGACAGAGCCCGACAGGGCCCAGTAGAGCCCGACAGAGCCCGACAGAGCCCGACAGAGCCCGACAGGGCCCAACAGGGCCCAACAGGGCCCAATAGAGCCCGACAGAGCCCGACAGAGCCCGACAGAGCGCGACAGGGCCCAGTAGAGCCCGACAGAGCCCGACAGGGCCCGACAGGGCCCGACAGGGCCCAGTAGAGCCCGACAGAGCCCGACAGAGCCCGACAGAGCCCGACAGAGACCGACAGGGCCCGACAGGGCCCGACAGGGCCCAGTAGAGCCCGACAGAGCCCGACAGAGCCCGACAGAGCCCGACAGAGACCAGTTGAGCCCGACAGAGCCCGACAGGGCCCGACAGGGCCCGACAGGGCCCGACAGGGCCCGACAGAGCCCGACAGAGCCCGACTGGGCCCGACTGGGCCCGACAGAGCCCGACAGGGCCCGACAGAGCCCGACAGGGCCCGACAGGGCCCAGTAGAGCCCGACAGAGCCCGACAGAGCCCGACAGGGCCCAGTAGAGCCCGACAGAGCCCGACAGGGCCCGACAGAGCCCGACAGAGCCCGACAGAGCCCGACAGGGCCCGACAGGGCCCGACAGGGCCCGACAGGGCCCAGCAGAGCCTGACAGAGCCCGACAGAGCCCGACAGAGCCCGACAGAGCCCGACAGGGCCCGACAGGGCCCGACAGGGCCCAGTAGAGCCCGACAGAGCCCGACAGAGCCCGACAGAACACGACAGGGCCCGACAGAGCCCGACAGGGCCCGACAGGGCCCGACAGGGCCCGACAGAGCCCGACAGAGCCCGACAGAGCCCGACAGGGCCCGACAGGGCCCGACAGGGCCCGACAGGGCCCGACAGAGCCCGACAGGGCCCGACAGGGCCCAGTAGAGCCCGACAGAGCCCGACAGAGCCCGACAGAGCCCGACAGAGCCCGACAGAGACCAGTTGAGCCCGACAGAGCCCGACAGAGCCCGACAGGGCCCGACAGGGCCCGACAGGGCCCAGTAGAGCCCGACAGAGCCCAGTAGAGCCCAGTAGAGCCCAGTAGAGCCCGACAGAGCCCGACAGAGCCCGACAGAGTCCGACAGAGCCCGACAGAGCCCGACAGAGCCCGACAGGGCCCGACAGGGCCCGACAGGGCCCGACAGAGACCGACAGAGCCCGACAGAGCCCGACAGGGCCCAGTAGAGCCCGACAGAGGCCAGTAGAGCCCGACAGAGCCCGACAGAGCCCGACAGAGCCCGACAGAGCCCGACAGAGCCCGACAGGGCCCGACAGGGCCCGACAGGGCCCGACAGAGCCTACACAGAGCCCGACAGAGCCCGACAGAGCCCGACAGAGCCCGACAGAGCCCGACAGAGCCCGACAGGGCCCAGTAGAGCCCGACAGAGCCCGACAGAGCCCGACAGAGCCCGACAGAGCCCGACAGAGACCAGTTGAGCCCGACAGAGCCCGACAGAGCCCGACAGAGCCCGACAGGGCCCGACAGGGCCCGACAGGGCCCGACAGGGCCCAACAGGGCCCAGTAGAGCCCGACAGAGCCCGACAGAGCCCGACAGAGCCCAGTAGAGCCCGACAGAGCCCGACAGAGCCCGACAGAGCCCGACAGAGCCCGACAGAGCCCGAAAGGGCCCGACAGGGCCCGACAGGGCCCGATAGGGCCCGACAGAGCCCGACAGGACCCAGCAGAGCCTGACAGAGCCCGACAGAGCCCGACAGAGCCCGACAGAGCCCGACAGGGCCCGACAGGGCCCAGTAGAGCCCGACAGAGCCCGACAGAGCCCGACAGGGCCCGACAGGGCCCAGCAGAGCCTGACAGAGCCCGACAGAGCCCGACAGAGCCCGACAGAGCCCGACAGGGCCCGACAGAGACCAGTTGAGCCCGACAGAGCCCGACAGAGCCCGACAGGGCCCGACAGGGCCCGACAGGGCCCAGTAGAGCCCGACAGAGCCCAGTAGAGCCCAGTAGAGCCCAGTAGAGCCCGACAGAGCCCGACAGAGCCCGACAGAGCCCGACAGAGTCCGACAGAGCCCGACAGAGCCCGACAGAGACCAGTTGAGCCCGACAGAGCCCGACAGAGCCCGACAGGGCCCGACAGGGCCCGACAGGGCCCGACAGGGCCCGACAGGGCTCGACAGGGCCCGAGAGGGCCCGACAGGGCCCGACAGGGCCCGACAGGGCCCAGTAGAGCCCGACAGAGCCCGACAGAGCCCGACAGGGCCCGACAGAGCCCGACAGAGCCCGACAGGGCCCGACAGGGCCCGACAGGGCCTGACAGGGCCCAGTAGAGCCCGACAGAGCCCGACAGAGCCCGACAGAGCCCGACAGAGCCCGACAGAGCCCGACAGAGCCCGACAGAACCCGACAGAGCCTGACAGAGCCCGACAGGGCCCGACAGGGCCCGACAGAGCCCGACAGAGCCTACACAGAGCCCGACAGAGCCCGACAGAGCCCGACAGAGCCCGACAGAGCCCGACAGAGCCCGACAGAGCCCGACAGGGCCCAGTAGAGCCCGACAGAGCCCGACAGAGCCCGACAGAGCCCAGTAGAGCCCGACAGAGCCCGACAGAGCCCGACAGAGCCCGACAGAGCCCGACAGAGCCCGACAGAGCCCGAAAGGGCCCGACAGGGCCCGACAGGGCCCGACAGGGCCCGATAGGGCCCGACAGAGCCCGACAGGGCCCAGTTTAGCCCAGTAGAGACCGACAGAGCCCGACAGAGCCCGACAGGGCCCGACAGGGCCCAGTAGAGCCCGACAGAGCCCGACAGAGCCCGACAGGGCCCGACAGAGCCCGACAGAGCCCGACAGAGCCCGACAGAGCCCGACAGGGCCCGACAGGGCCCGACAGGACCCAGCAGAGCCTGACAGAGCCCGACAGAGCCCGACAGAGCCCGACAGAGCCCGACAGGGCCCGACAGGGCCCAGTAGAGCCCGACAGAGCCCGACAGAGCCCGACAGAACACGACAGGGCCCGACAGAGCCCGACAGGGCTCGACAGGGCCCGACAGAGCCCGACAGGGCCCGACAGGTCCCGACAGAGCCCGACAGGGCCCGACAGGGCCCAGTAGAGCCCGACAGAGCCCGACAGAGCCCGACAGAGCCCGACAGAGCCCGACAGAGCCCGACAGAGACCAGTTGAGCCCGACAGAGCCCGACAGAGCCCGACAGAGCCCGACAGAGCCCGACAGGGCCCGACAGGGCCCAGTAGAGCCCGACAGAGCCCAGTAGAGCCCAGTAGAGCCCAGTAGAGCCCGACAGAGCCCGACAGAGCCCGACAGAGCCCGACAGAGCCCGACAGAGCCCGACAGAGACCAGTTGAGCCCGACAGAGCCCGACAGAGCCCGACAGAGCCCGACAGGGCCCGACAGGGCCCGACAGGGCCCGACAGGGCTCGACAGGGCCCGACAGAGCCCGACAGGGCCCGACAGGGCCCGACAGGGCCCAGTAGAGCCCGACAGAGCCCGACAGAGCCCGACAGGGCCCGACAGAGCCCGACAGAGCCCGACAGAGCCCGACAGAGCCCGACAGGGCCCGACAGAGACCAGTTGAGCCCGACAGAGCCCGACAGAGCCCGACAGGGCCCGACAGGGCCCGACAGGGCCCAGTAGAGCCCGACAGAGCCCAGTAGAGCCCAGTAGAGCCCAGTAGAGCCCGACAGAGCCCGACAGAGCCCGACAGAGCCCGACAGAGTCCGACAGAGCCCGACAGAGCCCGACAGAGACCAGTTGAGCCCGACAGAGCCCGACAGAGCCCGACAGGGCCCGACAGGGCCCGACAGGGCCCGACAGGGCCCGACAGGGCCCGACAGGGCTCGACAGGGCCCGAGAGGGCCCGACAGGGCCCGACAGGGCCCGACAGGGCCCAGTAGAGCCCGACAGAGCCCGACAGAGCCCGACAGGGCCCGACAGAGCCCGACAGAGCCCGACAGGGCCCGACAGGGCCCGACAGGGCCTGACAGGGCCCAGTAGAGCCCGACAGAGCCCGACAGAGCCCGACAGAGCCCGACAGGGCCCGACAGGGCCCAGTAGAGCCCGACAGAGCCCGACAGAGCCCGACAGAGCCCGACAGAGCCCGACAGAGCCCGACAGAGCCCGACAGGGCCCAGTAGAGCCCGACAGAGCCCGACAGAGCCCGACAGAGCCCGACAGGGCCCAGTAGAGCCCGACAGAGCCCGACAGGGCCCAGTAGAGCCCGACAGAGCCCGACAGAGCCCGACAGAGCCCGACAGGGCCCAACAGGGCCCAACAGGGCCCAATAGAGCCCGACAGAGCCCGACAGAGCCCGACAGAGCGCGACAGGGCCCAGTAGAGCCCGACAGAGCCCGACAGGGCCCGACAGGGCCCGACAGGGCCCAGTAGAGCCCGACAGAGCCCGACAGAGCCCGACAGAGCCCGACAGGGCCCGACAGGGCCCGACAGGGCCCAGTAGAGCCCGACAGAGCCCGACAGAGCCCGACAGAGCCCGACAGAGCCCGACAGAGACCAGTAGAGCCCGACAGAGCCCGACAGAGCCCGACAGAGCCCGACAGAGCCCGACAGAGCCCGACAGAGACCAGTTGAGCCCGACAGAGCCCGACAGAGCCCGACAGAGCCCGACAGAGCCCGACAGGGCCCGACAGGGCCCAGTAGAGCCCGACAGAGCCCAGTAGAGCCCAGTAGAGCCCAGTAGAGCCCGACAGAGCCCGACAGAGCCCGACAGAGCCCGACAGAGCCCGACAGAGCCCGACAGAGACCAGTTGAGCCCGACAGAGCCCGACAGAGCCCGACAGAGCCCGACAGGGCCCGACAGGGCCCGACAGGGCCCGACAGGGCTCGACAGGGCCCGACAGAGCCCGACAGGGCCCGACAGGGCCCGACAGGGCCCAGTAGAGCCCGACAGAGCCCGACAGAGCCCGACAGGGCCCGACAGAGCCCGACAGAGCCCGACAGGGCCCGACAGGGCCCGACAGGGCCTGACAGGGCCCAGTAGAGCCCGACAGGGCCCGACAGAGCCCGACAGAGCCCGACAGAGCCCGACAGAGCCCGACAGAGCCCGACAGGGCCCAGTAGAGCCCGACAGAGCCCGACAGAGCCCGACAGAGCCCGACAGGGCCCAGTAGAGCCCGACAGAGCCCGACAGGGCCCAGTAGAGCCCGACAGAGCCCGACAGAGCCCGACAGAGCCCGACAGGGCCCAACAGGGCCCAACAGGGCCCAATAGAGCCCGACAGAGCCCGACAGAGCCCGACAGAGCGCGACAGGGCCCAGTAGAGCCCGACAGAGCCCGACAGGGCCCGACAGGGCCCGACAGGGCCCAGTAGAGCCCGACAGAGCCCGACAGAGCCCGACAGAGCCCGACAGAGACCGACAGGGCCCGACAGGGCCCGACAGGGCCCAGTAGAGCCCGACAGAGCCCGACAGAGCCCGACAGAGCCCGACAGAGACCAGTTGAGCCCGACAGAGCCCGACAGGGCCCGACAGGGCCCGACAGGGCCCGACAGGGCCCGACAGAGCCCGACAGAGCCCGACTGGGCCCGACTGGGCCCGACAGAGCCCGACAGGGCCCGACAGAGCCCGACAGGGCCCGACAGGGCCCAGTAGAGCCCGACAGAGCCCGACAGAGCCCGACAGGGCCCAGTAGAGCCCGACAGAGCCCGACAGGGCCCGACAGAGCCCGACAGAGCCCGACAGAGCCCGACAGGGCCCGACAGGGCCCGACAGGGCCCGACAGGGCCCAGCAGAGCCTGACAGAGCCCGACAGAGCCCGACAGAGCCCGACAGAGCCCGACAGGGCCCGACAGGGCCCGACAGGGCCCAGTAGAGCCCGACAGAGCCCGACAGAGCCCGACAGAACACGACAGGGCCCGACAGAGCCCGACAGGGCCCGACAGGGCCCGACAGGGCCCGACAGAGCCCGACAGAGCCCGACAGAGCCCGACAGGGCCCGACAGGGCCCGACAGGGCCCGACAGGGCCCGACAGAGCCCGACAGGGCCCGACAGAGCCCGACAGGGCCCGACAGGGCCCAGTAGAGCCCGACAGAGCCCGACAGAGCCCGACAGAGCCCGACAGAGCCCGACAGAGCCCGACAGAGACCAGTTGAGCCCGACAGAGCCCGACAGAGCCCGACAGGGCCCGACAGGGCCCGACAGGGCCCAGTAGAGCCCGACAGAGCCCAGTAGAGCCCAGTAGAGCCCAGTAGAGCCCGACAGAGCCCGACAGAGCCCGACAGAGTCCGACAGAGCCCGACAGAGCCCGACAGAGCCCGACAGGGCCCGACAGGGCCCGACAGGGCCCGACAGAGACCGACAGAGCCCGACAGAGCCCGACAGAGCCCGACAGAGCCCGACAGAGCCCGACAGGGCCCGACAGGGCCCGACAGGGCCCGACAGAGCCTACACAGAGCCCGACAGAGCCCGACAGAGCCCGACAGAGCCCGACAGAGCCCGACAGAGCCCGACAGGGCCCAGTAGAGCCCGACAGAGCCCGACAGAGCCCGACAGAGCCCGACAGAGCCCGACAGAGACCAGTTGAGCCCGACAGAGCCCGACAGAGCCCGACAGAGCCCGACAGGGCCCGACAGGGCCCGACAGGGCCCGACAGGGCCCAACAGGGCCCAGTAGAGCCCGACAGAGCCCGACAGAGCCCGACAGAGCCCAGTAGAGCCCGACAGAGCCCGACAGAGCCCGACAGAGCCCGACAGAGCCCGACAGAGCCCGAAAGGGCCCGACAGGGCCCGACAGGGCCCGATAGGGCCCGACAGAGCCCGACAGGACCCAGCAGAGCCTGACAGAGCCCGACAGAGCCCGACAGAGCCCGACAGAGCCCGACAGGGCCCGACAGGGCCCAGTAGAGCCCGACAGAGCCCGACAGAGCCCGACAGGGCCCGACAGGGCCCAGCAGAGCCTGACAGAGCCCGACAGAGCCCGACAGAGCCCGACAGAGCCCGACAGGGCCCGACAGAGACCAGTTGAGCCCGACAGAGCCCGACAGAGCCCGACAGGGCCCGACAGGGCCCGACAGGGCCCAGTAGAGCCCGACAGAGCCCAGTAGAGCCCAGTAGAGCCCAGTAGAGCCCGACAGAGCCCGACAGAGCCCGACAGAGCCCGACAGAGTCCGACAGAGCCCGACAGAGCCCGACAGAGACCAGTTGAGCCCGACAGAGCCCGACAGAGCCCGACAGGGCCCGACAGGGCCCGACAGGGCCCGACAGGGCCCGACAGGGCCCGACAGGGCTCGACAGGGCCCGAGAGGGCCCGACAGGGCCCGACAGGGCCCGACAGGGCCCAGTAGAGCCCGACAGAGCCCGACAGAGCCCGACAGGGCCCGACAGAGCCCGACAGAGCCCGACAGGGCCCGACAGGGCCCGACAGGGCCTGACAGGGCCCAGTAGAGCCCGACAGAGCCCGACAGAGCCCGACAGAGCCCGACAGGGCCCGACAGGGCCCAGTAGAGCCCGACAGAGCCCGACAGAGCCCGACAGAGCCCGACAGAGCCCGACAGAGCCCGACAGAGCCCGACAGGGCCCAGTAGAGCCCGACAGAGCCCGACAGAGCCCGACAGAGCCCGACAGGGCCCAGTAGAGCCCGACAGAGCCCGACAGGGCCCAGTAGAGCCCGACAGAGCCCGACAGAGCCCGACAGAGCCCGACAGGGCCCAACAGGGCCCAACAGGGCCCAATAGAGCCCGACAGAGCCCGACAGAGCCCGACAGAGCGCGACAGGGCCCAGTAGAGCCCGACAGAGCCCGACAGGGCCCGACAGGGCCCGACAGGGCCCAGTAGAGCCCGACAGAGCCCGACAGAGCCCGACAGAGCCCGACAGGGCCCGACAGGGCCCGACAGGGCCCAGTAGAGCCCGACAGAGCCCGACAGAGCCCGACAGAGCCCGACAGAGCCCGACAGAGACCAGTTGAGCCCGACAGAGCCCGACAGGGCCCGACAGGGCCCGACAGGGCCCGACAGAGCCCGACAGAGCCCGACAGAGCCCGACTGGGCCCGACTGGGCCCGACAGAGCCCGACAGGGCCCGACAGGGCCCGACAGAGACCGACAGAGCCCGACAGGGCCCAGTAGAGCCCGACAGAGGCCAGTAGAGCCCGACAGAGCCCGACAGAGCCCGACAGAGCCCGACAGAGCCCGACAGAACCCGACAGAGCCTGACAGAGCCCGACAGGGCCCGACAGGGCCCGACAGGGCCCGACAGAGCCTACACAGAGCCCGACAGAGCCCGACAGAGCCCGACAGAGCCCGACAGAGCCCGACAGGGCCCGACAGGGCCCGACAGGGCCCAGTAGAGCCCGACAGAGCCCGACAGAGCCCGACAGAACACGACAGGGCCCGACAGAGCCCGACAGAGCCCGACTGGGCCCGACAGAGCCCGACAGAGCCCGACAGGGCCCGACAGAGCCCGACAGAGACCAGTTGAGCCCGACAGAGCCCGACAGAGCCCGACAGAGCCCGACAGAGCCCGACAGGGCCCGACAGGGCCCAGTAGAGCCCGACAGAGCCCAGTAGAGCCCAGTAGAGCCCAGTAGAGCCCGACAGAGCCCGACAGAGCCCGACAGAGCCCGACAGAGCCCGACAGGGCCCGACAGGGCCCGACAGGGCCCGACAGGGCTCGACAGGGCCCGACAGAGCCCGACAGGGCCCGACAGGGCCCAGTAGAGCCCGACAGAGCCCGACAGAGCCCGACAGGGCCCGACAGAGCCCGACAGAGCCCGACAGGGCCCGACAGGGCCCGACAGGGCCTGACAGGGCCCAGTAGAGCCCGACAGGGCCCGACAGAGCCCGACAGAGCCCGACAGAGCCCGACAGAGCCCGACAGAGCCCGACAGGGCCCAGTAGAGCCCGACAGAGCCCGACAGAGCCCGACAGAGCCCGACAGAGCCCGACAGAGCCCGACAGAGCCCGACAGGGCCCAGTAGAGCCCGACAGAGCCCGACAGAGCCCGACAGAGCCCGACAGAGCCCGACAGGGCCCAACAGGGCCCAACAGGGCCCAATAGAGCCCGACAGAGCCCGACAGAGCCCGACAGAGCGCGACAGGGCCCAGTAGAGCCCGACAGAGCCCGACAGGGCCCGACAGGGCCCGACAGGGCCCAGTAGAGCCCGACAGAGCCCGACAGAGCCCGACAGAGCCCGACAGAGCCCGACAGGGCCCGACAGGGCCCAGTAGAGCCCGACAGAGCCCGACAGAGCCCGACAGAGCCCGACAGAGACCAGTTGAGCCCGACAGAGCCCGACAGGGCCCGACAGGGCCCGACAGAGCCCGACAGAGCCCGACTGGGCCCGACTGGGCCCGACAGAGCCCGACAGGGCCCGACAGAGCCCGACAGGGCCCGACAGGGCCCAGTAGAGCCCGACAGAGCCCGACAGAGCCCGACAGGGCCCAGTAGAGCCCGACAGAGCCCGACAGAGCCCGACAGGGCCCGACAGAGCCCGACAGAGCCCGACAGAGCCCGACAGAGCCCGACAGGGCCCGACAGGGCCCGACAGGGCCCAGCAGAGCCTGACAGAGCCCGACAGAGCCCGACAGAGCCCGACAGAGCCCGACAGGGCCCGACAGGGCCCGACAGGGCCCAGTAGAGCCCAACAGAGCCCGACAGAGCCCGACAGAACACGACAGGGCCCGACAGAGCCCGACAGGGCCCGACAGGGCCCGACAGGGCCCGACAGGGCCCGACAGAGCCCGACAGAGCCCGACAGAGCCCGACAGGGCCCGACAGGGCCCGACAGAGCCCGACAGGGCCCGACAGGGCCCAGTAGAGCCCGACAGAGCCCGACAGAGCCCGACAGAGCCCGACAGAGCCCGACAGAGCCCGACAGAGACCAGTTGAGCCCGACAGAGCCCGACAGAGCCCGACAGAGCCCGACAGAGTCCGACAGAGCCCGACAGAGCCCGACAGAGACCAGTTGAGCCCGACAGAGCCCGACAGAGCCCGACAGGGCCCGACAGGGCCCGACAGGGCCCGACAGGGCCCGACAGAGCCCGACAGAGCCCGACAGGGCTCGACAGGGCCCGACAGGGCCCGACAGGGCCCGACAGGGCCCAGTAGAGCCCGACAGAGCCCGACAGAGCCCGACAGGGCCCGACAGAGCCCGACAGAGCCCGACAGGGCCCGACAGGGCCCGACAGGGCCTGACAGGGCCCAGTAGAGCCCGACAGGGCCCGACAGAGCCCGACAGAGCCCGACAGAGCCCGACAGAGCCCGACAGAGCCCGACAGGGCCCAGTAGAGCCCGACAGAGCCCGACAGAGCCCGACAGAGCCCGACAGGGCCCAGTAGAGCCCGACAGAGCCCGACAGGGCCCAGTAGAGCCCGACAGAGCCCGACAGAGCCCGACAGAGCCCGACAGAGCCCGACAGGGCCCAACAGGGCCCAACAGGGCCCAATAGAGCCCGACAGAGCCCGACAGAGCGCGACAGGGCCCAGTAGAGCCCGACAGAGCCCGACAGGGCCCGACAGGGCCCGACAGGGCCCAGTAGAGCCCGACAGAGCCCGACAGAGCCCGACAGAGCCCGACAGGGCCCGACAGGGCCCGACAGGGCCCAGTAGAGCCCGACAGAGCCCGACAGAGCCCGACAGAGCCCGACAGAGACCAGTTGAGCCCGACAGAGCCCGACAGGGCCCGACAGGGCCCGACAGGGCCCGACAGAGCCCGACAGAGCCCGACAGAGCCCGACAGAGCCCGACAGAGCCCGACTGGGCCCGACTGGGCCCGACAGAGCCCGACAGGGCCCGACAGGGCCCGACAGAGCCCGACAGAGCCCGACAGGGCCCAGTAGAGCCCGACAGAGGCCAGTAGAGCCCGACAGAGCCCGACAGAGCCCGACAGAGCCCGACAGGGCCCGACAGGGCCCGACAGAGCCCGACAGAGCCTACACAGAGCCCGACAGAGCCCGACAGAGCCCGACAGAGCCCGACAGAGCCCGACAGGGCCCGACAGGGCCCAGTAGAGCCCGACAGGGCCCGACAGGGCCCAGTAGAGCCCGACAGAGCCCGACAGAGACCAGTTGAGCCCGACAGAGCCCGACAGAGCCCGACAGAGCCCGACAGGGCCCGACAGGGCCCAACAGGGCCCGACAGGGCCCGACAGGGCCCAACAGGGCCCAGTAGAGCCCGACAGAGCCCGACAGAGCCCGACAGAGCCCAGTAGAGCCCGACAGAGCCCGACAGAGCCCGACAGAGCCCGACAGAGCCCGACAGAGCCCGACAGAGCCCGAAAGGGCCCGACAGGGCCCGACAGGGCCCGACAGGGCCCGATAGGGCCCGACAGAGCCCGACAGGGCCCAGTTTAGCCCAGTAGAGCCCGACAGAGCCCGACAGAGCCCGACAGGGCCCGACAGGTCCCGACAGGGCCCGACAGGGCCCAGTAGAGCCCGACAGAGCCCGACAGAGCCCGACAGGGCCCGACAGGGCCCGACAGAGCCCGACAGAGCCCGACAGAGCCCGACAGGGCCCGACAGGGCCCGACAGGGCCCGACAGGACCCAGCAGAGCCTGACAGAGCCCGACAGAGCCCGACAGAGCCCGACAGAGCCCGACAGGGCCCGACAGGGCCCGACAGGGCCCAGTAGAGCCCGACAGAGCCCGACAGAGCCCGACAGAACACGACAGGGCCCGACAGAGCCCGACAGGGCTCGACAGGGCCCGACAGGGCCCGACAGAGCCCGACAGGGCCCGACAGAGCCCGACAGAGCCCGACAGAGCCCGACAGAGCCCGACAGGGCCCGACAGAGCCCGACAGGGCCCGACAGAGCCCGACAGGGCCCGACAGGGCCCAGTAGAGCCCGACAGAGCCCGACAGAGCCCGACAGAGCCCGACAGAGCCCGACAGAGCCCGACAGAGCCCGACAGAGACCAGTTGAGCCCGACAGAGCCCGACAGAGCCCGACAGAGCCCGACAGAGCCCGACAGGGCCCGACAGGGCCCAGTAGAGCCCGACAGAGCCCAGTAGAGCCCAGTAGAGCCCAGTAGAGCCCGACAGAGCCCGACAGAGCCCGACAGAGCCCGACAGAGCCCGACAGAGCCCGACAGAGCCCGACAGGGCCCGACAGGGCCCGACAGGGCCCGACAGAGCCCGACAGAGCCCGACAGGGCTCGACAGGGCCCGACAGAGCCCGACAGGGCCCGACAGGGCCCGACAGGGCCCGACAGGGCCCAGTAGAGCCCGACAGAGCCCGACAGAGCCCGACAGGGCCCGACAGAGCCCGACAGAGCCCGACAGGGCCCGACAGGGCCCGACAGGGCCTGACAGGGCCCAGTAGAGCCCGACAGGGCCCGACAGAGCCCGACAGAGCCCGACAGAGCCCGACAGAGCCCGACAGGGCCCAGTAGAGCCCGACAGAGCCCGACAGAGCCCGACAGAGCCCGACAGGGCCCAGTAGAGCCCGACAGAGCCCGACAGGGCCCAGTAGAGCCCGACAGAGCCCGACAGAGCCCGACAGAGCCCGACAGAGCCCGACAGGGCCCAACAGGGCCCAACAGGGCCCAATAGAGCCCGACAGAGCCCGACAGAGCCCGACAGACCGCGACAGGGCCCAGTAGAGCCCGACAGAGCCCGACAGGGCCCGACAGGGCCCGAGAGGGCCCAGTAGAGCCCGACAGAGCCCGACAGAGCCCGACAGAGCCCGACAGAGCCCGACAGGGCCCGACAGGGCCCGACAGGGCCCAGTAGAGCCCGACAGAGCCCGACAGAGCCCGACAGAGCCCGACAGAGACCAGTTGAGCCCGACAGAGCCCGACAGGGCCCGACAGGGCCCGACAGGGCCCGACAGGGCCCGACAGAGCCCGACAGAGCCCGACAGAGCCCGACAGAGCCCGACTGGGCCCGACTGGGCCCGACAGAGCCCGACAGGGCCCGACAGAGCCCGACAGGGCCCGACAGGGCCCAGTAGAGCCCGACAGAGCCCGACAGAGCCCGACAGAGCCCGACAGGGCCCGACAGGGCCCGACAGGGCCCGACAGGGCCTGACAGGGCCCAGTAGAGCCCGACAGGGCCCGACAGAGCCCGACAGAGCCCGACAGAGCCCGACAGAGCCCGACAGGGCCCAGTAGAGCCCGACAGAGCCCGACAGAGCCCGACAGAGCCCGACAGAGCCCGACAGGGCCCAGTAGAGCCCGACAGAGCCCGACAGGGCCCAGTAGAGCCCGACAGAGCCCGATAGAGCCCGACAGAGCCCGACAGAGCCCGACAGGGCCTGACAGGGCCCAGCAGAGCCCGACAGGGCCCGACAGAGCCCGACAGAGCCCGACAGGGCCCAACAGGGCCCAGTAGAGCCCGACAGGGCCCGACAGAGCCCGACAGGGCCCAACAGAGCCCGACAGAGCCCGACAGGGCCCAGTAGGGCCCGACAGAGCCCGACAGAGCCCGACAGAGCCCGACAGAGCCCGACAGGGCCCAGTAGAGCCCGACAGAGCCCGACGGGGCCCAGTAGAGCCCGACAGAGCCCGACAGAGCCCGACAGAGCCCGACAGGGCCCAACAGGGCCCAGTAGAGCCCGACAGAGCCCGATAGAGCCCGACAGGGCCCAGTAGAGCCCAGTAGAGCCCGACAGAGCCCAGTAGAGCCCGACAGAGCCCGACAGAGCCCGACAGGGCCCGACAGGGCCCGACAGGGCCCAGTAGAGCCCGACAGAGCCCGACAGAGCCCGACAGAGCCCGACAGAGCCCGACAGAGCCCGACAGAGCCCGACAGGGCCCGACAGAGCCCAGTAGAGCCCGACAGAGCCCGACAGAGACCAGTTGAGCCCGACAGAGCCCGACAGGGCCCGACAGGGCCCGACAGGGCCCAGTAGAGCCCGACAGAGCCCGACAGAGCCCGACAGAGCCCGACAGAGACCAGTTGAGCCCGACAGAGCCCGAGAGAGCCCGACAGAGCCCGACAGAGCCCGACAGAGACCGACAGGGCCCGACAGGGCCCAGTAGAGCCCGACAGAGCCCCACAGAGCCCGACAGAGCCCGACTGGGCCCGACAGAGCCCGACAGGGCTCGACAGAGCCCGACAGAGCCCGACAGAGCCCGACAGGGCCCGACAGGGCCCGACAGAGCCCGACAGGGCCCGACAGGGCCCAGTAGAGCCCGACAGAGCCCGACAGAGCCCGACAGAGCCCGACAGGGCCCGACAGGGCCCAGTAGAGCCCGACAGAGCCCGATAGAGCCCGACAGGGCCCAGTAGAGCCCAGTAGAGCCCGACAGAGCCCAGTAGAGCCCGACAGAGCCCGACAGAGCCCGACAGGGCCCGACAGGGCCCGACAGGGCCCGACAGAGCCCGACAGGGCCCAGTAGAGCCCGACAGAGCCCGACAGAGCCCGACAGAGCCCGACAGGGCCCAGTAGAGCCCAGTAGAGCCCGACAGAGCCCGACAGAGCCCGACAGAGCCCGACAGAGACCAGTTGAGCCCGACAGAGCCCGACAGGGCCCGACAGGGCCCGACAGGGCCCAGTAGAGCCCGACAGAGCCCGACAGAGCCCGACAGAGCCCGACAGAGACCAGTTGAGCCCGACAGAGCCCGAGAGAGCCCGACAGAGCCCGACAGAGCCCGACAGAGCCCGACAGGGCCCGACAGGGCCCGACAGGGCCCAGTAGAGCCCGACAGAGCCCCACAGAGCCCGACAGAGCCCGACTGGGCCCGACAGAGCCCGACAGGGCTCGACAGAGCCCGACAGAGCCCGACAGAGCCCGACAGGGCCCGACAGGGCCCGACAGGGCCCGACAGAGCCCGACAGGGCCCGACAGGGCCCAGTAGAGCCCGACAGAGCCCGACAGAGCCCGACAGAGCCCGACAGAGCCCGACAGAGCCCGACAGGGCCCGACAGGGCCCAGTAGAGCCCGACAGGGCCCGACAGAGCCCGACAGAGCCCGACAGAGCCCGACAGAGCCCGACAGAGCCCGACAGAGCCCGACAGGGCCCGACAGGGCCCGACAGGGCCCAGTAGAGCCCGACAGAGCCCGACAGAGCCCGACAGAGCCCGACAGAGCCCGACAGAGCCCGACAGGGCCCAGTAGAGCCCGACAGAGCCCGACAGAGCCCGACAGGGCCCAGTAGAGCCCGACAGAGCCCGACAGAGCCCGACAGAGCCCGACAGAGCCCGACAGGGCCCGACAGGGCCCAGTAGAGCCCGACAGAGCCCGACAGAGCCCAACAGAGCCCGACAGGGCCCGACAGGGCCCGACAGGGCCCGATAGAGCCCGACAGAGCCCGACAGGGCCCAGTAGAGCCCAGTAGAGCCCGACAGAGCCCAGTAGAACCCGACAGAGCCCGACAGAGCCCGACAGAGCCCGACAGGGCCCGACAGGGCCCGACAGGGCCCGACAGAGCCCGACAGAGCCCGACAGAGCCCGACAGAGCCCGACAGAGCCCGACAGGGCGCGACAGGGCCCAGTAGAGCCCGACAGAGCCCGACAGAGCCCGACAGAGCCCGACAGAGCCCGACAGGGCCCGACAGGGCCCGACAGGGCCCAGTAGAGCCCGACAGAGCCCGACAGAGCCCGACAGGGCCCGACAGGGCCCGACAGGGCCCGACAGGGCTCGACAGGGCCCGACAGGGCCCGACAGGGCCCGACAGAGCCCGACAGGGCCCGACAGGGCCCGACAGAGCCCGACAGAGCCCGACAGGGCCCAGTAGAGCCCGACAGAGCCCGACAGGGCCCAGTAGAGCCCGACAGAGCCCGACAGAGCCCGACAGAGCCCGACAGAGCCCGACAGGGCCCAGTAGAGCTCGACAGAGCCCGACAGGGCCCGAGAGGGCCCGACAGAGCCCGACAGAGCCCGACAGGGCCCGACAGAGCCCGACAGGGCCCGACAGGGCCCGACAGGGCCCAGGAGAGCCCGACAGAGCCCGACAGAGCCCGACAGAGCCCGACAGAGCACGACAGAACCCGACAGGGCCCAGTAGAGCCCGACAGAGCCCGACAGAGCCCGACAGAGCCCGACAGGGCCCGACAGGGCCCAGTAGAGCCCGACAGAGCCCGACAGAGCCCGACAGGGCCCGACAGGGCCCGACAGGGCCCAGTAGAGCCCGACAGGGCCCGACAGGGCCCGACAGAGCCCGACAGAGCCCGACAGGGCCCGACAGGGCCCAGTAGATCCCGACAGAGCCCGACAGAGCCCGACAGGGCCCAGTAGAGCCCGACAGAGCCCGACAGAGCCCGACAGAGCCAGACAGAGCCCGACAGGGCCCGACAGAGCCCGACAGGGCCCGTCAGGGCCCAGTAGAGCCCGACAGAGCCCGACAGAGCCCGACAGAGCCCAGTAGGGCCCGACAGAGCCCGACAGGGCCCGACAGAGCCCGACAGGGCCCGACAGGGCCCAGTAGAGCCCGACAGAGCCCGACAGAGCCCAGTAGAGCCCAGTAGAGCCCGACAGAGCCCAGTAGAGCCCGACAGAGCCCGACAGAGCCCGACAGATCCCGACAGGGCCCGACAGGGCCCGACAGAGCCCAGTAGAGTCCGACAGGGCCCGTCCGGGCCCAGTAGAGCCCGACAGAGCCCGACAGAGCCCGACAGAGCCCGACAGAGACCAGTTGAGCCCGACAGAGCCCGACAGAGCCCGACAGAGCCCGACAGAGCCCGACAGGGCCCGACAGGGCCCGACAGGGCCCAGTAGAGCCCGACAGTGACCGACAGAGCCCGACAGAGCCCAGTAGAGCCCGACAGAGCCCGACAGAGCCCGACAGAGCCCGACAGAGCCCGACAGAGCCCGAAAGGGCCCGACAGGGCCCGACAGGGCCCGACAGGGCCCGACAGGGCCCGATAGGGCCCGACAGGGCCCAGTTTAGCCCAGTAGAGCCCGACAGAGCCCGACAGGGCCCGACAGGGCCCGACAGGGCCCGACAGGGCCCAGTAGAGCCCGACAGAGCCCGACAGAGCCCGACAGGGCCCGACAGGGCCCGACAGAGCCCGACAGGGCCCGACAGAGCCCGACAGAGCCCGACAGGGCCCGACAGGGCCCGACAGGGCCCAGCAGAGCCCGACAGAGCCCGACAGAGCCCGACAGAGCCCGACAGAGCCCGACAGGGCCCAGTAGAGCCCGACAGAGCCCGACAGAGCCCGACAGAGCCCGACAGAGCCCGACAGGGCCCAGTAGAGCCCGACAGAGCCCGACAGAGCCCGACAGAGCCCGACAGAGCCCGACAGAGCCCGACAGAACACGACAGGGCCCGACAGGGCCCGACAGGGCCCAGTAGAGCCCGACAGAGCCCGACAGAGCCCGACAGGGCCCGACAGGGCCCGACAGGGCCCGACAGGGCCCGACAGAGCCCGACAGAGCCCGACAGGGCCCGACAGGGCCCAGTAGAGCCCGACAGAGCCCGACAGAGCCCGACAGAGCCCGACAGAGCCCGACAGAGCCCGACAGGGCCCGACAGGGCCCGACAGGGCCCAGTAGAGCCCGACAGAGCCCAGTAGAGCCCAGTAGAGCCCGACAGAGCCCGACAGAGCCCGACAGAGCCCGACAGAGACCAGTTGAGCCCGACAGAGCCCGACAGAGCCCGACAGGGCCCGACAGGGCCCGACAGGGCCCGACAGGGCCCGACAGGGCCCAGTAGAGCCCGACAGAGCCCGACAGAGCCCGACAGAGCCCGACAGAGCCCGACAGGGCCCGACAGGTCCCGACAGGGCCCAGTAGAGCCCGACAGGGCCCGACAGAGCCCGACAGAGCCCGACAGAGCCCGACAGAGCCCGACAGAGCCCAGTAGAGCCCGACAGAGCCCGACAGAGCCCGACAGAGCCCGACAGGGCCCAGTAGAGCCCGACAGAGCCCGACAGGGCCCAGTAGAGCCCGACAGAGCCCGACAGAGCCCGACAGAGCCCAACAGGGCCCAACAGGGCCCAATAGAGCCCGACAGAGCCCGACAGAGCGCGACAGAGCGCGACAGGGCCCAGTAGAGCCCGACAGAGCCCGACAGAGCCCGACAGGGCCCGACAGGGCCCGACAGGGCCCAGTAGAGCCCGACAGAGCCCGACAGAGCCCGACAGGGCCCGACAGGGCCCGACAGGGCCCAGTAGAGCCCGACAGAGCCCGACAGAGCCCGACAGAGCCCAACAGGGCCCAGCAGGGCCCAATAGAGCCCGACAGAGCCCGACAGAGCCCGACAGAGCGCGACAGGGCCCAGTAGAGCCCGACAGAGCCCGACAGGGCCCGACAGGGCCCGACAGGGCCCGACAGGGCCCAGTAGAGCCCGACAGAGCCCGACAGAGCCCGACAGAGCCCGACAGGGCCCGACAGGGCCCGACAGGGCCCAGTAGAGCCCGACAGAGCCCGACAGAGCCCAGTAGAGCCCAGTAGAGCCCGACAGAGCCCGACAGAGCCCGACAGAGCCCGACAGAGCCCGACAGAGCCCGACAGAGCCCGACAGGGCCCGACAGGGCCCGACAGGGCCCGACAGAGCCCGACAGAGCCCGACAGGGCCCGACAGGGCCCGACAGGGCCCAGTAGAGCCCGACAGAGCCCGACAGAGCCCGACAGGGCCCAGTAGAGCCCGACAGAGCCCGACAGAGCCCGACAGGGCCCGACAGGGCCCGACAGGGCCCGACTGGGCCCGACAGAGCCCGACAGGGCCCGACAGAGCCCGACAGGGCCCGACAGGGCCCAGTAGAGCCCGACAGAGCCCGACAGAGCCCGACAGAGCCCGACAGGGCCCGACAGGGCCCGACAGGGCCCGACAGGGCCTGACAGGGCCCAGTAGAGCCCGACAGGGCCCGACAGAGCCCGACAGAGCCCGACAGAGCCCGACAGAGCCCGACAGGGCCCAGTAGAGCCCGACAGAGCCCGACAGAGCCCGACAGAGCCCGACAGAGCCCGACAGGGCCCAGTAGAGCCCGACAGAGCCCGACAGGGCCCAGTAGAGCCCGACAGAGCCCGACAGAGACCGACAGAGCCCGACAGAGCCCGACAGGGCCTGACAGGGCCCAGTAGAGCCCGACAGGGCCCGACAGAGCCCGACAGAGCCCGACAGGGCCCAACAGGGCCCAGTAGAGCCCGACAGGGCCCGACAGAGCCCGACAGGGCCCAACAGAGCCCGACAGAGCCCGACAGGGCCCAGTAGGGCCCGACAGAGCCCGACAGAGCCCGACAGAGCCCGACAGAGCCCGACAGGGCCCAGTAGAGCCCGACAGAGCCCGACGGGGCCCAGTAGAGCCCGACAGAGCCCGACAGAGCCCGACAGAGCCCGACAGGGCCCAACAGGGCCCAGTAGAGCCCGACAGAGCCCGATAGAGCCCGACAGGGCCCAGTAGAGCCCAGTAGAGCCCGACAGAGCCCAGTAGAGCCCGACAGAGCCCGACAGAGCCCGACAGGGCCCGACAGGGCCCGACAGGGCCCAGTAGAGCCCGACAGAGCCCGACAGAGCCCGACAGAGCCCGACAGAGCCCGACAGAGCCCGACAGAGCCCGACAGGGCCCGACAGAGCCCAGTAGAGCCCGACAGAGCCCGACAGAGACCAGTTGAGCCCGACAGAGCCCGACAGGGCCCGACAGGGCCCGACAGGGCCCAGTAGAGCCCGACAGAGCCCGACAGAGCCCGACAGAGCCCGACAGAGACCAGTTGAGCCCGACAGAGCCCGAGAGAGCCCGACAGAGCCCGACAGAGCCCGACAGAGACCGACAGGGCCCGACAGGGCCCAGTAGAGCCCGACAGAGCCCCACAGAGCCCGACAGAGCCCGACTGGGCCCGACAGAGCCCGACAGGGCTCGACAGAGCCCGACAGAGCCCGACAGAGCCCGACAGGGCCCGACAGGGCCCGACAGAGCCCGACAGGGCCCGACAGGGCCCAGTAGAGCCCGACAGAGCCCGACAGAGCCCGACAGAGTCCGACAGGGCCCGACAGGGCCCAGTAGAGCCCGACAGAGCCCGATAGAGCCCGACAGGGCCCAGTAGAGCCCAGTAGAGCCCGACAGAGCCCAGTAGAGCCCGACAGAGCCCGACAGAGCCCGACAGGGCCCGACAGGGCCCGACAGGGCCCGACAGAGCCCGACAGGGCCCAGTAGAGCCCGACAGAGCCCGACAGAGCCCGACAGAGCCCGACAGGGCCCAGTAGAGCCCAGTAGAGCCCGACAGAGCCCGACAGAGCCCGACAGAGCCCGACAGAGACCAGTTGAGCCCGACAGAGCCCGACAGGGCCCGACAGGGCCCGACAGGGCCCAGTAGAGCCCGACAGAGCCCGACAGAGCCCGACAGAGCCCGACAGAGACCAGTTGAGCCCGACAGAGCCCGAGAGAGCCCGACAGAGCCCGACAGAGCCCGACAGAGCCCGACAGAGCCCGACAGGGCCCGACAGGGCCCAGTAGAGCCCGACAGAGCCCCACAGAGCCCGACAGAGCCCGACTGGGCCCGACAGAGCCCGACAGGGCTCGACAGAGCCCGACAGAGCCCGACAGAGCCCGACAGGGCCCGACAGGGCCCGACAGGGCCCGACAGAGCCCGACAGGGCCCGACAGGGCCCAGTAGAGCCCGACAGAGCCCGACAGAGCCCGACAGAGCCCGACAGAGCCCGACAGGGCCCGACAGGGCCCAGTAGAGCCCGACAGGGCCCGACAGAGCCCGACAGAGCCCGACAGAGCCCGACAGAGCCCGACAGAGCCCGACAGAGCCCGACAGGGCCCGACAGGGCCCGACAGGGCCCAGTAGAGCCCGACAGAGCCCGACAGAGCCCGACAGAGCCCGACAGAGCCCGACAGAGCCCGACAGGGCCCAGTAGAGCCCGACAGAGCCCGACAGAGCCCGACAGGGCCCAGTAGAGCCCGACAGAGCCCGACAGAGCCCGACAGAGCCCGACAGAGCCCGACAGGGCCCGACAGGGCCCAGTAGAGCCCGACAGAGCCCGACAGAGCCCGACAGAGCCCGACAGGGCCCGACAGGGCCCGACAGGGCCCGATAGAGCCCGACAGAGCCCGACAGGGCCCAGTAGAGCCCAGTAGAGCCCGACAGAGCCCAGTAGAACCCGACAGAGCCCGACAGAGCCCGACAGAGCCCGACAGAGCCCGACAGGGCCCGACAGGGCCCGACAGAGCCCGACAGGGCGCGACAGGGCCCAGTAGAGCCCGACAGAGCCCGACAGAGCCCGACAGAGCCCGACAGAGCCCGACAGGGCCCGACAGGGCCCGACAGGGCCCAGTAGAGCCCGACAGAGCCCGACAGAGCCCGACAGGGCCCGACAGGGCCCGACAGGGCCCGACAGGGCTCGACAGGGCCCGACAGAGCCCGACAGGGCCCGACAGGGCCCGACAGAGCCCGACAGAGCCCGACAGGGCCCAGTAGAGCCCGACAGAGCCCGACAGGGCCCAGTAGAGCCCGACAGAGCCCGACAGAGCCCGACAGAGCCCGACAGGGCCCAGTAGAGCTCGACAGAGCCCGACAGGGCCCGAGAGGGCCCGACAGAGCCCGACAGAGCCCGACAGGGCCCGACAGAGCCCGACAGGGCCCGACAGGGCCCGACAGGGCCCGACAGGGCCCAGGAGAGCCCGACAGAGCCCGACAGAGCCCGACAGAACCCGACAGGGCCCAGTAGAGCCCGACAGAGCCCGACAGAGCCCGACAGAGCCCGACAGGGCCCGACAGGGCCCAGTAGAGCCCGACAGAGCCCGACAGAGCCCGACAGGGCCCGACAGGGCCCGACAGGGCCCAGTAGAGCCCGACAGGGCCCGACAGGGCCCGACAGAGCCCGACAGAGCCCGACAGGGCCCGACAGGGCCCAGTAGATCCCGACAGAGCCCGACAGAGCCCGACAGGGCCCAGTAGAGCCCGACAGAGCCCGACAGAGCCCGACAGAGCCAGACAGAGCCCGACAGGGCCCGACAGAGCCCGACAGGGCCCGTCAGGGCCCAGTAGAGCCCGACAGAGCCCGACAGAGCCCGACAGAGCCCAGTAGGGCCCGACAGAGCCCGACAGGGCCCGACAGAGCCCGACAGGGCCCGACAGAGCCCAGTAGAGCCCGACAGAGCCCGACAGAGCCCAGTAGAGCCCAGTAGAGCCCGACAGAGCCCAGTAGAGCCCGACAGAGCCCGACAGAGCCCGACAGATCCCGACAGGGCCCGACAGGGCCCGACAGAGCCCAGTAGAGTCCGACAGGGCCCGTCCGGGCCCAGTAGAGCCCGACAGAGCCCGACAGAGCCCGACAGAGCCCGACAGAGACCAGTTGAGCCCGACAGAGCCCGACAGAGCCCGACAGAGCCCGACAGAGCCCGACAGGGCCCGACAGGGCCCGACAGGGCCCAGTAGAGCCCGACAGAGCCCGACAGAGCCCGACAGAACCCGACAGAGCCCGACAGAGCCCAGTAGAGCCCGACAGAGCCCGACAGAGCCCGACAGAGCCCGACAGAGCCTGACAGAGCCCGAAAGGGCCCGACAGGGCCCGACAGGGCCCGACAGGGCCCGACAGGGCCCGATAGGGCCCGACAGGGCCCAGTTTAGCCCAGTAGAGCCCGACAGAGCCCGACAGGGCCCGACAGGGCCCGACAGGGCCCGACAGGGCCCAGTAGAGCCCGACAGAGCCCGACAGAGCCCGACAGGGCCCGACAGGGCCCGACAGAGCCCGACAGGGCCCGACAGAGCCCGACAGGGCCCGACAGGGCCCGACAGGGCCCGACAGGGCCCGACAGGGCCCAGCAGAGCCCGACAGAGCCCGACAGAGCCCGACAGAGCCCGACAGAGCCCGACAGGGCCCAGTAGAGCCCGACAGAGCCCGACAGAGCCCGACAGAGCCCGACAGAGCCCGACAGGGCCCAGTAGAGCCCGACAGAGCCCGACAGAGCCCGACAGAGCCCGACAGAGCCCGACAGAGCCCGACAGAACACGACAGGGCCCGACAGGGCCCGACAGGGCCCAGTAGAGCCCGACAGAGCCCGACAGAGCCCGACAGGGCCCGACAGGGCCCGACAGGGCCCGACAGGGCCCGACAGAGCCCGACAGAGCCCGACAGGGCCCGACAGGGCCCAGTAGAGCCCGACAGAGCCCGACAGAGCCCGACAGAGCCCGACAGAGCCCGACAGAGCCCGACAGAGCCCGACAGGGCCCGACAGGGCCCAGTAGAGCCCGACAGAGCCCAGTAGAGCCCAGTAGAGCCCGACAGAGCCCGACAGAGCCCGACAGAGCCCGACAGAGACCAGTTGAGCCCGACAGAGCCCGACAGAGCCCGACAGGGCCCGACAGGGCCCGACAGGTCCCGACAGGGCCCGACAGAGCCCGACAGAGCCCGACAGAGCCCGACAGGTCCCGACAGAGCCCGACAGAGCCCGACAGGGCCCGACAGAGCCCGACAGAGCCCGACAGAGCCCGACAGGGCCCAGTAGAGCCCGACAGAGCCCGACAGAGCCCGACAGAGCCCGACAGAACACGACAGGGCCCGACAGGGCCCGACAGGGCCCAGTTGAGCCCGACAGAGCCCGACAGAGCCCGACAGGGCCCGACAGGGCCCGACAGAGCCCGACAGAGCCCGACAGGGCCCGACAGGGCCCGACAGGGCCCGACAGGGCCCGACAGAGCCCGACAGGGCTCGACAGAGCCCGACAGAGCCCGACAGAGCCCGACAGGGCCCGACAGGGCCCGACAGGGCCCAGTAGAGCCCGACAGAGCCCGACAGAGCCCGACAGAGCCCGACAGAGCCCGACAGGGCCCGACAGGGCCCAGTAGAGCCCGACAGGGCCCGACAGGGCCCGACAGAGCCCGACAGAGCCCGACAGAGCCCGACAGAGCCCAGTAGAGCCCGACAGAGCCCGACAGAGCCCGACAGAGCCCGACAGAGCCCGACAGGGCCCAGTAGAGCCCGACAGAGCCCGACAGGGCCCAGTAGAGCCCGACAGAGCCCGACAGAGCCCGACAGAGCCCAACAGGGCCCAACAGGGCCCAATAGAGCCCGACAGAGCCCGACAGAGCGCGACAGAGCGCGACAGGGCCCAGTAGAGCCCGACAGAGCCCGACAGAGCCCGACAGGGCCCGACAGGGCCCGACAGGGCCCAGTAGAGCCCGACAGAGCCCGACAGAGCCCGACAGGGCCCGACAGGGCCCGACAGGGCCCAGTAGAGCCCGACAGAGCCCGACAGAGCCCGACAGAGCCCAACAGGGCCCAGCAGGGCCCAATAGAGCCCGACAGAGCCCGACAGAGCCCGACAGAGCGCGACAGGGCCCAGTAGAGCCCGACAGAGCCCGACAGGGCCCGACAGGGCCCGACAGGGCCCGACAGGGCCCAGTAGAGCCCGACAGAGCCCGACAGAGCCCGACAGAGCCCGACAGGGCCCGACAGGGCCCGACAGGGCCCAGTAGAGCCCGACAGAGCCCGACAGAGCCCAGTAGAGCCCAGTAGAGCCCGACAGAGCCCGACAGAGCCCGACAGAGCCCGACAGAGCCCGACAGAGCCCGACAGGGCCCGACAGGGCCCGACAGGGCCCGACAGAGCCCGACAGAGCCCGACAGGGCCCGACAGGGCCCGACAGGGCCCGACAGGGCCCAGTAGAGCCCGACAGAGCCCGACAGAGCCCGACAGGGCCCAGTAGAGCCCGACAGAGCCCGACAGAGCCCGACAGGGCCCGACAGGGCCCGACAGGGCCCAGTAGAGCCCGACAGGGCCCGACAGAGCCCGACAGAGCCCGACAGAGCCCGACAGGGCCCGACAGGGCCCAGTAGAGCCCGACAGAGCCCGACAGAGCCCGACAGAGCCCGACAGAGCCCGACAGAGCCCGACAGAGCCCGACAGGGCCCAGTAGAGCCCGACAGAGCCCGACAGAGCCCGACAGAGCCCGACAGAGCCCGACAGAGCCCGACAGGGCCCGACAGGGCCCAGTAGAGCCCGACAGGGCCCGACAGAGCCCGACAGGGCCCAACAGGGCCCAGTAGAGCCCGACAGGGCCCGACAGAGCCCGACAGGGCCCAACAGAGCCCGACACAGCCCGACAGAGCCCGACAGAGCCCAGTAGAGCCCGACAGAGCCCGACAGAGCCCGACAGAGCCCGACAGGGCCCAGTAGAGCCCGACAGAGCCCGACAGGGCCCAGTAGAGCCCGACAGAGCCCGACAGAGCCCGACAGAGCCCGACAGGGCCCAGTAGAGCCCGACAGAGCCCGACAGAGCCCGACAGAGCCCGACAGGGCCCGACAGGGCCCGACAGGGCCCAGTTTAGCCCAGTAGAGCCCGACAGAGCCCGACAGAGCCCGACAGGGCCCGACAGAGACCAGTTGAGCCCGACAGAGCCCGACAGAGCCCGACAGGGCCCAACAGGGCCCGACAGGGCCCGACAGGGCCCAGTAGAGCCCGACAGTGACCGACAGAGCCCGACAGAGCCCAGTAGAGCCCGACAGAGCCCGACAGAGCCCGACAGGGCCCGACAGGGCCCAGTAGAGCCCGACAGAGCCCGACACAGCCCGACAGAGCCCGACAGGGCCCGACAGGGCCCGACAGGGCCCAGTAGAGCCCGACAGAGCCCGACAGAGCCCGACAGAGCCCGACAGAGCCCGACAGAGCCCGACAGAGACCAGTTGAGCCCGACAGAGCCCGACAGGGCCCGACAGGGCCCGACAGGGCCCGACAGAGCCCGACTGGGCCCGACAGAGCCCGACAGAGCCCGACAGGGCCCGACAGAGCCCGACAGAGCCCGACAGGGCCCGACAGGGCCCAGTAGAGCCCGACAGAGCCCGACAGAGCCCGACAGAGCCCGACAGGGCCCAGTAGAGCCCGACAGAGCCCGACAGAGCCCGACAGAGCCCGACAGAGCCCGACAGGGCCCGACAGAGCCCGACAGGGCCCGACAGAGCCCGACAGGGCCCGACAGAGCCCGACAGAGCCCGACAGAGCCCGACAGAGCCCGACTGGGCCCGACAGAGCCCGACAGAGCCCGACAGGGCCCGACAGAGCCCGACAGGGCCCGACAGGGCCCGACAGGGCCCAGTAGAGCCCGACAGAGCCCGACAGAGCCCGACAGGGCCCAGTAGAGCCCGACAGAGCCCGACAGAGCCCGACAGAGCCCGACAGAGCCCGACAGAGCCCGACAGAGCCCGACAGAGACCAGTTGAGCCCGACAGAGCCCGACAGAGCCCGACAGAGCCCGACAGAGCCCGACAGAGCCCGACAGGGCCCAGTAGAGCCCGACAGAGCCCAGTAGAGCCCAGTAGAGCCCGACAGAGCCCGACAGAGCCCGACAGAGCCCGACAGAGCCCGACAGAGCCCGACAGAGACCAGTTGAGCCCGACAGAGCCCGACAGAGCCCGACAGGGCCCGACAGGGCCCGACAGAGCCCGACAGAGCCCGACAGGGCCCGACAGGGCCCGACAGGGCCCGACAGGGCCCGACAGAGCCCGACAGAGCCCGACAGGGCTCGACAGAACCCGACAGAGCCCGACAGAGCCCGACAGGGCCCGACAGGGCCCGACAGGGCCCAGTAGAGCCCGACAGAGCCCGACAGAGCCCGACAGAGCCCGACAGAGCCCGACAGAGCCCGACAGGGCCCGACAGGGCCCAGTAGAGCCCGACAGGGCCCGACAGAGCCCGACAGAGCCCGACAGAGCCCGACAGAGCCCGACAGAGCCCAGTAGAGCCCGACAGAGCCCGACAGAGCCCGACAGAGCCCGACAGGGCCCAGTAGAGCCCGACAGAGCCCGACAGGGCCCAGTAGAGCCCGACAGAGCCCGACAGAGCCCGACAGAGCCCAACAGGGCCCAACAGGGCCCAATAGAGCCCGACAGAGCCCGACAGAGCGCGACAGAGCCCGACAGGGCCCAGTAGAGCCCGACAGAGCCCGACAGAGCCCGACAGGGCCCGACAGGGCCCGACAGGGCCCAGTAGAGCCCGACAGAGCCCGACAGAGCCCGACAGGGCCCGACAGGGCCCGACAGGGCCCAGTAGAGCCCGACAGAGCCCGACAGAGCCCAGTAGAGCCCAGTAGAGCCCAGTAGAGCCCGACAGAGCCCGACAGAGCCCGACAGAGCCCGACAGAGCCCGACAGAGCCCGACAGGGCCCGACAGGGCCCGACAGAGCCCGACAGAGCCCGACAGGGCCCGACAGAGCCCGACAGGGCCCGACAGGGCCCGACAGGGCCCAGTAGAGCCCGACAGAGCCCGACAGAGCCCGACAGGGCCCAGTAGAGCCCGACAGAGCCCGACAGAGCCCGACAGGGCCCGACAGAGCCCGACAGGGCCCAGTAGAGCCCGACAGGGCCCGACAGAGCCCGACAGAGCCCGACAGAGCCCGACAGAGCCCGACAGGGCCCAGTAGAGCCCGACAGAGCCCGACAGAGCCCTACAGAGCCCGACAGGGCCCAGTAGAGCCCGACAGAGCCCGACAGAGCCCGACAGAGCCCGACAGAGCCCGACAGAGCCCGACAGGGCCCGACAGGGCCTGACAGGGCCCAGTAGAGCCCGACAGGGCCCGACAGAGCCCGACAGGGCCCAACAGGGCCCAGTAGAGCCCGACAGGGCCCGACAGAGCCCGACAGGGCCCAACAGAGCCCGACAGAGCCCGACAGAGCCCGACAGAGCCCAGTAGAGCCCGACAGAGCCCGACAGAGCCCGACAGGGCCCAGTAGAGCCCGACAGAGCCCGACAGGGCCCAGTAGAGCCCGACAGAGCCCGACAGAGCCCGACAGAGCCCGACAGGGCCCGACAGGGCCCAGTTTAGCCCAGTAGAGCCCGACAGAGCCCGACAGAGCCCGACAGGGCCCGACAGGGCCCGACAGGGCCCAGTAGAGCCCGACAGGGCCCGACAGAGCCCGACAGAGCCCGACAGGGCCCGACAGGGCCCGACAGGGCCCGACAGGGCCCGACAGAGCCCGACAGAGCCCGACAGGACCCAGCAGAGCCCGACAGAGCCCGACAGAGCCCGACAGAGCCCGACAGGGCCCGACAGGGCCCAGTAGAGCCCGACAGAGCCCGACAGAGCCCGACAGAGCCCGACAGGGCCCGACAGGGCCCGACAGGGCCCGACAGAGCCCGACAGAGCCCGACAGGGCCCGACAGGGCCCAGTAGAGCCCAGTAGAGCCCAGTAGAGCCCGACAGAGCCCGACAGAGCCCGACAGAGCCCGACAGAGACCAGTTGAGCCCGACAGAGCCCGACAGAGCCCGACAGAGCCCGACAGAGCCCGACAGAGCCCGACAGAGCCCGACAGGGCCCAGTAGAGCCCAGTAGAGCCCGACAGAGCCCGACAGAGTCCGACAGAGCCCGACAGAGCCCGACAGAGACCAGTTGAGCTCGACAGAGCCCGACAGAGCCCGACAGGGCCCGACAGGGCCCGACAGGGCCCGACAGGGCTCGACAGGGCCCGACAGAGCCCGACAGGGCCCGACAGGGCCCAGTAGAGCCCGACAGAGCCCGACAGAGCCCGACAGAGCCCGACAGGGCCCGACAGGGCCCGACAGGGCCCAGTAGAGCCCGACAGGGCCCGACAGAGCCCGACAGAGCCCGACAGAGCCCGACAGAGCCCGACAGAGCCCGACAGGGCCCAGTAGAGCCCGACAGGGCCCGACAGGGCCCGACAGAGCCCGACAGAGCCCGACAGGGCCCAGTAGAGCCCGACAGAGCCCGACAGGGCCCAGTAGAGCCCGACAGAGCCCGACAGAGCCCGACAGGGCCCAACAGGGCCCAACAGGGCCCATCAGGGCCCAATAGAGCCCGACAGAGCCCGACAGAGCCCGACAGAGCGCGACAGGGCCCAGTAGAGCCCGACAGAGCCCGACAGGGCCCGACAGGGCCCGACAGGGCCCAGTAGAGCCCGACAGAGCCCGACACAGCCCGACAGAGCCCGACAGGGCCCGACAGGGCCCGACAGGGCCCAGTAGAGCCCGACAGAGCCCGACAGAGCCCGACAGAGCCCGACAGAGCCCGACAGAGCCCGACAGAGACCAGTTGAGCCCGACAGAGCCCGACAGGGCCCGACAGGGCCCGACAGGGCCCGACAGGGCCCGACAGGGCCCGACAGAGCCCGACTGGGCACGACAGAGCCCGACAGAGCCCGACAGGGCCCGACAGAGCCCGACAGAGCCCGACAGGGCCCGACAGGGCCCAGTAGAGCCCGACAGAGCCCGACAGAGCCCGACAGAGCCCGACAGGGCCCAGTAGAGCCCGACAGAGCCCGACAGAGCCCGACAGAGCCCGACAGAGCCCGACAGGGCCCGACAGAGCCCGACAGGGCCCGACAGAGCCCGACAGGGCCCGACAGAGCCCGACAGAGCCCGACAGAGCCCGACTGGGCCCGACAGAGCCCGACAGAGCCCGACAGGGCCCGACAGAGCCCGACAGGGCCCGACAGGGCCCGACAGGGCCCAGTAGAGCCCGACAGAGCCCGACAGAGCCCGACAGGGCCCAGTAGAGCCCGACAGAGCCCGACAGAGCCCGACAGAGCCCGACAGAGCCCGACAGAGCCCGACAGAGCCCGACAGGGCCCAGTAGAGCCCGACAGAGCCCGACAGGGCCCAGTAGAGCCCGACAGAGCCCGACAGAGCCCGACAGAGCCCGACAGAGCCCGACAGAGCCCGACAGAGCCCGACAGGGCCCGACAGGGCCCGACAGGGCCCGACAGGGCCTGACAGGGCCCAGTAGAGCCCGACAGGGCCCGACAGAGCCCGACAGGGCCCAACGGGGCCCAGTAGAGCCCGACAGGGCCCGACAGAGCCCGACAGGGCCCGACAGAGCCCGACAGAGCCCGACAGGGCCCAGTAGAGCCCGACAGAGCCCGACAGAGCCCGACAGGGCCCAGTAGAGCCCGACAGAGCCCGACAGGGCCCAGTAGAGCCCGACAGAGCCCGACAGAGCCCGACAGGGCCCGACAGGGCCCGACAGGGCCCGACAGGGCCCAGTAGAGCCCGACAGAGCCCGACAGAGCCCGACAGAGCCCGACAGAGCCCGACAGGGCCCGACAGGGCCCGACAGGGCCCGACAGGGCCCGACAGAGCCCGACAGGGCCCGACAGGGCCCGACAGGGCACAGTAGAGCCCGACAGAGCCCGACAGAGCCCAGTAGAGCCCAGTAGAGCCCGACAGGGCCCGACAGGGCCCAGTAGAGCCCGACAGAGCCCGACAGAGCCCAGTAGAGCCCAGTAGAGCCCGACAGGGCCCGACAGGGCCCAGTAGAGCCCGACAGAGCCCGACAGAGCCCGACAGAGCCCGACAGAGCCCGACAGGGCCCGACAGGGCCCGACAGGGCCCGACAGGGCCCAGTGGAGCCCGACAGGGCCCAGTGGAGCCCGACAGAGCCCGACAGAGCCCGACAGAGCCCGACAGGGCCCAGTAGAGCCCGACAGAGCCCGACAGAGCCCGACAGAGCCCGACAGAGCCCGACAGAGCCCGACAGGGCCCGACAGGGCCCGACAGGGCCCGACAGAGCCCGACAGAGCCCAGTTTAGCCCAGTAGAGCCCGACAGAGCCCGACAGGGCCCGACAGGGCCCGACAGGGCCCAGCAGAGCCCGACAGGGCCCGACAGGGCCCGACAGGGCCCAGTAGAGCCCGACAGAGCCCGACAGAGCCCGACAGATCCCGACAGGGCCCGACAGGGCCCAGTAGAGCCCAGTAGAGCCCAGTAGAGCCCGACAGAGCCCAGTAGAGCCCGACAGAGCCCGACAGAGCCCAGTAGAGCCCGACAGAGCCCGACAGAGCCCGACAGAGCCCGACAGAGCCCGACAGAGCGCGACAGGGCCCGACAGGGCCCGACAGGGCCCGACAGGGCCCAGTAGAGCCCGACAGAGCCCGACAGAGCCCGACAGAGCCCGACAGAGCCCGACAGGGCCCGACAGGGCCCAGTAGAGCCCAGTAGAGCCCAGTAGAGCCCGACAGAGCCCGACAGAGCCCGACAGAGACCAGTTGAGCCCGACAGAGCCCGACAGAGCCCGACAGGGCCCGACAGGGCCCAGTAGAGCCCGAGAGAGCCCGAGAGAGCCCGAGAGAGCCCGACAGAGCCCGACAGGGCCCGACAGGGCCCAGTAGAGCCCGACAGAGCCCAGTAGAGCCCGACAGAGCCCGACAGAGCCCTACAGGGCCCGACAGGGCCCAGTAGAGCCCGACAGAGCCCGACAGGGCCCGACAGGGCCCGACAGAGCCCGACAGAGCCCGACAGAGCCCAGTAGAGCCCGACAGGGCCCAGTAGAGCCCGACAGAGCCCGACAGAGCCCGACAGAGCCCGACAGAGCCCGACAGAGCCCGACAGAGACCAGTTGAGTCCGACAGAGCCCGACAGAGCCCGACAGAGCCCGACAGGGCCCGACAGGGCCCGACAGGGCCCGACAGGGCCCGACAGAGCCCGACTGGGCCCGACTGGGCCCGACAGAGCCGGACAGAGCCCGACAGGGCCCGACAGGGCCCGACAGGGCCCAGTAGAGCCCGACAGAGCCCGACAGAGCCCGACAGAGCCCGACAGGGCCCAGTAGAGCCCGACAGAGCCCGACAGAGCCCGACAGAGCCCGACAGAGCCCGACAGGGCCCGACAGGGCCCAGTAGAGCCCGACAGAGCCCGACAGAGCCCGACAGGGCCCGACAGGGCCCGACAGGGCCCAGTAGAGCCCGACAGGGCCCGACAGGGCCCGACAGAGCCCGACAGAGCCCGACAGGGCCCGACAGGGCCCAGTAGATCCCGACAGAGCCCGACAGAGCCCGACAGGGCCCAGTAGAGCCCGACAGAGCCCGACAGAGCCCGACAGAGCCAGACAGAGCCCGACAGGGCCCGACAGGGCCCGACAGGGCCCGTCAGGGCCCAGTAGAGCCCGACAGAGCCCGACAGAGCCCAGTAGGGCCCGACAGAGCCCGACAGGGCCCGACAGAGCCCGACAGGGCCCGACAGAGCCCAGTAGAGCCCGACAGAGCCCGACAGAGCCCAGTAGAGCCCAGTAGAGCCCGACAGAGCCCAGTAGAGCCCGACAGAGCCCGACAGAGCCCGACAGATCCCGACAGGGCCCGACAGGGCCCGACAGAGCCCAGTAGAGTCCGACAGGGCCCGTCCGGGCCCAGTAGAGCCCGACAGAGCCCGACAGAGCCCGACAGAGCCCGACAGAGACCAGTTGAGCCCGACAGAGCCCGACAGAGCCCGACAGAGCCCGACAGAGCCCGACAGGGCCCGACAGGCCCGACAGGGCCCAGTAGAGCCCGACAGTGACCGACAGAGCCCGACAGAGCCCAGTAGAGCCCGACAGAGCCCGACAGAGCCCGACAGAGCCCGACAGAGCCCGACAGAGCCCGAAAGGGCCCGACAGGGCCCGACAGGGCCCGACAGGGCCCGATAGGGCCCGACAGGGCCCAGTTTAGCCCAGTAGAGCCCGACAGAGCCCGACAGGGCCCGACAGGGCCCGACAGGGCCCGACAGGGCCCAGTAGAGCCCGACAGAGCCCGACAGAGCCCGACAGGGCCCGACAGGGCCCGACAGAGCCCGACAGGGCCCGACAGAGCCCGACAGAGCCCGACAGGGCCCGACAGGGCCCGACAGGGCCCAGCAGAGCCCGACAGAGCCCGACAGAGCCCGACAGAGCCCGACAGAGCCCGACAGGGCCCAGTAGAGCCCGACAGAGCCCGACAGAGCCCGACAGAGCCCGACAGAGCCCGACAGAGCCCGACAGAGCCCGACAGAACACGACAGGGCCCGACAGGGCCCGACAGGGCCCAGTAGAGCCCGACAGAGCCCGACAGAGCCCGACAGGGCCCGACAGGGCCCGACAGGGCCCGACAGGGCCCGACAGAGCCCGACAGAGCCCGACAGGGCCCGACAGGGCCCAGTAGAGCCGACAGAGCCCGACAGAGCCCGACAGAGCCCGACAGAGCCCGACAGAGCCCGACAGAGCCCGACAGGGCCCGACAGGGCCCAGTAGAGCCCGACAGAGCCCAGTAGAGCCCAGTAGAGCCGACAGAGCCCGACAGAGCCCGACAGAGCCCGACAGAGACCAGTTGAGCCCGACAGAGCCCGACAGAGCCCGACAGGGCCCGACAGGGCCCGACAGGGCCCGACAGGGCCCGACAGAGCCCGACAGGGCCCGACAGGGCCCGACAGGGCCCGACAGGGCCCAGTAGAGCCCGACAGAGCCCGACAGAGCCCGACAGAGCCCGACAGAGCCCGACAGGGCCCGACAGGGCCCGACAGGGCCTGACAGGGCCCAGTAGAGCCCGACAGGGCCCGACAGAGCCCGACAGAGCCCGACAGAGCCCGACAGAGCCCGACAGAGCCCAGTAGAGCCCGACAGAGCCCGACAGAGCCCGACAGAGCCCGACAGGGCCCAGTAGAGCCCGACAGAGCCCGACAGGGCCCAGTAGAGCCCGACAGAGCCCGACAGAGCCCGACAGAGCCCAACAGGGCCCAGCAGGGCCCAATAGAGCCCGACAGAGCCCGACAGAGCCCGACAGAGCGCGACAGGGCCCAGTAGAGCCCGACAGAGCCCGACAGGGCCCGACAGGGCCCGACAGGGCCCGACAGGGCCCAGTAGAGCCCGACAGAGCCCGACAGAGCCCGACAGAGCCCGACAGGGCCCGACAGGGCCCGACAGGGCCCAGTAGAGCCCGACAGAGCCCGACAGAGCCCAGTAGAGCCCAGTAGAGCCCGACAGAGCCCGACAGAGCCCGACAGAGCCCGACAGAGCCCGACAGAGCCCGACAGAGCCCGACAGGGCCCGACAGGGCCCGACAGGGCCCGACAGAGCCCGACAGAGCCCGACAGGGCCCGACAGGGCCCGACAGGGCCCGACAGGGCCCAGTAGAGCCCGACAGAGCCCGACAGAGCCCGACAGGGCCCAGTAGAGCCCGACAGAGCCCGACAGAGCCCGACAGGGCCCGACAGGGCCCGACAGGGCCCAGTAGAGCCCGACAGGGCCCGACAGAGCCCGACAGAGCCCGACAGAGCCCGACAGGGCCCGACAGGGCCCAGTAGAGCCCGACAGAGCCCGACAGAGCCCGACAGAGCCCGACAGAGCCCGACAGAGCCCGACAGAGCCCGACAGGGCCCAGTAGAGCCCGACAGAGCCCGACAGAGCCCGACAGAGCCCGACAGAGCCCGACAGAGCCCGACAGAGCCCGACAGGGCCCGACAGGGCCCAGTAGAGCCCGACAGGGCCCGACAGAGCCCGACAGGGCCCAACAGGGCCCAGTAGAGCCCGACAGGGCCCGACAGAGCCCGACAGGGCCCAACAGAGCCCGACACAGCCCGACAGAGCCCGACAGAGCCCAGTAGAGCCCGACAGAGCCCGACAGAGCCCGACAGAGCCCGACAGGGCCCAGTAGAGCCCGACAGAGCCCGACAGGGCCCAGTAGAGCCCGACAGAGCCCGACAGAGCCCGACAGAGCCCGACAGGGCCCAGTAGAGCCCGACAGAGCCCGACAGAGCCCGACAGAGCCCGACAGGGCCCGACAGGGCCCGACAGGGCCCAGTTTAGCCCAGTAGAGCCCGACAGAGCCCGACAGAGCCCGACAGGGCCCGACAGAGACCAGTTGAGCCCGACAGAGCCCGACAGAGCCCGACAGGGCCCAACAGGGCCCGACAGGGCCCGACAGGGCCCAGTAGAGCCCGACAGTGACCGACAGAGCCCGACAGAGCCAGTAGAGCCCGACAGAGCCCGACAGAGCCCGACAGAGCCCGAAAGGGCCCGACAGGGCCCGACAGGGCCCGACAGGGCCCGACAGGGCCCGATAGGGCCCGACAGAGCCCGACAGGGCCCGACAGGGCCCAGTAGAGCCCGACAGAGCCCGACAGAGCCCGACAGGGCCCGACAGGGCCCGACAGAGCCCGACAGGGCCCGACAGAGCCCGACAGAGCCCGACAGGGCCCGACAGGGCCCGACAGGGCCCAGCAGAGCCCGACAGAGCCCGACAGAGCCCGACAGAGCCCGACAGAGCCCGACAGAGCCCGACAGAGCCCGACAGGGCCCAGTAGAGCCCGACAGAGCCCGACAGAGCCCGACAGAGCCCGACAGAACACGACAGGGCCCGACAGGGCCCGACAGGGCCCAGTAGAGCCCGACAGAGCCCGACAGAGCCCGACAGGGCCCGACAGGGCCCGACAGGGCCCGACAGGGCCCGACAGGGCCCGACAGAGCCCGACAGAGCCCGACAGAGCCCGACAGAGCCCGACAGAGCCCGACAGAGACCAGTTGAGCCCGACAGAGCCCGACAGAGCCGACAGAGCCCGACAGAGCCCGACAGAGCCCGACAGGGCCCAGTAGAGCCCGACAGAGCCCAGTAGAGCCCAGTAGAGCCCGACAGAGCCCGACAGAGCCCGACAGAGCCCGACAGAGCCCGACAGAGACCAGTTGAGCCCGACAGAGCCCGACAGAGCCCGACAGGGCCCGACAGGGCCCGACAGAGCCCGACAGAGCCCGACAGGGCCCGACAGGGCCCGACAGGGCCCGACAGGGCCCGACAGAGCCCGACAGGGCTCGACAGAGCCCGACAGAGCCCGACAGAGCCCGACAGGGCCCGACAGGGCCCGACAGGGCCCAGTAGAGCCCGACAGAGCCCGACAGAGCCCGACAGAGCCCGACAGAGCCCGACAGGGCCCGACAGGGCCCAGTAGAGCCCGACAGGGCCCGACAGAGCCCGACAGAGCCCGACAGAGCCCGACAGAGCCCGACAGAGCCCAGTAGAGCCCGACAGAGCCCGACAGAGCCCGACAGAGCCCGACAGGGCCCAGTAGAGCCCGACAGAGCCCGACAGGGCCCAGTAGAGCCCGACAGAGCCCGACAGAGCCCGACAGAGCCCAACAGGGCCCAACAGGGCCCAATAGAGCCCGACAGAGCCCGACAGAGCGCGACAGAGCGCGACAGGGCCCAGTAGAGCCCGACAGAGCCCCCGACAGAGCCCGACAGGGCCCGACAGGGCCCGACAGGGCCCAGTAGAGCCCGACAGAGCCCGACAGAGCCCGACAGGGCCCGACAGGGCCCGACAGGGCCCAGTAGAGCCCGACAGAGCCCGACAGAGCCCAGTAGAGCCCAGTAGAGCCCAGTAGAGCCCGACAGAGCCCGACAGAGCCCGACAGAGCCCGACAGAGCCCGACAGGGCCCGACAGGGCCCGACAGAGCCCGACAGAGCCCGACAGGGCCCGACAGAGCCCGACAGGGCCCGACAGGGCCCGACAGGGCCCAGTAGAGCCCGACAGAGCCCGACAGAGCCCGACAGGGCCCAGTAGAGCCCGACAGAGCCCGACAGAGCCCGACAGGGCCCGACAGAGCCCGACAGGGCCCAGTAGAGCCCGACAGGGCCCGACAGAGCCCGACAGAGCCCGACAGAGCCCGACAGGGCCCGACAGAGCCCGACAGGGCCCAGTAGAGCCCGACAGGGCCCGACAGAGCCCGACAGAGCCCGACAGAGCCCGACAGAGCCCGACAGAGCCCGACAGAGCCCGACAGGGCCCGACAGGGCCTGACAGGGCCCAGTAGAGCCCGACAGGGCCCGACAGAGCCCGACAGGGCCCAACAGGGCCCAGTAGAGCCCGACAGGGCCCGACAGAGCCCGACAGGGCCCAACAGAGCCCGACAGAGCCCGACAGAGCCCGACAGAGCCCAGTAGAGCCCGACAGAGCCCGACAGAGCCCGACAGGGCCCAGTAGAGCCCGACAGAGCCCGACAGGGCCCAGTAGAGCCCGACAGAGCCCGACAGAGCCCGACAGAGCCCGACAGGGCCCGACAGGGCCCAGTTTAGCCCAGTAGAGCCCGACAGAGCCCGACAGAGCCCGACAGGGCCCGACAGGGCCCGACAGGGCCCAGTAGAGCCCGACAGGGCCCGACAGAGCCCGACAGAGCCCGACAGGGCCCGACAGGGCCCGACAGGGCCCGACAGGGCCCGACAGAGCCCGACAGAGCCCGACAGGACCCAGCAGAGCCCGACAGAGCCCGACAGAGCCCGACAGAGCCCGACAGGGCCCGACAGGGCCCAGTAGAGCCCGACAGAGCCCGACAGAGCCCGACAGAGCCCGACAGGGCCCGACAGGGCCCGACAGGGCCCGACAGAGCCCGACAGGGCCCGACAGGGCCCAGTAGAGCCCAGTAGAGCCCAGTAGAGCCCGACAGAGCCCGACAGAGCCCGACAGAGCCCGACAGAGCCCGACAGAGACCAGTTGAGCCCGACAGAGCCCGACAGAGCCCGACAGAGCCCGACAGAGCCCGACAGAGCCCGACAGAGCCCGACAGGGCCCAGTAGAGCCCAGTAGAGCCCGACAGAGCCCGACAGAGTCCGACAGAGCCCGACAGAGCCCGACAGAGACCAGTTGAGCTCGACAGAGCCCGACAGAGCCCGACAGGGCCCGACAGGGCCCGACAGGGCCCGACAGGGCTCGACAGGGCCCGACAGAGCCCGACAGGGCCCGACAGGGCCCAGTAGAGCCCGACAGAGCCCGACAGAGCCCGACAGGGCCCGACAGGGCCCGACAGGGCCCGACAGGGCCCGACAGGGCCCAGTAGAGCCCGACAGGGCCCGACAGAGCCCGACAGAGCCCGACAGAGCCCGACAGGGCCCAGTAGAGCCCGACAGGGCCCGACAGGGCCCGACAGAGCCCGACAGAGCCCGACAGGGCCCAGTAGAGCCCGACCAGAGCCCGACAGGGCCCAGTAGAGCCCGACAGAGCCCGACAGAGCCCGACAGGGCCCAACAGGGCCCAACAGGGCCCATCAGGGCCCAATAGAGCCCGACAGAGCCCGACAGAGCCCGACAGAGCGCGACAGGGCCCAGTAGAGCCCGACAGAGCCCGACAGGGCCCGACAGGGCCCGACAGGGCCCAGTAGAGCCCGACAGAGCCCGACACAGCCCGACAGAGCCCGACAGGGCCCGACAGGGCCCGACAGGGCCCAGTAGAGCCCGACAGAGCCCGACAGAGCCCGACAGAGCCCGACAGAGCCCGACAGAGCCCGACAGAGACCAGTTGAGCCCGACAGAGCCCGACAGGGCCCGACAGGGCCCGACAGGGCCCGACAGGGCCGACAGGGCCCGACAGGGCCCGACTGGGCCCGACAGAGCCCGACAGAGCCCGACAGGGCCCGACAGAGCCCGACAGAGCCCGACAGGGCCCGACAGGGCCCAGTAGAGCCCGACAGAGCCCGACAGAGCCCGACAGAGCCCGACAGGGCCCAGTAGAGCCCGACAGAGCCCGACAGAGCCCGACAGAGCCCGACAGAGCCCGACAGGGCCCGACAGAGCCCGACAGGGCCCGACAGAGCCCGACAGGGCCCGACAGAGCCCGACAGAGCCCGACAGAGCCCGACAGAGCCCGACTGGGCCCGACAGAGCCCGACAGAGCCCGACAGAGCCCGACAGAGCCACATGAGCCCCGACAGGGCCCGACAGGGCCCGACAGGGCCCAGTAGAGCCCGACAGAGCCCGACAGAGCCCGACAGGGCCCAGTAGAGCCCGACAGAGCCCGACAGAGCCCGACAGAGCCCGACAGAGCCCGACAGAGCCCGACAGAGCCCGACAGAGCCCGACAGGGCCCAGTAGAGCCCGACAGAGCCCGACAGGGCCCAGTAGAGCCCGACAGAGCCCGACAGAGCCCGACAGAGCCCGACAGAGCCCGACAGAGCCCGACAGGGCCCGACAGGGCCCGACAGGGCCCGACAGGGCCTGACAGGGCCCAGTAGAGCCCGACAGGGCCCGACAGAGCCCGACAGGGCCCAACGGGGCCCAGTAGAGCCCGACAGGGCCCGACAGAGCCCGACAGGGCCCGACAGAGCCCGACAGAGCCCGACAGGGCCCAGTAGAGCCCGACAGAGCCCGACAGAGCCCGACAGGGCCCAGTAGAGCCCGACAGAGCCCGACAGGGCCCAGTAGAGCCCGACAGAGCCCGACAGAGCCCGACAGGGCCCGACAGGGCCCGACAGGGCCCGACAGGGCCCAGTAGAGCCCGACAGAGCCCGACAGAGCCCGACAGAGCCCGACAGAGCCCGACAGGGCCCGACAGGGCCCGACAGGGCCCGACAGGGCCGACAGAGCCTGACAGGGCCCGACAGGGCCCGACAGGGCACAGTAGAGCCCGACAGAGCCCGACAGAGCCCAGTAGAGCCCAGTAGAGCCCGACAGGGCCCGACAGGGCCCAGTAGAGCCCGACAGAGCCCGACAGAGCCCAGTAGAGCCCAGTAGAGCCCGACAGGGCCCGACAGGGCCCAGTAGAGCCCGACAGAGCCCGACAGAGCCCGACAGAGCCCGACAGAGCCCGACAGGGCCCGACAGGGCCCGACAGGGCCCGACAGGGCCCGACAGGGCCCAGTGGAGCCCGACAGGGCCAGTGGAGCCCGACAGAGCCCGACAGAGCCCGACAGAGCCCGACAGGGCCCAGTAGAGCCCGACAGAGCCCGACAGAGCCCGACAGAGCCCGACAGAGCCCGACAGAGCCCGACAGGGCCCGACAGGGCCCGACAGGGCCCGACAGAGCCCGACAGAGCCCAGTTTAGCCCAGTAGAGCCCGACAGAGCCCGACAGGGCCCGACAGGGCCCGACAGGGCCCAGCAGAGCCCGACAGGGCCCGACAGGGCCCGACAGGGCCCAGTAGAGCCCGACAGAGCCCGACAGAGCACGACAGATCCCGACAGGGCCCGACAGGGCCCAGTAGAGCCCAGTAGAGCCCAGTAGAGCCCGACAGAGCCCAGTAGAGCCCGACAGAGCCCGACAGAGCCCAGTAGAGCCCGACAGAGCCCGACAGAGCCCGACAGAGCCCGACAGAGCCCGACAGAGCGCGACAGGGCCCGACAGGGCCCGACAGGGCCCGACAGGGCCCAGTAGAGCCCGACAGAGCCCGACAGAGCCCGACAGAGCCCGACAGGGCCCGACAGGGCCCAGTAGAGCCCAGTAGAGCCCAGTAGAGCCCGACAGAGCCCGACAGAGCCCGACAGAGACCAGTTGAGCCCGACAGAGCCCGACAGAGCCCGACAGGGCCCGACAGGGCCCAGTAGAGCCCGAGAGAGCCCGAGAGAGCCCGAGAGAGCCCGACAGAGCCCGACAGGGCCCGACAGGGCCCGACAGGGCCCAGTAGAGCCCGACAGAGCCCAGTAGAGCCCGACAGAGCCCGAGAGAGCCCTACAGGGCCCGACAGGGCCCAGTAGAGCCCGACAGAGCCCGACAGGGCCCGACAGGGCCCGACAGAGCCCGACAGAGCCCGACAGAGCCCAGTAGAGCCCGACAGGGCCCAGTAGAGCCCGACAGAGCCCGACAGAGCCCGACAGAGCCCGACAGAGCCCGACAGAGCCCGACAGAGACCAGTTGAGTCCGACAGAGCCCGACAGAGCCCGACAGAGCCCGACAGGGCCCGACAGGGCCCGACAGGGCCCGACAGGGCCCGACAGAGCCCGACAGAGCCCGACAGAGCCCGACAGAGCCCGACTGGGCCCGACAGAGCCCGACAGAGCCCGACAGGGCCCGACAGGGCCCAGTAGAGCCCGACAGAGCCCGACAGAGCCCGACAGAGCCCGACAGGGCCCAGTAGAGCCCGACAGAGCCCGACAGAGCCCGACAGAGCCCGACAGGGCCCGACAGGGCCCGACAGGGCCCGACAGAGCCCGACAGGGCCCGACAGGGCCCGACAGAGCCCGACAGAGCCCGACAGAGCCCGACAGAGCCCGACAGAGCCCGACAGAGCCCGACAGAGCCCGACTGGGCCCGACAGAGCCCGACAGAGCCCGACAGGGCCCGACAGAGCCCGACAGGGCCCGACAGGGCCCGACAGGGCCCAGTAGAGCCCGACAGAGCCCGACAGAGCCCGACAGGGCCCAGTAGAGCCCGACAGAGCCCGACAGAGCCCGACAGAGCCCGACAGAGCCCGACAGGGCCCAGTAGAGCCCGACAGAGCCCGACAGGGCCCAGTAGAGCCCGACAGAGCCCGACAGAGCCCGACAGAGCCCGACAGAGCCCGACAGAGCCCGACAGAGCCCGACAGGGCCCAACAGGGCCCGACAGGGCCTGACAGGGCCCGACAGAGCCCGACAGGGCCCAACAGGGCCCAGTAGAGCCCGACAGGGCCCGACAGAGCCCGACAGGGCCCGACAGAGCCCGACAGAGCCCGACAGAGCCCGACAGGGCCCAGTAGAGCCCGACAGAGCCCGACAGAGCCCGACAGAGCCCGACAGAGCCCGACAGAGCCCGACAGAGCCCGACAGGGCCCAGTAGAGCCCGACAGAGCCCGACAGGGCCCAGTAGAGCCCGACAGAGCCCGACAGAGCCCGACAGGGCCCGACAGGGGCCGACAGGCCCGACAGGGCCCAGTAGAGCCCGACAGAGCCCGACAGAGCCCGACAGAGCCCGACAGAGCCCGACAGAGCCCGACAGAGCCCGACAGGGCCCAGTAGAGCCCGACAGAGCCCGACAGGGCCCAGTAGAGCCCGACAGGGCCCGACAGGGCCCGACAGGGCCCAGTAGAGCCCGACAGAGCCCGACAGAGCCCGACAGAGCCCGACAGAGCCCGACAGAGCCCGACAGAGCCCGACAGAGCCCAGTAGAGCCCAGTAGAGCCCAGTAGAGCCCGACAGGGCCCGACAGGGCCCGACAGGGCCCAGTAGAGCCCGACAGAGCCGAAGAGCCCGACAGAGCCCGACAGAGCCCGACAGGGCCCGACAGGGCCCGACAGGGCCCGACAGAGCCCGACAGAGCCCAGTTTAGCCCAGTACAGCCCGACAGAGCCCGACAGGGCCCGACAGGGCCCGACAGGGCCCAGCAGAGGGCCCAGTAGAGCCCGACAGAGCCCGACAGAGCCCGACAGATCCCGACAGGGCCCAGTAGAGCCCAGTAGATCCCAGTAGCGCCCGACAGAGCCCAGTAGAGCCCGACGGAGCCCGACAGAGCCCAGTAGAGCCCGACAGAGCCCGACAGAGCCCGACAGAGCCCGACAGAGCCCGACAGAGCCCGACAGAGCCCGACAGAGCCCGACAGAGCGCGACAGGGCCCAGTAGAGCCCGACAGAGCCCGACAGAGCCCGACAGGGCCCGACAGGGCCCAGTAGAGCCCAGTAGAGCCCAGTAGAGCCCGACAGAGCCCGACAGAGCCCGACAGAGACCAGTTGAGCCCGACAGAGCCCGACAGAGCCCGACAGGGCCCGACAGGGCCCAGTAGAGCCCGAGAGAGCCCGAGAGAGCCCGAGAGAGCCCGACAGAGCCCGACAGAGCCCGACAGGGCCCGACAGGGCCCGATAGGGCCCAGTAGAGCCCGACAGAGCCCAGTAGAGCCCGACAGAGCCCGACAGAGCCCTACAGGGCCCGACAGGGCCCAGTAGAGCCCGACAGAGCCCGACAGGGCCCGACAGAGCCCGACAGAGCCCGACAGAGCCCGACAGGGCCCGACAGGGCCCGACAGGGCCCAGTAGAGCCCGACAGAGCCCGACAGAGCCCAGTAGAGCCCGACAGGGCCCAGTAGAGCCCGACAGGGCCCGACAGGGCCCAGTAGAGCCCGACAGAGCCCGACAGAGCCCAGTAGAGCCCGACAGGGCCCGACAGAGCCCGACAGGGCCCGACAGGGCCCAGTAGAGCCTGACAGAGCCCGACAGAGCCCGACAGGGCCCCACAGGGCCCGACAGGGCCCGACAGGGCCCAATAGAGCCCGACAGAGCCCGACAGGGCCCTACAGAGCCCGACAGAGCGCCACAGGGCCCAGTAGAGCCCGACAGAGCCCGACAGAGCCCGACAGAGCCCGACAGGGCCCGACAGGGCCCGACAGGGCCCAGTAGAGCCCGACAGAGCCCGACAGAGCCCGACAGGGCCCGACAGGGCCCAGTAGAGCCCGACAGGGCCCGACAGAGCCTGACAAGGCCCGACAGGGCCCAGTAGAGCCCGACAGAGCCCGACAGAGCCCGACAGGGCCCAGTAGAGCCCGACAGAGCCCGACAGAGCCCGACAGAGCCCGACAGGGCCCAGTAGAGCCCGACAGAGCCCGACAGGGCCCAGTAGAGCCCGACAGAGCCCGACAGAGCCCGACAGAGACCAGCTGAGCCCGACAGAGCCCGACAGAGCCCGACAGAGCCCGACAGGGCCCGACAGAGCCCGACAGAGCCCGACAGAGCCCGACAGAGCCCGACAGGGCCCGACAGGGCCCGACAGGGCCCAGTAGAGCCCGACAGAGCCCGACAGAGCCCGACAGGGCCCAGTAGAGCCCGACAGAGCCCGACAGAGCCCGACAGAGCCCGACAGAGCCCGACAGAGCCCGACAGAGCCCGACAGAGCCCGACAGGGCCCAGTAGAGCCCGACAGAGCCCGACAGGGCCCAGTAGAGCCCGACAGAGCCCGACAGAGCCCGACAGAGCCCGACAGAGCCCGACAGAGCCCGACAGGGCCCGACAGGGCCCGACAGGGCCCGACAGGGCCTGACAGGGCCCAGTAGAGCCCGACAGGGCCCGACAGAGCCCGACAGGGCCCAACGGGGCCCAGTAGAGCCCGACAGGGCCCGACAGAGCCCGACAGGGCCCGACAGAGCCCGACAGAGCCCGACAGGGCCCAGTAGAGCCCGACAGAGCCCGACAGAGCCCGACAGGGCCCAGTAGAGCCCGACAGAGCCCGACAGGGCCCAGTAGAGCCCGACAGAGCCCGACAGAGCCCGACAGGGCCCGACAGGGCCCGACAGGGCCCGACAGGGCCCAGTAGAGCCCGACAGAGCCCGACAGAGCCCGACAGAGCCCGACAGAGCCCGACAGGGCCCGACAGGGCCCGACAGGGCCCGACAGGGCCCGACAGAGCCCGACAGGGCCCGACAGGGCCCGACAGGGCACAGTAGAGCCCGACAGAGCCCGACAGAGCCCAGTAGAGCCCAGTAGAGCCCGACAGGGCCCGACAGGGCCCAGTAGAGCCCGACAGAGCCCGACAGAGCCCAGTAGAGCCCAGTAGAGCCCGACAGGGCCCGACAGGGCCCAGTAGAGCCCGACAGAGCCCGACAGAGCCCGACAGAGCCCGACAGGGCCCGACAGGGCCCGACAGGGCCCGACAGGGCCCGACAGGGCCCGACAGGGCCCAGTGGAGCCCGACAGGGCCCAGTGGAGCCCGACAGAGCCCGACAGAGCCCGACAGAGCCCGACAGGGCCCAGTAGAGCCCGACAGAGCCCGACAGAGCCCGACAGAGCCCGACAGAGCCCGACAGAGCCCGACAGGGCCCGACAGGGCCCGACAGGGCCCGACAGAGCCCGACAGAGCCCAGTTTAGCCCAGTAGAGCCCGACAGAGCCCGACAGGGCCCGACAGGGCCCGACAGGGCCCAGCAGAGCCCGACAGGGCCCGACAGGGCCCGACAGGGCCCAGTAGAGCCCGACAGAGCCCGACAGAGCACGACAGATCCCGACAGGGCCCGACAGGGCCCAGTAGAGCCCAGTAGAGCCCAGTAGAGCCCGACAGAGCCCAGTAGAGCCCGACAGAGCCCGACAGAGCCCAGTAGAGCCCGACAGAGCCCGACAGAGCCCGACAGAGCCCGACAGAGCCCGACAGAGCGCGACAGGGCCCGACAGGGCCCGACAGGGCCCGACAGGGCCCAGTAGAGCCCGACAGAGCCCGACAGAGCCCGACAGAGCCCGACAGGGCCCGACAGGGCCCAGTAGAGCCCAGTAGAGCCCAGTAGAGCCCGACAGAGCCCGACAGAGCCCGACAGAGACCAGTTGAGCCCGACAGAGCCCGACAGAGCCCGACAGGGCCCGACAGGGCCCAGTAGAGCCCGAGAGAGCCCGAGAGAGCCCGAGAGAGCCCGACAGAGCCCGACAGGGCCCGACAGGGCCCGACAGGGCCCAGTAGAGCCCGACAGAGCCCAGTAGAGCCCGACAGAGCCCGAGAGAGCCCTACAGGGCCCGACAGGGACCAGTAGAGCCCGACAGAGCCCGACAGGGCCCGACAGGGCCCGACAGAGCCCGACAGAGCCCGACAGAGCCCAGTAGAGCCCGACAGGGCCCAGTAGAGCCCGACAGAGCCCGACAGAGCCCGACAGAGCCCGACAGAGCCCGACAGAGCCCGACAGAGCCCGACAGAGACCAGTTGAGTCCGACAGAGCCCGACAGAGCCCGACAGAGCCCGACAGGGCCCGACAGGGCCCGACAGGGCCCGACAGAGCCCGACAGAGCCCGACAGAGCCCGACTGGGCCCGACAGAGCCCGACAGAGCCCGACAGGGCCCGACAGGGCCCAGTAGAGCCCGACAGAGCCCGACAGAGCCCGACAGAGCCCGACAGGGCCCAGTAGAGCCCGACAGAGCCCGACAGAGCCCGACAGAGCCCGACAGAGCCCGACAGGGCCCGACAGGGCCCGACAGGGCCCGACAGAGCCCGACAGGGCCCGACAGGGCCCGACAGAGCCCGACAGAGCCCGACAGAGCCCGACAGAGCCCGACAGAGCCCGACAGAGCCCGACTGGGCCCGACAGAGCCCGACAGAGCCCGACAGGGCCCGACAGAGCCCGACAGGGCCCGACAGGGCCCGACAGGGCCCAGTAGAGCCCGACAGAGCCCGACAGAGCCCGACAGGGCCCAGTAGAGCCCGACAGAGCCCGACAGAGCCCGACAGAGCCCGACAGAGCCCGACAGGGCCCAGTAGAGCCCGACAGAGCCCGACAGGGCCCAGTAGAGCCCGACAGAGCCCGACAGAGCCCGACAGAGCCCGACAGAGCCCGACAGAGCCCGACAGAGCCCGACAGGGCCCAACAGGGCCCGACAGGGCCTGACAGGGCCCGACAGAGCCCGACAGGGCCCAACAGGGCCCAGTAGAGCCCGACAGGGCCCGACAGAGCCCGACAGGGCCCGACAGAGCCCGACAGAGCCCGACAGAGCCCGACAGGGCCCAGTAGAGCCCGACAGAGCCCGACAGAGCCCGACAGAGCCCGACAGAGCCCGACAGAGCCCGACAGAGCCCGACAGGGCCCAGTAGAGCCCGACAGAGCCCGACAGGGCCCAGTAGAGCCCGACAGAGCCCGACAGAGCCCGACAGGGCCCGACAGGGGCCGACAGGGCCCGACAGGGCCCAGTAGAGCCCGACAGAGCCCGACAGAGCCCGACAGAGCCCGACAGAGCCCGACAGAGCCCGACAGAGCCCGACAGGGCCCAGTAGAGCCCGACAGAGCCCGACAGGGCCCAGTAGAGCCCGACAGGGCCCGACAGGGCCCGACAGGGCCCAGTAGAGCCCGACAGAGCCCGACAGAGCCCGACAGAGCCCGACAGAGCCCGACAGAGCCCGACAGAGCCCAGTAGAGCCCAGTAGAGCCCAGTAGAGCCCGACAGGGCCCGACAGGGCCCGACAGGGCCCAGTAGAGCCCGACAGAGCCCGACAGAGCCCGACAGAGCCCGACAGGGCCCGACAGGGCCCGACAGGGCCCGACAGAGCCCGACAGAGCCCAGTTTAGCCCAGTACAGCCCGACAGAGCCCGACAGGGCCCGACAGGGCCCGACAGGGCCCAGCAGAGCCCGACAGGGCCCGACAGGGCCCAGTAGAGCCCGACAGAGCCCGACAGAGCCCGACAGATCCCGACAGGGCCCAGTAGAGCCCAGTAGATCCCAGTAGCGCCCGACAGAGCCCAGTAGAGCCCGACGGAGCCCGACAGAGCCCAGTAGAGCCCGACAGAGCCCGACAGAGCCCGACAGAGCCCGACAGAGCCCGACAGAGCCCGACAGAGCCCGACAGAGCGCGACAGGGCCCAGTAGAGCCCGACAGAGCCCGACAGAGCCCGACAGGGCCCGACAGGGCCCAGTAGAGCCCAGTAGAGCCCAGTAGAGCCCGACAGAGCCCGACAGAGCCCGACAGAGACCAGTTGAGCCCGACAGAGCCCGACAGAGCCCGACAGGGCCCGACAGGGCCCAGTAGAGCCCGAGAGAGCCCGAGAGAGCCCGAGAGAGCCCGACAGAGCCCGACAGAGCCCGACAGGGCCCGACAGGGCCCGATAGGGCCCAGTAGAGCCCGACAGAGCCCAGTAGAGCCCGACAGAGCCCGACAGAGCCCTACAGGGCCCGACAGGGCCCAGTAGAGCCCGACAGAGCCCGACAGGGCCCGACAGAGCCCGACAGAGCCCGACAGAGCCCGACAGGGCCCGACAGGGCCCGACAGGGCCCAGTAGAGCCCGACAGAGCCCGACAGAGCCCAGTAGAGCCCGACAGGGCCCAGTAGAGCCCGACAGGGCCCGACAGGGCCCAGTAGAGCCCGACAGAGCCCGACAGAGCCCAGTAGAGCCCGACAGGGCCCGACAGAGCCCGACAGGGCCCGACAGGGCCCAGTAGAGCCTGACAGAGCCCGACAGAGCCCGACAGGGCCCCACAGGGCCCGACAGGGCCCGACAGGGCCCAATAGAGCCCGACAGAGCCCGACAGGGCCCTACAGAGCCCGACAGAGCGCGACAGGGCCCAGTAGAGCCCGACAGAGCCCGACAGAGCCCGACAGAGCCCGACAGGGCCCGACAGGGCCCGACAGGGCCCAGTAGAGCCCGACAGAGCCCGACAGAGCCCGACAGGGCCCGACAGGGCCCAGTAGAGCCCGACAGGGCCCGACAGAGCCTGACAAGGCCCGACAGGGCCCAGTAGAGCCCGACAGAGCCCGACAGAGCCCGACAGGGCCCAGTAGAGCCCGACAGAGCCCGACAGAGCCCGACAGAGCCCGACAGGGCCCAGTAGAGCCCGACAGAGCCCGACAGGGCCCAGTAGAGCCCGACAGAGCCCGACAGAGCCCGACAGAGACCAGCTGAGCCCGACAGAGCCCGACAGAGCCCGACAGAGCCCGACAGGGCCCGACAGGGCCCGACAGGGCCCGACAGGGCCCGACATAGCCCGACAGGGCCTGACAGGGCCTGACAGGGCCCAGTAGAGCCCGACAGAGCCCGACAGAGCCCGACAGAGCCCGACAGAGCCCGACAGAGCCCGACAGAGCCCGACAGATCCCGACAGAGCGCGACAGGGCCCGACAGGGCCCGACAGGGCCCGACAGGGCCCAGTAGAGCCCGACAGAGCCCGACAGAGCCCGACAGAGCCCGACAGGGCCCGACAGGGCCCAGTAGAGCCCAGTAGAGCCCAGTAGAGCCCGACAGAGCCCGACAGAGCCCGACAGAGACCAGTTGAGCCCGACAGAGCCCGACAGAGCCCGACAGGGCCCGACAGGGCCCAGTAGAGCCCGAGAGAGCCCGAGAGAGCCCGACAGAGCCCGACAGGGCCCGACAGGGCCCAGTAGAGCCCGACAGAGCCCAGTAGAGCCCGACAGAGCCCGACAGAGCCCTACAGGGCCCGACAGGTCCCAGTAGAGCCCGACAGAGCCCGACAGGGCCCGACAGGGCCCGACAGAGCCCGACAGAGCCCGACAGAGCCCGACAGGGCCCGACAGGGCCCGACAGGGCCCGACAGAGCCCAGTAGAGCCCGACAGGGCCCAGTAGAGCCCGACAGGGACCGACAGAGCCCGACAGAGCCCGACAGGGCCCGACAGGGCCCGACAGGGCCCGACAGGGCCCAGTAGAGCCTGACAGAGCCCGACAGAGCCCGACAGGGCCCGACAGGGCCCGACAGGGCCCGACAGGGCCCAATAGAGCCCGACAGAGCCCGACAGGGCCCGACAGAGCCCGACAGAGCGCGACAGGGCCCAGTAGAGCCCGACAGAGCCCGACAGGGCCCGACAGGGCCCGACAGGGCCCAGTAGAGCCCGACAGAGCCCGACAGAGCCCGACAGGGCCCAGTAGAGCCCGACAGAGCCCGACAGAGCCCGACAGAGCCCGACAGGGCCCAGTAGAGCCCGACAGAGCCCGACAGGGCCCAGTAGAGCCCGACAGAGCCCGACAGAGCCCGACAGAGACCAGCTGAGCCCGACAGAGCCCGACAGAGCCCGACAGAGCCCGACAGGGCCCGACAGGGCCCGACAGGGCCCGACAGGGCCTGACAGGGCCCAGTAGAGCCCGACAGAGCCCGACAGAGCCCGACAGAGCCCGACAGAGCCCGACAGAGCCCGACAGGGCCCAACAGGGCCCGACAGGGCCCGACAGAGCCCGACAGAGCCCGACAGGGCCCTACAGGGCCCGACAGGGCCCAGTAGAGCCCGACAGAGCCCGACAGGGCCCGACAGGGCCCTACAGGGCCCGACAGGGCCCAGTAGAGCCCGACAGAGCCCGACAGGGCCCGACAGGGCCCGACAGGGCCCGACAGAGCCCGACAGAGCCCGACAGGGCCCGACAGGGCCCGACAGGGCCCAGCAGAGCCCGACAGAGCCCGACAGGGCCCGACAGGGTCCGACAGAGCCCGACAGAGCCCGACAGGGCCCAGTAGAGCCCAGTAGAGCCCGACAGAGCCCAGTAGAGCCCGACAGAGCCCGACAGAGCCCGACAGAGCCCGACAGAGCCCGACAGAGCCCGACAGAGCCCAGTAGAGCCCGACAGAGCCCGACAGAGCGCGACAGAGCCCGAGAGGGCCCGACAGGGCCCGGCAGGGCCCGGCAGGGCCCGGCAGGGCCCGACAGGGTCCAACAGAGCCCGACAGAGCCCGACAGGGCCCGACAGAGCCCGACAGGGCCCGACAGAGCCCGACAGGGCCCGACAGGGCCCGACAGGGCCCGACAGAGCCCGACAGGGCCCAGTAGAGCCCGACAGAGCCCGACAGAGCCCGACAGAGCCCGACAGGGCCCAGTAGAGCCCAGTAGAGCCCGACAGAGCCCGACAGAGACCAGTTGAGCCCGACAGAGCCCGACAGAGCCCGACAGAGCCCGACAGAGCCCGACAGAGCCCGACAGGGCCCGACAGGGCCCGACAGGGCCCAGTAGAGCCCGACAGGGCCCGACAGGGCCCGACAGGGCCCGACAGGGCCCTACAGAGCCCGACAGGGCCCAGTAGAGCCCGACAGGGCCCGACAGGGCCCGACAGGGCCCGACAGGGCCTGACAGGGCCCAGTAGAGCCCGACAGGGCCCGACAGAGCCCGACAGGGCCCGACAGGGGCTGACAGGGCCCAGTAGAGCCCGATAGGGCCCGACAGAGCCCGACAGAGCCCGACAGGGCCCGACAGGGCCCGACAGGGCCCGACAGGGCCCAGTAGAGCCCGACAGAGCCCGACAGAGCCCGACAGAGCCCGACAGAGCCCGACAGAGCCCAGTAGAGCCCGACAGGGCCCGACAGGGCCCGACAGGGCCCGACGGGGCCCGACAGGGCCCGACAGGGGCTGACAGGGCCCAGTAGAGCCCGACAGGGCCCGACAGAGCCCGACAGAGCCCGACAGAGCCCGACAGAGCCCGACAGGGCCCAGTAGAGCCCGACAGAGCCCGACAGAGCCCGACAGAGCCCGACAGGGCCCAGTAGAGCCCGACAGAGCCCGACAGGGCCCAGTAGAGCCCGACAGAGCCCGACAGGGCCCAGTAGAGCCCGACAGAGCCCGACAGGGCCCAGTAGAGCCCGACAGGGCCCGACAGGGCCCAATAGAGCCCGACAGAGCCCGACAGAGCCCGACAGAGCCCGACAGAGCCCGACAGAGCCCAGTAGGGCCCGACAGGGCCCGACAGGGCCCGACAGGGCCCAGTAGAGCCCGACAGGGCCCGACAGAGCCCGACAGGGCCCGACAGGGCCCGACAGGGCCCAGTAGAGCCCGACAGAGCCCGACAGAGCCCGACAGAGCCCGACAGAGCCCGACAGAGCCCGACAGAGACCAGTTGAGTCCGACAGAGCCCGACAGAGCCCGACAGGGCCCGACAGGGCCCGACAGGGCCCGACAGGGCCCGACAGGGCCCGACTGGGCCCGACAGAGCCCGACAGAGCCCGACAGGGCCCGACAGAGCCCGACAGGGCCCGACAGGGCCCGACAGGGCCCGACAGGGCCCAGTAGAGCCCGACAGAGCCCGACAGGGCCCAGTAGAGCCCGACAGAGCCCGACAGAGCCCGACAGAGCCCGACAGGGCCCGACAGGGCCCGACAGGGCCCGACAGAGCCCGACAGAGCCCGACAGGGCCCGACAGAGCCCGACAGAGCCCGACAGAGCCCGACAGAGCCCGACAGGGCCCGACAGGGCCCAGTAGAGCCCGACAGAGCCCGACAGGGCCCAGTAGAGCCCGACAGAGCCCGACAGAGCCCGACAGAGCCCGACAGAGCCCGACAGAGCCCGACACGGCCCAGTAGAGCCCGACAGAGCCCGACAGGGCCCAGTAGAGCCCAGTAGAGCCCAGTAGAGCCCGACAGAGCCCGACAGAGCCCGACAGAGACCAGTTGAGCCCGACAGAGCCCGACAGAGCCCGACAGGGCCCGACAGGGCCCAGTAGAGCCCGAGAGAGCCCGAGAGAGCCCGAGAGAGCCCGAGAGAGCCCGACAGAGCCCGACAGGGCCCGACAGGGCCCGACAGGGCCCAGTAGAGCCCGACAGAGCCCAGTAGAGCCCGACAGAGCCCGACAGAGCCCTACAGGGCCCGACAGGGCCCAGTAGAGCCCGACAGAGCCCGACAGGGCCCGACAGGGCCCGACAGGGCCCGACAGAGCCCGACAGAGCCCGACAGAGCCCGACAGAGCCCGACAGGGCCCAACAGGGCCCGACAGGGCCCGACAGAGCCCGACAGAGCCCGACAGGGCCCTACAGGGCCCGACAGGGCCCAGTAGAGCCCGACAGAGCCCGACAGGGCCCGACAGGGCCCTACAGGGCCCGACAGGGCCCAGTAGAGCCCGACAGAGCCCGACAGGGCCCGACAGGGCCCGACAGGGCCCGACAGAGCCCGACAGAGCCCGACAGGGCCCGACAGGGCCCGACAGGGCCCAGCAGAGCCCGACAGAGCCCGACAGGGCCCGACAGGGTCCGACAGAGCCCGACAGAGCCCGACAGGGCCCAGTAGAGCCCAGTAGAGCCCGACAGAGCCCAGTAGAGCCCGACAGAGCCCGACAGAGCCCGACAGAGCCCGACAGAGCCCGACAGAGCCCGACAGAGCCCAGTAGAGCCCGACAGAGCCCGACAGAGCGCGACAGAGCCCGAGAGAGCCCGACAGGGCCCGACAGGGCCCGGCAGGGCCCGGCAGGGCCCGGCAGGGCCCGACAGGGTCCAACAGAGCCCGACAGAGCCCGACAGGGCCCGACAGAGCCCGACAGGGCCCGACAGAGCCCGACAGGGCCCGACAGGGCCCGACAGGGCCTGACAGAGCCCGACAGGGCCCAGTAGAGCCCGACAGAGCCCGACAGAGCCCGACAGAGCCCGACAGGGCCCAGTAGAGCCCAGTAGAGCCCGACAGAGCCCGACAGAGACCAGTTGAGCCCGACAGAGCCCGACAGAGCCCGACAGAGCCCGACAGAGCCCGACAGAGCCCGACAGGGCCCGACAGGGCCCGACAGGGCCCAGTAGAGCCCGACAGGGCCCGACAGGGCCCGACAGGGCCCGACAGGGCCCTACAGAGCCCGACAGGGCCCAGTAGAGCCCGACAGGGCCCGACAGGGCCCGACAGGGCCCGACAGGGCCTGACAGGGCCCAGTAGAGCCCGACAGGGCCCGACAGAGCCCGACAGGGCCCGACAGGGGCTGACAGGGCCCAGTAGAGCCCGATAGGGCCCGACAGAGCCCGACAGAGCCCGACAGGGCCCGACAGGGCCCGACAGGGCCCGACAGGGCCCAGTAGAGCCCGACAGAGCCCGACAGAGCCCGACAGAGCCCGACAGAGCCCGACAGAGCCCAGTAGAGCCCGACAGGGCCCGACGGGGCCCGACAGGGCCCGACGGGGCCCGACAGGGCCCGACAGGGGCTGACAGGGCCCAGTAGAGCCCGACAGGGCCCGACAGAGCCCGACAGAGCCCGACAGAGCCCGACAGAGCCCGACAGGGCCCAGTAGAGCCCGACAGAGCCCGACAGAGCCCGACAGAGCCCGACAGGGCCCAGTAGAGCCCGACAGAGCCCGACAGGGCCCAGTAGAGCCCGACAGAGCCCGACAGGGCCCAGTAGAGCCCGACAGAGCCCGACAGGGCCCAGTAGAGCCCGACAGGGCCCGACAGGGCCCAATAGAGCCCGACAGAGCCCGACAGAGCCCGACAGAGCCCGACAGAGCCCGACAGAGCCCAGTAGGGCCCGACAGGGCCCGACAGGGCCCGACAGGGCCCAGTAGAGCCCGACAGGGCCCGACAGAGCCCGACAGGGCCCGACAGGGCCCGACAGGGCCCAGTAGAGCCCGACAGAGCCCGACAGAGCCCGACAGAGCCCGACAGAGCCCGACAGAGCCCGACAGAGACCAGTTGAGTCCGACAGAGCCCGACAGAGCCCGACAGGGCCCGACAGGGCCCGACAGGGCCCGACAGGGCCCGACAGGGCCCGACTGGGCCCGACAGAGCCCGACAGAGCCCGACAGAGCCCGACAGAGCCCGACAGGGCCCGACAGGGCCCGACAGGGCCCGACAGGGCCCAGTAGAGCCCGACAGAGCCCGACAGGGCCCAGTAGAGCCCGACAGAGCCCGACAGAGCCCGACAGAGCCCGACAGGGCCCGACAGGGCCCGACAGGGCCCGACAGAGCCCGACAGAGCCCGACAGGGCCCGACAGAGCCCGACAGAGCCCGACAGAGCCCGACAGAGCCCGACAGGGCCCGACAGGGCCCAGTAGAGCCCGACAGAGCCCGACAGGGCCCAGTAGAGCCCGACAGAGCCCGACAGAGCCCGACAGAGCCCGACAGAGCCCGACAGAGCCCGACACGGCCCAGTAGAGCCCGACAGAGCCCGACAGGGCCCAGTAGAGCCCAGTAGAGCCCAGTAGAGCCCGACAGAGCCCGACAGAGCCCGACAGAGACCAGTTGAGCCCGACAGAGCCCGACAGAGCCCGACAGGGCCCGACAGGGCCCAGTAGAGCCCGAGAGAGCCCGAGAGAGCCCGAGAGAGCCCGAGAGAGCCCGACAGAGCCCGACAGGGCCCGACAGGGCCCGACAGGGCCCAGTAGAGCCCGACAGAGCCCAGTAGAGCCCGACAGAGCCCGACAGAGCCCTACAGGGCCCGACAGGGCCCAGTAGAGCCCGACAGAGCCCGACAGGGCCCGACAGGGCCCGACAGAGCCCGACAGAGCCCGACAGAGCCCGACAGAGCCCGACAGGGCCCAGTAGAGCCCGACAGAGCCCGACAGAGCCCAGTAGAGCCCGACAGGGCCCAGTAGAGCCCGACAGAGCCCGACAGAGCCCGACAGAGCCCGACAGAGCCCGACAGAGCCCGACAGAGACCAGTTGAGTCCGACAGAGCCCGACAGAGCCCGACAGAGCCCGACAGGGCCCGACAGGGCCCGACAGGGCCCGACAGGGCCCGACAGAGCCCGACAGAGCCCGACTGGGCCCGACTGGGCCCGACAGAGCCCGACAGAGCCCGACAGGGCCCGACAGGGCCCGACAGGGCCCAGTAGAGCCCGACAGAGCCCGACAGAGCCCGACAGAGCCCGACAGGGCCCAGTAGAGCCCGACAGAGCCCGACAGAGCCCGACAGAGCCCGACAGAGCCCGACAGAGCCCGACAGGGCCCGACAGGGCCCGACAGGGCCCGACAGAGCCCGACAGGGCCCGACAGAGCCCGACAGGGCCCGACAGAGCCCGACAGAGCCCGACAGAGCCCGACAGAGCCCGACAGAGCCCGACAGAGCCCGACTGGGCCCGACAGAGCCCGACAGAGCCCGACAGGGCCCGACAGAGCCCGACAGGGCCCGACAGGGCCCGACAGGGCCCAGTAGAGCCCGACAGAGCCCGACAGAGCCCGACAGGGCCCAGTAGAGCCCGACAGAGCCCGACAGAGCCCGACAGAGCCCGACAGAGCCCGACAGAGCCCGACAGGGCCCAGTAGAGCCCGACAGAGCCCGACAGGGCCCAGTAGAGCCCGACAGAGCCCGACAGAGCCCGACAGAGCCCGACAGAGCCCGACAGAGCCCGACAGAGCCCGACAGAGCCCGACAGAGCCCGACAGAGCCCGACAGAGCCCGACAGAGCCCAACAGGGCCCGACAGGGCCTGACAGGGCCCGACAGAGCCCGACAGGGCCCAACAGGGCCCAGTAGAGCCCGACAGGGCCCGACAGAGCCCGACAGGGCCCGACAGAGCCCGACAGAGCCCGACAGAGCCCGACAGAGCCCGACAGAGCCCGACAGGGCCCAGTAGAGCCCGACAGAGCCCGACAGAGCCCGACAGAGCCCGACAGAGCCCGACAGAGCCCGACAGGGCCCAGTAGAGCCCGACAGAGCCCGACAGGGCCCAGTAGAGCCCGACAGAGCCCGACAGAGCCCGACAGGGCCCGACAGGGCCCGACAGAGCCCGACAGGGCCCGACAGGGCACAGTAGAGCCCGACAGAGCCCGACAGAGCCCAGTAGAGCCCAGTAGAGCCCGACAGGGCCCGACAGGGCCCGACAGGGCCCGACAGGGCCCAGTAGAGCCCGACAGAGCCCGACAGAGCCCGACAGGGCCCGACAGGGCCCGACAGGGCCCGACAGAGCCCGACAGAGCCCAGTTTAGCCCAGTACAGCCCGACAGAGCCCGACAGGGCCCGACAGGGCCCGACAGGGCCCAGCAGAGCCCGACAGGGCCCGACAGGGCCCAGTAGAGCCCGACAGAGCCCGACAGAGCCCGACAGATCCCGACAGGGCCCAGTAGAGCCCAGTAGAGCCCGACAGAGCCCGACAGAGCCCAGTAGAGCCCGACAGAGCCCGACAGAGCCCGACAGAGCCCGACAGAGCCCGACAGAGCCCGACAGAGCCCGACAGAGCCCGACAGAGCCCGACAGAGCCCGACAGGGCCCAGTAGAGCCCGACAGAGCCCGACAGAGCCCGACAGAGCCCGACAGGGCCCGACAGGGCCCAGTAGAGCCCAGTAGAGCCCAGTAGAGCCCGACAGAGCCCGACAGAGACCAGTTGAGCCCGACAGAGCCCGACAGAGCCCGACAGGGCCCGACAGGGCCCAGTAGAGCCCGAGAGAGCCCGAGAGAGCCCGAGAGAGCCCGACAGAGCCCGACAGAGCCCGACAGGGCCCGACAGGGCCCGATAGGGCCCAGTAGAGCCCGACAGAGCCCAGTAGAGCCCGACAGAGCCCGACAGAGCCCGACAGGGCCCGACAGGGCCCAGTAGAGCCCGACAGAGCCCGACAGGGCCCGACAGAGCCCGACAGAGCCCGACAGGGCCCGACAGGGCCCGACAGGGCCCGACAGGGCCCAGTAGAGCCCGACAGAGCCCGACAGAGCCCAGTAGAGCCCGACAGGGCCCAGTAGAGCCCGACAGGGCCCGACAGGGCCCAGTAGAGCCCGACAGAGCCCGACAGAGCCCGACAGAGCCCGACAGAGCCCGACAGGGCCCGACAGGGCCCGACAGGGCCCGACAGGGCCCAGTAGAGCCCGACAGAGCCCGACAGAGCCCAGTAGAGCCCGACAGGGCCCAGTAGAGCCCGACAGGGCCCGACAGGGCCCAGTAGAGCCCGACAGGGCCCGACAGGGCCCAGTAGAGCCCGACAGGGCCCGACAGAGCCCGACAGGGCCCGACAGGGCCCAGTAGAGCCTGACAGAGCCCGACAGAGCCCGACAGGGCCCCACAGGGCCCGACAGGGCCCGACAGGGCCCAATAGAGCCCGACAGAGCCCGACAGGGCCCTACAGAGCCCGACAGAGCGCGACAGGGCCCAGTAGAGCCCGACAGAGCCCGACAGAGCCCGACAGAGCCCGACAGGGCCCGACAGGGCCCGACAGGGCCCAGTAGAGCCCGACAGAGCCCGACAGAGCCCGACAGGGCCCGACAGGGCCCGACAGGGCCCAGTAGAGCCCGACAGAGCCCGACAGAGCCCAGTAGAGCCCGACAGGGCCGGACAGGGCCCAGTAGAGCCCGACAGAGCCCGACAGAGCCCGACAGGGCCCGACAGGGCCCGACAGGGCCCGACAGGGCCCGACAGAGCCCGACAGGGCCCGACAGAGCCCGACAGAGCCCGACTGGGCCCGACAGAGCCCGACAGAGCCCGACAGGGCCCGACAGAGCCCGACAGGGCCCGACAGGGCCCGACAGGGCCCAGTAGAGCCCGACAGAGCCCGACAGAGCCCGACAGGGCCCAGTAGAGCCCGACAGAGCCCGACAGAGCCCGACAGAGCCCGACAGAGCCCGACAGGGCCCAGTAGAGCCCGACAGAGCCCGACAGGGCCCAGTAGAGCCCGACAGAGCCCGACAGAGCCCGACAGAGCCCGACAGAGCCCGACAGAGCCCGACAGGGCCCAACAGGGCCCAACAGGGCCCGACAGGGCCTGACAGGGCCCGACAGAGCCCGACAGGGCCCAACAGGGCCCAGTAGAGCCCGACAGGGCCCGACAGGGCCCGACAGGGCCCGACAGAGCCCGACAGAGCCCGACAGAGCCCGACAGGGCCCAGTAGAGCCCGACAGAGCCCGACAGAGCCCGACAGAGCCCGACAGAGCCCGACAGAGCCCGACAGAGCCCGACAGAGCCCGACAGGGCCCAGTAGAGCCCGACAGAGCCCGACAGGGCCCAGTAGAGCCCGACAGAGCCCGACAGGGCCCAGTAGAGCCCGACAGAGCCCGACAGAGCCCGACAGGGCCCGACAGGGCCCGACAGGGCCCAGTAGAGCCCGACAGAGCCCGACAGAGCCCGACAGAGCCCGACAGAGCCCGACAGAGCCCGACAGAGCCCGACAGAGCCCGACAGAGCCCGACAGAGCCCGACAGGGCCCGACAGGGCCCGACAGGGCCCAGTAGAGCCCGACAGAGCCCGACAGAGCCCGACAGAGCCCGACAGAGCCCGACAGAGCCCGACAGGGCCCGACAGGGCCCGACAGGGCCCGACAGGGCACAGTAGAGCCCGACAGAGCCCGACAGAGCCCAGTAGAGCCCAGTAGAGCCCGACAGGGCCCGACAGGGCCCGACAGGGCCCGACAGGGCCCAGTAGAGCCCGACAGAGCCCGACAGAGCCCGACAGAGCCCGACAGGGCCCGACAGGGCCCGACAGGGCCCGACAGAGCCCGACAGAGCCCAGTTTAGCCCAGTACAGCCCGACAGAGCCCGACAGGGCCCGACAGGGCCCGACAGGGCCCAGCAGAGCCCGACAGGGCCCGACAGGGCCCAGTAGAGCCCGACAGAGCCCGACAGAGCCCGACAGATCCCGACAGGGCCCAGTAGAGCCCAGTAGAGCCCAGTAGAGCCCGACAGAGCCCAGTAGAGCCCGACAGAGCCCGACAGAGCCCAGTAGAGCCCGACAGAGCCCGACAGAGCCCGACAGAGCCCGACAGAGCCCGACAGAGCCCGACAGAGCCCGACAGAGCGCGACAGGGCCCAGTAGAGCCCGACAGAGCCCGACAGAGCCCGACAGAGCCCGACAGGGCCCGACAGGGCCCAGTAGAGCCCAGTAGAGCCCAGTAGAGCCCGACAGAGCCCGACAGAGCCCGACAGAGACCAGTTGAGCCCGACAGAGCCCGACAGAGCCCGACAGGGCCCGACAGGGCCCAGTAGAGCCCGAGAGAGCCCGAGAGAGCCCGAGAGAGCCCGACAGAGCCCGACAGAGCCCGACAGGGCCCGACAGGGCCCGATAGGGCCCAGTAGAGCCCGACAGAGCCCAGTAGAGCCCGACAGAGCCCGACAGAGCCCTACAGGGCCCGACAGGGCCCAGTAGAGCCCGACAGAGCCCGACAGGGCCCGACAGGGCCCGACAGAGCCCGACAGAGCCCGACAGAGCCCGACAGGGCCCGACAGGGCCCGACAGGGCCCAGTAGAGCCCGACAGAGCCCGACAGAGCCCAGTAGAGCCCGACAGGGCCCAGTAGAGCCCGACAGGGCCCGACAGGGCCCAGTAGAGCCCGACAGGGCCCGACAGGGCCCAGTAGAGCCCGACAGGGCCCGACAGAGCCCGACAGGGCCCGACAGGGCCCAGTAGAGCCTGACAGAGCCCGACAGAGCCCGACAGGGCCCCACAGGGCCCGACAGGGCCCGACAGGGCCCAATAGAGCCCGACAGAGCCCGACAGGGCCCTACAGAGCCCGACAGAGCGCGACAGGGCCCAGTAGAGCCCGACAGAGCCCGACAGAGCCCGACAGAGCCCGACAGGGCCCGACAGGGCCCGACAGGGCCCAGTAGAGCCCGACAGAGCCCGACAGAGCCCGACAGGGCCCGACAGGGCCCGACAGGGCCCAGTAGAGCCCGACAGAGCCCGACAGAGCCCAGTAGAGCCCGACAGGGCCCGACAGGGCCCAGTAGAGCCCGACAGGGCCCGACAGAGCCTGACAAGGCCCGACAGGGCCCAGTAGAGCCCGACAGAGCCCGACAGAGCCCGACAGGGCCCAGTAGAGCCCGACAGAGCCCGACAGAGCCCGACAGAGCCCGACAGGGCCCAGTAGAGCCCGACAGAGCCCGACAGGGCCCAGTAGAGCCCGACAGAGCCCGACAGAGCCCGACAGAGACCAGCTGAGCCCGACAGAGCCCGACAGAGCCCGACAGAGCCCGACAGGGCCCGACAGGGCCCGACAGGGCCCGACATAGCCCGACAGGGCCTGACAGGGCCCAGTAGAGCCCGACAGAGCCCGACAGAGCCCGACAGAGCCCGACAGAGCCCGACAGAGCCCGACAGGGCCCAGTAGAGCCCGACAGAGCCCGACAGAGCCCGACAGGGCCCGACAGGGCCCGACAGGGCCCGACAGGGCCCAGTAGAGCCCGACAGAGCCCGACAGAGCCCGACAGAGCCCGACAGGGCCCGACAGGGCCCAGTAGAGCCCAGTAGAGCCCAGTAGAGCCCGACAGAGCCCGACAGAGCCCGACAGAGACCAGTTGAGCCCGACAGAGCCCGACAGAGCCCGACAGGGCCCGACAGGGCCCAGTAGAGCCCGAGAGAGCCCGAGAGAGCCCGACAGAGCCCGACAGGGCCCGACAGGGCCCGACAGGGCCCAGTAGAGCCCGACAGAGCCCAGTAGAGCCCGACAGAGCCCGACAGAGCCCTACAGGGCCCGACAGGGCCCAGTAGAGCCCGACAGAGCCCGACAGGGCCCGACAGGGCCCGACAGAGCCCGACAGAGCCCGACAGAGCCCGACAGGGCCCGACAGGGCCCGACAGGGCCCGACAGGGCCCGACAGAGCCCGACAGAGCCCAGTAGAGCCCGACAGGGCCCAGTAGAGCCCGACAGGGCCCGACAGAGCCCGACAGAGCCCGACAGGGCCCGACAGGGCCCGACAGGGCTCGACAGGGCCCAGTAGAGCCTGACAGAGCCCGACAGAGCCCGACAGGGCCCGACAGGGCCCGACAGGGCCCGACAGGGCCCAATAGAGCCCGACAGAGCCCGACAGGGCCCGACAGAGCCCGACAGAGCGCGACAGGGCCCAGTAGAGCCCGACAGAGCCCGACAGAGCCCGACAGAGCCCGACAGGGCCCGACAGGGCCCGACAGGGCCCAGTAGAGCCCGACAGAGCCCGACAGAGCCCAGTAGAGCCCGACAGGGCCCGACAGGGCCCAGTAGAGCCCGACAGGGCCCGACAGAGCCTGAGAAGGCCCGACAGGGCCCAGTAGAGCCCGACAGAGCCCGACAGAGCCCGACAGGGCCCAGTAGAGCCCGACAGAGCCCGACAGAGCCCGACAGAGCCCGACAGGGCCCAGTAGAGCCCGACAGAGCCCGACAGGGCCCAGTAGAGCCCGACAGAGCCCGACAGAGCCCGACAGAGACCAGCTGAGCCCGACAGAGCCCGACAGAGCCCGACAGAGCCCGACAGGGCCCGACAGGGCCCGACAGGGCCCGACAGGGCCTGACAGGGCCCAGTAGAGCCCGACAGAGCCCGACAGAGCCCGACAGAGCCCGACAGAGCCCGACAGAGCCCGACAGAGCCCGACAGGGCCCAACAGGGCCCGACAGGGCCCGACAGAGCCCGACAGAGCCCGACAGGGCCCTACAGGGCCCGACAGGGCCCAGTAGAGCCCGACAGAGCCCGACAGAGCCCGACAGGGCCCGACAGGGCCCTACAGGGCCCGACAGGGCCCAGTAGAGCCCGACAGAGCCCGACAGGGCCCGACAGGGCCCGACAGGGCCCGACAGAGCCCGACAGAGCCCGACAGGGCCCGACAGGGTCCGACAGAGCCCGACAGAGCCCGACAGAGCCCGACAGGGCCCAGTAGAGCCCAGTAGAGCCCGACAGAGCCCAGTAGAGCCCGACAGAGCCCGACAGAGCCCGACAGAGCCCGACAGAGCCCGACAGAGCCCGACAGAGCCCGACAGAGCCCGACAGAGCGCGACAGAGCCCGACAGAGCCCGACAGGGCCCGACAGGGCCCGGCAGGGCCCGGCAGGGCCCGGCAGGGCCCGACAGGGTCCAACAGGGCCCGACAGAGCCCGACAGGGCCCGACAGGGCCCGACAGAGCCCGACAGGGCCCGACAGAGCCCGACAGGGCCCGACAGGGCCCGACAGGGCCTGACAGAGCCCGACAGGGCCTGACAGAGCCCGACAGAGCCCGACAGAGCCCGACAGAGCCCGACAGAGCCCGACAGGGCCCAGTAGAGCCCAGTAGAGCCCGACAGAGCCCGACAGAGACCAGTTGAGCCCGACAGAGCCCGACAGAGCCCGACAGAGCCCGACAGAGCCCGACAGAGCCCGACAGGGCCCGACAGGGCCCAGTAGAGCCCGACAGGGCCCGACAGGGCCCGACAGGGCCCGACAGGGCCCTACAGAGCCCGACAGGGCCCAGTAGAGCCCGACAGGGCCCGACAGGGCCCGACAGGGCCCGACAGGGCCCGACAGAGCCCGACAGGGCCCGACAGAGCCCGACAGGGCCCGACAGGGGCTGACAGGGCCCAGTAGAGCCCGATAGGGCCCGACAGAGCCCGACAGAGCCCGACAGGGCCCGACAGGGCCCGACAGGGCCCGACAGGGCCCAGTAGAGCCCGACAGAGCCCGACAGAGCCCGACAGAGCCCGACAGAGCCCGACAGAGCCCGACAGAACCCAGTAGAGCCCGACAGGGCCCGACAGGGCCCGACAGGGCCCGACAGGGCCCGACGGGGCCCGACGGGGCCCGACAGGGGCTGACAGGGCCCAGTAGAGCCCGACAGGGCCCGACAGAGCCCGACAGAGCCCGACAGAGCCCGACAGAGCCCGACAGGGCCCAGTAGAGCCCGACAGAGCCCAACAGAGCCCGACAGAGCCCGACAGGGCCCAGTAGAGCCCGACAGAGCCCGACAGGGCCCAGTAGAGCCCGACAGAGCCCGACAGGGCCCAGTAGAGCCCGACAGAGCCCGACAGGGCCCAGTAGAGCCCGACAGGGCCCAACAGGGCCCGACAGGGCCCGACAGGGCCCAATAGAGCCCGACAGAGCCCGACAGAGCCCGACAGAGCCCGACAGAGCCCGACAGAGCCCAGTAGGGCCCGACAGGGCCCGACAGGGCCCGACAGGGCCCAGTAGAGCCCGACAGGGCCCGACAGAGCCCGACAGGGCCCGACAGGGCCCGACAGGGCCCAGTAGAGCCCGACAGAGCCCGACAGAGCCCGACAGAGCCCGACAGAGCCCGACAGAGCCCGACAGAGACCAGTTGAGTCCGACAGAGCCCGACAGAGCCCGACAGGGCCCGACAGGGCCCGACAGGGCCCGACTGGGCCCGACAGAGCCCGACAGAGCCCGACAGGGCCCGACAGAGCCCGACAGAGCCCGACAGGGCCCGACAGGGCCCAGTAGAGCCCGACAGAGCCCGACAGGGCCCAGTAGAGCACGACAGAGCCCGACAGAGCCCGACAGGGCCCGACAGAGCCCGACAGGGCCCGACAGAGCCCGACAGAGCCCGACAGAGCCCGACAGAGCCCGACAGGGCCCGACAGGGCCCAGTAGAGCCCGACAGAGCCCGACAGGGCCCAGTAGAGCCCGACAGAGCCCGACAGAGCCCGACAGAGCCCGACAGAGCCCGACACGGCCCAGTAGAGCCCGACAGAGCCCGACAGGGCCCAGTAGAGCCCAGTAGAGCCCAGTAGAGCCCGACAGAGCCCGACAGAGCCCGACAGAGACCAGTTGAGCCCGACAGAGCCCGACAGAGCCCGACAGGGCCCGACAGGGCCCAGTAGAGCCCGAGAGAGCCCGAGAGAGCCCGAGAGAGCCCGAGAGAGCCCGACAGAGCCCGACAGGGCCCGACAGGGCCCGACAGGGCCCAGTAGAGCCCGACAGAGCCCAGTAGAGCCCGACAGAGCCCGACAGAGCCCTACAGGGCCCGACAGGGCCCAGTAGAGCCCGACAGAGCCCGACAGAGCCCGACAGAGCCCGACAGAGCCCAGTAGAGCCCGACAGAGCCCGACAGAGCCCGACAGAGCCCGACAGAGCCCGACAGAGCCCGACAGAGCCCGACAGAGCCCGACAGAGCCCGACAGGGCCCAGTAGAGCCCGACAGAGCCCGACAGAGCCCAGTAGAGCCCGACAGGGCCCAGTAGAGCCCGACAGAGCCCGACAGAGCCCGACAGAGCCCGACAGAGCCCGACAGAGCCCGACAGAGACCAGTTGAGTCCGACAGAGCCCGACAGAGCCCGACAGAGCCCGACAGGGCCCGACAGGGCCCGACAGGGCCCGACAGGGCCCGACAGAGCCCGACAGAGCCCGACTGGGCCCGACTGGGCCCGACAGAGCCCGACAGAGCCCGACAGGGCCCGACAGGGCCCGACAGGGCCCAGTAGAGCCCGACAGAGCCCGACAGAGCCCGACAGAGCCCGACAGGGCCCAGTAGAGCCCGACAGAGCCCGACAGAGCCCGACAGAGCCCGACAGAGCCCGACAGGGCCCGACAGGGCCCGACAGAGCCCGACAGGGCCCGACAGGGCCCGACAGAGCCCGACAGAGCCCGACAGAGCCCGACAGAGCCCGACTGGGCCCGACAGAGCCCGACAGAGCCCGACAGGGCCCGACAGAGCCCGACAGGGCCCGACAGGGCCCGACAGGGCCCAGTAGAGCCCGACAGAGCCCGACAGAGCCCGACAGGGCCCAGTAGAGCCCGACAGAGCCCGACAGAGCCCGACAGAGCCCGACAGAGCCCGACAGGGCCCAGTAGAGCCCGACAGAGCCCGACAGGGCCCAGTAGAGCCCGACAGAGCCCGACAGAGCCCGACAGAGCCCGACAGAGCCCGACAGAGCCCGACAGAGCCCGACAGAGCCCGACAGGGCCCAACAGGGCCCGACAGGGCCTGACAGGGCCCGACAGAGCCCGACAGGGCCCAACAGGGCCCAGTAGAGCCCGACAGGGCCCGACAGAGCCCGACAGGGCCCGACAGAGCCCGACAGAGCCCGACAGAGCCCGACAGGGCCCAGTAGAGCCCGACAGAGCCCGACAGAGCCCGACAGAGCCCGACAGAGCCCGACAGAGCCCGACAGAGCCCGACAGGGCCCAGTAGAGCCCGACAGAGCCCGACAGGGCCCAGTAGAGCCCGACAGAGCCCGACAGAGCCCGACAGGGCCCGACAGGGCCCGACAGGGCCCGACAGGGCCCGACAGAGCCCGACAGGGCACAGTAGAGCCCGACAGAGCCCGACAGAGCCCAGTAGAGCCCAGTAGAGCCCGACAGGGCCCGACAGGGCCCGACAGGGCCCGACAGGGCCCAGTAGAGCCCGACAGAGCCCGACAGAGCCCGACAGGGCCCGACAGGGCCCGACAGGGCCCGACAGAGCCCGACAGAGCCCAGTTTAGCCCAGTACAGCCCGACAGAGCCCGACAGGGCCCGACAGGGCCCGACAGGGCCCAGCAGAGCCCGACAGGGCCCGACAGGGCCCAGTAGAGCCCGACAGAGCCCGACAGAGCCCGACAGATCCCGACAGGGCCCAGTAGAGCCCAGTAGAGCCCAGTAGAGCCCGACAGAGCCCAGTAGAGCCCGACAGAGCCCGACAGAGCCCAGTAGAGCCCGACAGAGCCCGACAGAGCCCGACAGAGCCCGACAGAGCCCGACAGAGCCCGACAGAGCCCGACAGAGCGCGACAGGGCCCGACAGGGCCCGACAGGGCCCAGTAGAGCCCGACAGAGCCCGACAGAGCCCGACAGAGCCCGACAGGGCCCGACAGGGCCCAGTAGAGCCCAGTAGAGCCCAGTAGAGCCCGACAGAGCCCGACAGAGCCCGACAGAGACCAGTTGAGCCCGACAGAGCCCGACAGAGCCCGACAGGGCCCGACAGGGCCCAGTAGAGCCCGAGAGAGCCCGAGAGAGCCCGAGAGAGCCCGACAGAGCCCGACAGGGCCCGACAGGGCCCGATAGGGCCCAGTAGAGCCCGACAGAGCCCAGTAGAGCCCGACAGAGCCCGACAGAGCCCGACAGGGCCCGACAGGGCCCAGTAGAGCCCGACAGAGCCCGACAGGGCCCGACAGAGCCCGACAGAGCCCGACAGAGCCCGACAGGGCCCGACAGGGCCCGACAGGGCCCGACAGGGCCCAGTAGAGCCCGACAGAGCCCGACAGAGCCCAGTAGAGCCCGACAGGGCCCAGTAGAGCCCGACAGGGCCCGACAGGGCCCAGTAGAGCCCGACAGGGCCCGACAGGGCCCAGTAGAGCCCGACAGGGCCCGACAGAGCCCGACAGGGCCCGACAGGGCCCGACAGGGCCCGACAGGGCCCAGTAGAGCCTGACAGAGCCCGACAGAGCCCGACAGAGCCCGACAGGGCCCGACAGGGCCCGACAGGGCCCAATAGAGCCCGACAGAGCCCGACAGGGCCCTACAGAGCCCGACAGAGCGCGACAGGGCCCAGTAGAGCCCGACAGAGCCCGACAGAGCCCGACAGAGCCCGACAGGGCCCGACAGGGCCCGACAGGGCCCAGTAGAGCCCGACAGAGCCCGACAGAGCCCGACAGGGCCCGACAGGGCCCGACAGGGCCCAGTAGAGCCCGACAGAGCCCGACAGAGCCCAGTAGAGCCCGACAGGGCCGGACAGGGCCCAGTAGAGCCCGACAGGGCCCGACAGAGCCTGACAAGGCCCGACAGGGCCCAGTAGAGCCCGACAGAGCCCGACAGAGCCCGACAGGGCCCAGTAGAGCCCGACAGAGCCCGACAGAGCCCGACAGAGCCCGACAGGGCCCAGTAGAGCCCGACAGAGCCCGACAGAGACCAGCTGAGCCCGACAGAGCCCGACAGAGCCCGACAGAGCCCGACAGGGCCCGACAGGGCCCGACAGGGCCCGACAGGGCCCGACAGGGCCCGACAGGGCCTGACAGGGCCTGACAGGGCCCAGTAGAGCCCGACAGAGCCCGACAGAGCCCGACAGAGCCCGACAGAGCCCGACAGAGCCCGACAGAGCCCGACAGAGCCCGACAGAGCCCGACAGGGCCCGACAGGGCCCGACAGGGCCCAGTAGAGCCCGACAGAGCCCGACAGAGCCCGACAGAGCCCGACAGGGCCCGACAGGGCCCAGTAGAGCCCAGTAGAGCCCAGTAGAGCCCGACAGAGCCCGACAGAGACCAGTTGAGCCCGACAGAGCCCGACAGAGCCCGACAGGGCCCGACAGGGCCCGACAGGGCCCAGTAGAGCCCGAGAGAGCCCGAGAGAGCCCGACAGAGCCCGACAGGGCCCGACAGGGCCCGACAGGGCCCAGTAGAGCCCGACAGAGCCCAGTAGAGCCCGACAGAGCCCGACAGAGCCCTACAGGGCCCGACAGGGCCCAGTAGAGCCCGACAGAGCCCGACAGGGCCCGACAGGGCCCGACAGAGCCCGACAGAGCCCGACAGAGCCCGACAGGGCCCGACAGGGCCCGACAGGGCCCGACAGGGCCCGACAGGGCCCGACAGAGCCCAGTAGAGCCCGACAGGGCCCAGTAGAGCCCGACAGGGCCCGACAGAGCCCGACAGAGCCCGACAGGGCCCGACAGGGCCCGACAGGGCCCGACAGGGCCCAGTAGAGCCTGACAGAGCCCGACAGAGCCCGACAGGGCCCGACAGGGCCCGACAGGGCCCGACAGGGCCCAATAGAGCCCGACAGAGCCCGACAGGGCCCGACAGAGCCCGACAGAGCGCGACAGGGCCCAGTAGAGCCCGACAGAGCCCGACAGAGCCCGACAGAGCCCGACAGGGCCCGACAGGGCCCGACAGGGCCCAGTAGAGCCCGACAGAGCCCGACAGAGCCCGACAGGGCCCGACAGGGCCCAGTAGAGCCCGACAGAGCCCGACAGAGCCCAGTAGAGTCCGACAGGGCCCGACAGGGCCCAGTAGAGCCCGACAGGGCCCGACAGAGCCTGAGAAGGCCCGACAGGGCCCAGTAGAGCCCGACAGAGCCCGACAGAGCCCGACAGGGCCCAGTAGAGCCCGACAGAGCCCGACAGAGCCCGACAGAGCCCGACAGGGCCCAGTAGAGCCCGACAGAGCCCGACAGGGCCCAGTAGAGCCCGACAGAGCCCGACAGAGCCCGACAGAGACCAGCTGAGCCCGACAGAGCCCGACAGAGCCCGACAGAGCCCGACAGGGCCCGACAGGGCCCGACAGGGCCCGACAGGGCCTGACAGGGCCCAGTAGAGCCCGACAGAGCCCGACAGAGCCCGACAGAGCCCGACAGAGCCCGACAGAGCCCGACAGAGCCCGACAGGGCCCAACAGGGCCCGACAGGGCCCGACAGAGCCCGACAGGGCCCTACAGGGCCCGACAGGGCCCAGTAGAGCCCGACAGAGCCCGACAGAGCCCGACAGGGCCCGACAGGGCCCTACAGGGCCCGACAGGGCCCAGTAGAGCCCGACAGAGCCCGACAGGGCCCGACAGGGCCCGACAGGGCCCGACAGAGCCCGACAGAGCCCGACAGGGCCCGACAGGGCCCGACAGGGCCCAGCAGAGCCCGACAGAGCCCGACAGGGCCCGACAGGGTCCGACAGAGCCCGACAGAGCCCGACAGAGCCCGACAGGGCCCAGTAGAGCCCAGTAGAGCCCGACAGAGCCCAGTAGAGCCCGACAGAGGTCGACAGAGCCCGACAGAGCCCGACAGAGCCCGACAGAGCCCGACAGAGCCCAGTAGAGCCCAGTAGAGCCCGACAGAGCGCGACAGAGCCCGACAGGGCCCGACAGGGCCCGGCAGGGCCCGGCAGGGCCCGGCAGGGCCCGGCAGGGCCCGGGAGGGCCCGGCAGAGCCCGACAGGGTCCAACAGAGCCCGACAGAGCCCGACAGGGCCCGACAGAGCCCGACAGGGCCCGACAGGGCCCGACAGGGCCCGACAGGGCCCGACAGGGCCTGACAGAGCCCGACAGGGCCCAGTAGAGCCCGACAGAGCCCGACAGAGCCCGACAGAGCCCGACAGGGCCCAGTAGAGCCCAGTAGAGCCCGACAGAGCCCGACAGAGACCAGTTGAGCCCGACAGAGCCCGACAGAGCCCGACAGAGCCCGACAGAGCCCGACAGAGCCCGACAGGGCCCGACAGGGCCCAGTAGAGCCCGACAGGGCCCGACAGGGCCCGACAGGGCCCTACAGAGCCCGACAGGGCCCAGTAGAGCCCGACAGGGCCCGATAGAGCCCGACAGGGCCCAGTAGAGCCCGACAGAGCCCGACAGAGCCCGACAGGGCCCAGTAGAGCCCGACAGAGCCCGACAGAGCCCGACAGAGCCCGACAGAGCCCGACAGGGCCCAGTAGAGCCCGACAGAGCCCGACAGGGCCCAGTAGAGCCCGACAGAGCCCGACAGAGCCCGACAGAGCCCGACAGAGCCCGACAGAGCCCGACAGAGCCCGACGGGGCCCAACAGGGCCCGACAGGGCCCGACAGAGCCCGACAGGGCCCAACAGGGCCCAGTAGAGCCCGACAGGGCCCGACAGAGCCCGACAGGGCCCGACAGAGCCCGACAGGGCCCAGTAGAGCCCGACAGAGCCCGACAGAGCCCGACAGAGCCCGACAGAGCCCGACAGAGCCCGACAGAGCCCGACAGAGCCCGACAGAGCCCGACAGAGCCCGACAGGGCCCAGTAGAGCCCGACAGAGCCCGACAGAGCCCGACAGGGCCCGACAGGGCCCGACAGGGCCCGACAGGGCCCGACAGGGCACAGTAGAGCCCGACAGAGCCCGACAGAGCCCAGTAGAGCCCAGTAGAGCCCGACAGGGCCCGACAGGGCCCGACAGGGCCCGACAGGGCCCAGTAGAGCCCGACAGAGCCCGACAGAGCCCGACAGGGCCCGACAGGGCCCGACAGGGCCCGACAGAGCCCGACAGAGCCCAGTTTAGCCCAGTACAGCCCGACAGAGCCCGACAGGGCCCGACAGGGCCCGACAGGGCCCAGCAGAGCCCGACAGGGCCCGACAGGGCCCAGTAGAGCCCGACAGAGCCCGACAGAGCCCGACAGATCCCGACAGGGCCCAGTAGAGCCCAGTAGAGCCCAGTAGAGCCCGACAGAGCCCAGTAGAGCCCGACAGAGCCCGACAGAGCCCAGTAGAGCCCGACAGAGCCCGACAGAGCCCGACAGAGCCCGACAGAGCCCGACAGAGCCCGACAGAGCCCGACAGAGCCCGACAGAGCCCGACAGAGCCCGACAGGGCCCGACAGGGCCCGACAGGGCCCAGTAGAGCCCGACAGAGCCCGACAGAGCCCGACAGAGCCCGACAGGGCCCGACAGGGCCCAGTAGAGCCCAGTAGAGCCCAGTAGAGCCCGACAGAGCCCGACAGAGCCCGACAGAGACCAGTTGAGCCCGACAGAGCCCGACAGAGCCCGACAGGGCCCGACAGGGCCCAGTAGAGCCCGAGAGAGCCCGAGAGAGCCCGAGAGAGCCCGACAGAGCCCGACAGAGCCCGACAGGGCCCAGTAGAGCCCGACAGAGCCCAGTAGAGCCCGACAGAGCCCGACAGAGCCCTACAGGGCCCGACAGGTCCCAGTAGAGCCCGACAGAGCCCGACAGGGCCCGACAGGGCCCGACAGAGCCCGACAGAGCCCGACAGGGCCCGACAGGGCCCGACAGGGCCCGACAGAGCCCGACAGAGCCCAGTAGAGCCCGACAGGGCCCAGTAGAGCCCGACAGGGCCCGACAGAGCCCGACAGAGCCCGACAGGGCCCGACAGGGCCCGACAGGGCCCGACAGGGCCCAGTAGAGCCTGACAGAGCCCGACAGAGCCCGACAGGGCCCGACAGGGCCCGACAGGGCCCGACAGGGCCCAATAGAGCCCGACAGAGCCCGACAGGGCCCGACAGAGCCCGACAGAGCGCGACAGGGCCCAGTAGAGCCCGACAGAGCCCGACAGAGCCCGACAGAGCCCGACAGGGCCCGACAGGGCCCAGTAGAGCCCGACAGAGCCCGACAGAGCCCAGTAGAGCCCGACAGGGCCCGACAGGGCCCAGTAGAGCCCGACAGGGCCCGACAGAGCCTGAGAAGGCCCGACAGGGCCCAGTAGAGCCCGACAGAGCCCGACAGAGCCCGACAGGGCCCAGTAGAGCCCGACAGAGCCCGACAGAGCCCGACAGAGCCCGACAGGGCCCAGTAGAGCCCGACAGAGCCCGACAGGGCCCAGTAGAGCCCGACAGAGCCCGACAGAGCCCGACAGAGACCAGCTGAGCCCGACAGAGCCCGACAGAGCCCGACAGAGCCCGACAGGGCCCGACAGCGCCCGACAGGGCCCGACAGGGCCTGACAGGGCCCAGTAGAGCCCGACAGAGCCCGACAGAGCCCGACAGAGCCCGACAGAGCCCGACAGAGCCCGACAGGGCCCGACAGGGCCCGACAGGGCCCGACAGAGCCCGACAGGGCCCGACAGGGCCCGACAGGGCCCGACAGGGCCCAGTAGAGCCCGACAGAGCCCGACAGAGCCCGACAGGGCCCGACAGGGCCCTACAGGGCCCGACAGGGCCCAGTAGAGCCCGACAGAGCCCGACAGGGCCCGACAGGGCCCGACAGGGCCCGACAGGGCCCGACAGAGCCCGACAGAGCCCGACAGAGCCCGACAGGGCCCGACAGGGTCCGACAGAGCCCGACAGAGCCCGACAGAGCCCGACAGGGCCCAGTAGAGCCCAGTAGAGCCCGACAGAGCCCAGTAGAGCCCGACAGAGGTCGACAGAGCCCGACAGAGCCCGACAGAGCCCGACAGAGCCCGACAGAGCCCAGTAGAGCCCGACAGAGCCCGACAGAGCGCGACAGAGCCCGACAGAGCCCGACAGGACCCGACAGGGCCCGACAGGGCCCGGCAGGGCCCGGCAGGGCCCGGGAGGGCCCGGCAGGGCCCGACAGGGTCCAACAGAGCCCGACAGAGCCCGACAGGGCCCGACAGAGCCCGACAGGGCCCGACAGAGCCCGACAGGGCCCGACAGGGCCCGACAGGGCCTGACAGAGCCCGACAGGGCCCAGTAGAGCCCGACAGAGCCCGACAGAGCCCGACAGAGCCCGACAGAGCCCGACAGGGCCCAGTAGAGCCCAGTAGAGCCCGACAGAGCCCGACAGAGACCAGTTGAGCCCGACAGAGCCCGACAGAGCCCGACAGAGCCTGACAGAGCCCGACAGAGCCCGACAGAGCCCGACAGGGCCCGACAGGGCCCAGTAGAGCCCGACAGGGCCCGACAGGGCCCTACAGAGCCCGACAGGGCCCAGTAGAGCCCGACAGGGCCCGACAGGGCCTGACAGGGCCCAGTAGAGCCCGACAGGGCCCGACAGAGCCCGACAGGGCCCGACAGGGGCTGACAGGGCCCAGTAGAGCCCGATAGGGCCCGACAGAGCCCGACAGAGCCCGACAGGGCCCGACAGGGCCCAGTAGAGCCCGACAGAGCCCGACAGAGCCCGACAGAGCCCGACAGAGCCCGACAGAGCCCGACAGAGCCCAGTAGAGCCCGACAGGGCCCGACAGGGCCCGACAGGGCCCGACAGGGCCCGACAGGGGCTGACAGGGCCCAGTAGAGCCCGACAGGGCCCGACAGAGCCCGACAGAGCCCGACAGAGCCCGACAGGGCCCAGTAGAGCCCGACAGAGCCCGACAGGGCCCAGTAGAGCCCGACAGAGCCCGACAGGGCCCAGTAGAGCCCGACAGAGCCCGACAGGGCCCAGTAGAGCCCGACAGGGCCCGACAGGGCCCAATAGAGCCCGACAGAGCCCGACAGAGCCCGACAGAGCCCGACAGAGCCCAGTAGGGCCCGACAGGGCCCAGTAGAGCCCGACAGGGCCCGACAGAGCCCGACAGAGCCCGACAGGGCCCGACAGGGCCCAGTAGAGCCCGACAGAGCCCGACAGAGCCCGACAGAGCCCGACAGAGCCCGACAGAGCCCGACAGAGCCCGACAGAGCCCGACAGAGCCCGACAGAGACCAGTTGAGTCCGACAGAGCCCGACAGAGCCCGACAGGGCCCGACAGGGCCCGACAGGGCCCGACAGGGCCCGACAGAGCCCGACTGGGCCCGACAGAGCCCGACAGAGCCCGACAGGGCCCGACAGGGCCCGACAGGGCCCGACAGGGCCCAGTAGAGCCCGACAGAGCCCGACAGGGCCCAGTAGAGCCCGACAGAGCCCGACAGAGCCCGACAGAGCCCGACAGAGCCCGACAGGGCCCGACAGGGCCCGACAGGGCCCGACAGAGCCCGACAGGGCCCGACAGAGCCCGACAGAGCCCGACAGAGCCCGACAGGGCCCGACAGGGCCCAGTAGAGCCCGACAGAGCCCGACAGAGCCCGACAGAGCCCGACAGGGCCCAGTAGAGCCCGACAGAGCCCGACAGGGCCCAGTAGAGCCCGACAGAGCCCGACAGAGCCCGACAGAGACCAGCTGAGCCCGACAGAGACCAGCTGAGCCCGACAGAGCCCGACAGGGCCCGACAGGGCCCGACAGGGCCCGACAGGGCCTGACAGGGCCCAGTAGAGCCCGACAGAGCCCGACAGAGCCCGACAGAGCCCGACAGAGCCCGACAGAGCCCGACAGGGCCCGACAGGGCCCGATAGGGCCCGACAGAGCCCGACAGGGCCCTACAGGGCCCGACAGGGCCCAGTAGAGCCCGACAGAGCCCGACAGAGCCCGACAGGGCCCGACAGGGCCCTACAGGGCCCGACAGGGCCCAGTAGAGCCCGACAGAGCCCGACAGGGCCCGACAGGGCCCGACAGGGCCCGACAGAGCCCGACAGAGCCCGACAGGGCCCGACAGGGCCCGACAGGGCCCAGCAGAGCCCGACAGAGCCCGACAGGGCCCGACAGGGTCCGACAGAGCCCGACAGAGCCCGACAGAGCCCGACAGAGCCCGACAGGGCCCAGTAGAGCCCAGTAGAGCCCGACAGAGCCCAGTAGAGCCCGACAGAGCCCGACAGAGCCCGACAGAGCCCGACAGAGCCCGACAGAGCCCGACAGAGCCCGACAGAGCGCGACAGAGCCCGACAGAGCCCGACAGGGCCCGACAGGGCCCGGCAGGGCCCGGCAGGGCCCGGCAGGGCCCGGGAGGGCCCGGGAGGGCCCGACAGGGTCCAACAGAGCCCGACAGAGCCCGACAGGGCCCGACAGAGCCCGACAGAGCCCGACAGGGCCCGACAGAGCCCGACAGGGCCCGACAGGGCCCGACAGGGCCTGACAGAGCCCGACAGGGCCCAGTAGAGCCCGACAGGGCCCGACAGAGCCCGACAGGGCCCAGTAGAGCCCAGTAGAGCCCGACAGAGCCCGACAGAGACCAGTTGAGCCCGACAGAGCCCGACAGAGCCCGACAGAGCCCGACAGAGCCCGACAGAGCCCGACAGAGCCCGACAGGGCCCGACAGGGCCCAGTAGAGCCCGACAGGGCCCGACAGGGCCCGACAGGGCCCGACAGGGCCCTACAGAGCCCGACAGGGCCCAGTAGAGCCCGACAGGGCCCGACAGGGCCCGACAGGGCCCGACAGGGCCTGACAGGGCCCAGTAGAGCCCGACAGGGCCCGACAGAGCCCGACAGGGCCCGACAGGGGCTGACAGGGCCCAGTAGAGCCCGATAGGGCCCGACAGAGCCCGACAGAGCCCGACAGGGCCCGACAGGGCCCAGTAGAGCCCGACAGAGCCCGACAGAGCCCGACAGAGCCCGACAGAGCCCGACAGAGCCCAGTAGAGCCCGACAGGGCCCGACAGGGCCCGACGGGGCCCGACAGGGCCCGACAGGGGCTGACAGGGCCCAGTAGAGCCCGACAGGGCCCGACAGAGCCCGACAGAGCCCGACAGAGCCCGACAGAGCCCGACAGAGCCCGACAGAGCCCGACAGGGCCCAGTAGAGCCCGACAGAGCCCGACAGAGCCCGACAGAGCCCGACAGGGCCCAGTAGAGCCCGACAGAGCCCGACAGGGCCCAGTAGAGCCCGACAGAGCCCGACAGGGCCCAGTAGAGCCCGACAGAGCCCGACAGGGCCCAGTAGAGCCCGACAGGGCCCAACAGGGCCCGACAGGGCCCGACAGGGCCCAATAGAGCCCGACAGAGCCCGACAGAGCCCAGTAGGGCCCGACAGGGCCCGACAGGGCCCGACAGGGCCCGACAGGGCCCATTAGAGCCCGACAGGGCCCGACAGAGCCCGACAGAGCCCGACAGAGCCCGACAGGGCCCGACAGGGCCCAGTAGAGCCCGACAGAGCCCGACAGAGCCCGACAGAGCCCGACAGAGCCCGACAGAGCCCGACAGAGCCCGACAGAGCCCGACAGAGACCAGTTGAGTCCGACAGAGCCCGACAGAGCCCGACAGGGCCCGACAGGGCCCGACAGGGCCCGACAGGGCCCGACTGGGCCCGACAGAGCCCGACAGAGCCCGACAGGGCCCGACAGGGCCCGACAGGGCCCGACAGGGCCCAGTAGAGCCCGACAGAGCCCGACAGGGCCCAGTAGAGCCCGACAGAGCCCGACAGAGCCCGACAGAGCCCGACAGAGCCCGACAGGGCCCGACAGGGCCCGACAGGGCCCGACAGAGCCCGACAGGGCCCGACAGGGCCCGACAGAGCCCGACAGAGCCCGACAGAGCCCGACAGGGCCCGACAGGGCCCGACAGGGCCCAGTAGAGCCCGACAGAGCCCGACAGGGCCCAGTAGAGCCCGACAGAGCCCGACAGAGCCCGACAGAGCCCGACAGAGCCCGACACGGCCCAGTAGAGCCCGACAGAGCCCGACAGGGCCCAGTAGAGCCCGACAGAGCCCGACAGAGCCCGACAGAGCCCGACAGGGCCCGACAGGGCCCAGTAGAGCCCGACAGGGCCCGACAGAGCCCGACAGGGCCCAACAGGGCCCAGTAGAGCCCGACAGAGCCCGACAGAGCGCGACAGAGCGCGACAGAGCCCGACAGAGCCCGACAGAGCCCGACAGAGCCCGACAGAGCCCGACAGGGCCCAGTAGAGCCCGACAGAGCCTGACAGGGCCCGACAGGGCCCGACAGGGCCCGACAGGGCCCGACAGAGCCCGACAGAGCCCAGTAGAGCCCGACAGAGCCCGACAGAGCCCGACAGGGCCCGACAGGGCCCGACAGGGCCCAGTTTAGCCCAGTAGAGCCCGACAGAGCCCGACAGGGCCCGACAGGGCCCGACAGGGCCCGACAGAGCCCGACAGAGCCCGACAGAGCCCGACAGGGCCCGACAGGGCCCAGCAGAGCCCGACAGAGCCCGACAGGGCCCGACAGGGCCCGACAGGGCCCGACAGGGCCCAGTAGAGCCCGACAGAGCCCGACAGAGCCCGACAGAGCCCGACAGAGCCCGACAGAGCCCAGTAGAGCCCGACAGAGCCCGACAGAGCGCGACAGAGCCCGACAGAGCCCGACAGGGCCCGACAGGGCCCGACAGGGCCCGACAGGGCCCGGCAGGGCCCGGCAGGGCCCGGCAGGGCCCGACAGGGTCCGACAGAGCCCGACAGAGCCCGACAGGGCCCGACAGAGCCCGACAGGGCCCGACAGAGCCCGACAGAGCCCGACAGAGCCCGACAGGGCCCGACAGGGCCCGACAGGGCCTGACAGAGCCCGACAGGGCCCAGTAGAGCCCGACAGAGCCCGACAGGGCCCAGTAGAGCTCGACAGAGCCCGACAGGGCCCAGTAGAGCCCGACAGAGCCCGACAGAGACCAGTTGAGCCCGACAGAGCCCGACAGAGCCCGACAGAGCCCGACAGGGCCCGACAGGGCCCGACAGGGCCCAGTAGAGCCCGACAGAGCCCGACAGAGCCCGACAGAGCCCGACAGAGCCCGACAGAGCCCAGTAGAGCCCGACAGAGCCCGACAGAGCCCGACAGAGCCCGACAGAGCCCGACAGAGCCCGACAGAGCCCAGTAGAGCCCGACAGAGCCCGACAGAGCCCAGTAGAGCCCGACAGGGCCCGACAGGGCCCAGTAGAGCCCGACAGGGCCCGACAGAGCCTGACAAGGCCCGACAGGGCCCAGTACAGTCCGACAGAGCCCGACAGAGCCCGACAGGGCCCAGTAGAGCCCGACAGAGCCCGACAGAGCCCGACAGAGCCCGACAGGGCCCAGTAGAGCCCGACAGAGCCCGACAGGGCCCAGTAGAGCCCGACAGAGCCCGACAGAGCCCGACAGAGACCAGCTGAGCCCGACAGAGCCCGACAGAGCCCGACAGAGCCCGACAGGGCCCGACAGGGCCCGACAGGGCCCGACAGGGCCCGACATAGCCCGACAGGGCCCAGTAGAGCCCGACAGAGCCCGACAGAGCCCGACAGAGCCCGACAGAGCCCGACAGAGCCCGACAGAGCGCGACAGAGCGCGACAGAGCGCGACAGGGCCCGACAGGGCCCGACAGGGCCCAGTAGAGCCCGACAGAGCCCGACAGAGCCCGACAGGGCCCGACAGGGCCCAGTAGAGCCCAGTAGAGCCCAGTAGAGCCCGACAGAGCCCGACAGAGCCCGACAGAGACCAGTTGAGCCCGACAGAGCCCGACAGAGCCCGACAGGGCCCGACAGGGCCCGACAGGTCCCAGTAGAGCCCGAGAGAGCCCGACAGAGCCCGACAGGGCCCGACAGGGCCCGACAGGGCCCAGTAGAGCCCGACAGAGCCCAGTAGAGCCCGACAGAGCCCGACAGAGTCCTACAGGGCCCGACAGGGCCCAGTAGAGCCCGACAGAGCCCGACAGGGCCCGACAGGGCCCGACAGAGCCCGACAGAGCCCGACAGAGCCCGACAGGGCCCGACAGGGCCCGACAGGGCCCAGTAGAGCCCGACAGAGCCCGACAGAGCCCAGTAGAGCCCGACAGGGCCCAGTAGAGCCCGACAGGGCCCGACAGAGCCCGACAGAGCCCGACAGGGCCCGACAGGGCCCAGTAGAGCCTGACAGAGCCCGACAGAGCCCGACAGAGCCCGACAGGGCCCGACAGGGCCCGACAGGGCCCAATAGAGCCCGACAGAGCCCGACAGGGCCCTACAGAGCCCGACAGAGCGCGACAGGGCCCAGTAGAGCCCGACAGAGCCCGACAGAGCCCGACAGAGCCCGACAGGGCCCGACAGGGCCCGACAGGGCCCAGTAGAGCCCGACAGAGCCCGACAGGGCCCGACAGCGCCCGACAGGGCCCAGTAGAGCCCGACAGAGCCCGACAGAGCCCAGTAGAGCCCGACAGGGCCCGACAGGGCCCAGTAGAGCCCGACAGGGCCCGACAGAGCCTGACAAGGCCCGACAGGGCCCAGTAGAGCCCGACAGAGCCCGACAGAGCCCGACAGGGCCCAGTAGAGCCCGACAGAGCCCGACAGAGCCCGACAGAGCCCGACAGAGCCCGACAGAGCCCGACAGAGCCCGACAGGGCCCAGTAGAGCCCGACAGAGCCCGACAGAGCCCGACAGAGACCAGCTGAGCCCGACAGAGCCCGACAGAGCCCGACAGAGCCCGACAGGGCCCGACAGGGCCCGACAGGGCCCAGTAGAGCCCGACAGAGCCCGACAGAGCCCGACAGAGCCCGACAGAGCCCGACAGCGCCCGACAGCGCCCGACAGAGCCCGACAGAGCCCGACAGAGCCCGACAGAGCCCGACAGGGCCCGACAGAGCCCGACAGGGCCCAACAGGGCCCGACAGGGCCCGACAGGGCCCTACAGGGCCCGACAGGGCCCGTCAGAGCCCGACAGGGCCCAGTAGAGCGCGACAGGGCCCGACAGGGCCCGACAGGGCCCAGTAGAGCCCGACAGAGCCCGACAGAGCCCGACAGGGCCCGACAGGGCCCAGTAGAGCCCGACAGGGCCCGACAGGGCCCGACAGGGCCCGACAGGGCCCGACAGGGCCCGACAGAGCCCGACAGGGCCCGACAGGGCCCGACAGGGCCCAGCAGAGCCCGACAGAGCACGACAGGGCCCGACAGGGTCCGACAGGGCCCAGTAGAGCCCGACAGAGCCCGACAGAGCCCGACAGAGCCCGACAGAGCCCGACAGAGCCCGACAGAGCCCGACAGGGCCCAGTAGAGCCCAGTAGAGCCCGACAGAGCCCAGTAGAGCCCGACAGAGCCCGACAGAGCCCGACAGAGCCCAGTAGAGCCCGACAGAGCCCGACAGAGCGCGACAGAGCCCGACAGAGCCCGACAGAGCCCGACAGGGCCCGACAGGGCCCGGCAGGGCCCGGCAGGGCCCGGCAGGGCCCGACAGGGTCCAACAGAGCCCGACAGAGCCCGACAGGGCCCTACAGGGCCTGACAGAGCCCGACAGGGCCCAGTAGAGCCCGACAGAGCCCGACAGAGCCCGACAGAGCCCGACAGGGCCCAGTAGAGCCCAGTAGAGCCCGACAGAGCCCGACAGAGACCAGTTGAGCCCGACAGAGCCCGACAGAGCCCGACAGAGCCCGACAGAGCCCGACAGAGCCCGACAGGGCCCGACAGGGCCCGACAGAGCCCGACAGGGCCCGACAGGGCCCAGTAGAGCCCGACAGGGCCCGACAGGGCCCGACAGGGCCCAGTAGAGCCCGACAGGGCCCGACAGGGCCCGACAGGGCCCTACAGAGCCCGACAGGGCCCAGTAGAGCCCGACAGGGCCCGACAGGGCCTGACAGGGCCCAGTAGAGTCCGACAGGGCCCGACAGAGCCCGACAGAGCCCGACAGGGCCCGACAGGGCCCAGTAGAGCCCAGTAGAGCCCGACAGAGCCCGACAGAGCCCGACAGAGCCCGACAGAGCCCGACAGAGCCCGACAGAGCCCGACAGAGCCCGACAGAGCCCGACAGAGCCCGACAGGGCCCTACAGAGCCCGACAGGGCCCAGTAGAGCCCGACAGGGCCCGACAGGGCCCAGTAGAGCCCGACAGGGCCCGACAGGGCCCGACAGGGCCCGACGGGGCCCGACGGGGCCCGACAGGGCCCGACAGGGCCCGACAGGGCCCGACAGAGCCCGACAGAGCCCGACAGAGCCCGACAGAGCCCGACAGGGCCCAGTAGAGCCCGACAGAGCCCGACAGAGCCCGACAGAGCCCGACAGAGCCCGACAGAGCCCAGTAGAGCCCGACAGAGCCCGACAGGGCCCGACAGGGCCCGACAGGGCCCAGTAGAGCCCGACAGAGCCCGACAGAGCCCGACAGAGCCCGACAGAGCCCGACAGAGCCCGACAGGGCCCGACAGGGCCCGACAGGGCCCAGTAGAGCCCGACAGAGCCCGACAGAGCCCGACAGAGCCCGACAGAGCCCGACAGAGCCCGACAGAGCCCAGTAGAGCCCGACAGAGCCCAACAGAGCCCGACAGAGCCCGACAGAGCCCGACAGAGCCCGACAGAGACCAGTTGAGTCCGACAGAGCCCGACAGAGCCCGACAGGGCCCGACAGGGCCCGACAGGGCCCGACTGGGCCCGACAGAGCCCGACAGAGCCCGACAGGGCCCGACAGGGCCCAACAGGGCCCGACAGGGCCCAGTAGAGCCCGACAGAGCCCGACAGGGCCCAGTAGAGCCCGACAGAGCCCGACACGGCCCGACAGAGCCCGACAGGGCCCGACAGAGCCCGACAGGGCCCGACAGAGCCCGACAGGGCCCGACAGAGCCCGACAGAGCCCGACAGAGCCCGACAGAGCCCGACAGAGCCCGACAGAGCCCGACAGGGCCCAGTAGAGCCCGACAGAGCCCAGTAGAGCCCGACAGAGCCCGACAGAGCCCGACAGAGCCCGACAGAGCCCGACAGAGCCCGACAGAGCCCAGTAGAGCCCGACAGAGCCCGACAGGGCCCAGTAGAGCCCGACAGAGCCCGACAGAGCCCGACAGAGCCCCACAGGGCCCGACAGGGCCCGACAGGGCCCAGTAGAGCCCGACAGAGCCCGACAGAGCGCGACAGAGCCCGACAGAGCCCGACAGGGCCCAGTAGAGCCCGACAGAGCCCGACAGAGCGCGACAGAGCCCGACAGAGCCCGACAGAGCGCGACAGAGCCCGACAGAGCCCGACAGAGCCCGACAGAGCCCGACAGAGCCCGACAGAGCCCGACAGTGCCCAGTAGAGCCCGACAGAGCCTGACAGGGCCCGACAGGGCCCGACAGGGCCCGACAGGGCCCGACAGGGCCCGACAGAGCCCAGTAGAGCCCGACAGAGCCCGACAGAGCCCGACAGAGCCCGACAGGGCCCGACAGGGCCCGACAGGGCCCGACAGGGCCCAGTTTAGCCCAGTAGAGCCCGACAGAGCCCGACAGGGCCCGACAGGGCCCGACAGAGCCCGACAGAGCCCGACAGGGCCCGACAGGACCCAGCAGAGCCCGACAGAGCCCGACAGGGCCCGACAGGGCCCGACAGGGCCCGACAGGGCCCGACAGGGCCCAGTAGAGCCCGACAGAGCCCGACAGAGCCCGACAGAGCCCGACAGAGCCCGACAGAGCCCGACAGAGCCCGACAGAGCCCAGTAGAGCCCGACAGAGCCCAGTAGAGCCCGACAGAGCCCAGTAGAGCCCGACAGAGCCCGACAGAGCCCAGTAGAGCCCGACAGAGCCCGACAGAGCGCGACAGAGCCCGACAGAGCCCGACAGGGCCCGACAGGGCCCGACAGGGCCCGACAGGGCCCGACAGGGCCCGACAGGGTCCGACAGGGTCCGACAGGGCCCGACAGAGCCCGACAGGGCCCGACAGGGCCCGACAGGGCCCGACAGGGCCCGACAGGGCCCAGTAGAGCCCGACAGAGCCCGACAGGGCCCAGTAGAGCTCGACAGAGCCCGACAGGGCCCAGTAGAGCCCGACAGAGCCCGACAGAGACCAGTTGAGCCCGACAGAGCCCGACAGAGCCCGACAGAGCCCGACAGAGCCCGACAGAGCCCGACAGGGCCCGACAGGGCCCGACAGGGCCCGACAGGGCCCAGTAGAGCCCGACAGAGCCCAGTAGAGCCCGACAGAGCCCGACAGAGCCCGACAGAGCCCGACAGAGCCCGACAGAGCCCGACAGAGCCCGACAGAGCCCGACAGAGCCCGACAGGGCCCAGTAGAGCCCGACAGAGCCCAGTAGAGCCCGACAGAGCCCGACAGGGCCCGACAGGGCCCGACAGGGCCCAGTAGAGCCCGACAGAGCCCGACAGGGCCCGACAGGGCCCGACAGGGCCCGACAGGGCCCTACAGAGCCCGACAGAGCCCGACAGGGCCCAGTAGAGCCCGACAGGGCCCGACAGGGCCCAGTGGAGCCCGACAGAGCCCGACAGAGCCCGACAGAGCCCGACAGAGCCCAGTTTAGCCCAGTAGAGCCCGACAGAGCCCGACAGGGCCCGACAGGGCCCGACAGGGCCCAGCAGAGCCCGACAGAGCCCGACAGGGCCCGACAGGGCCCGACAGGGCCCGACAGGGCCCGACAGGGCCCGACAGAGCCCGACAGGGCCCTACAGAGCCCGACAGAGCGCGACAGGGCCCAGTAGAGCCCGACAGAGCCCGACAGAGCCCGACAGAGCCCGACAGAGCCCGACAGAGCCCGACAGGGCCCGACAGGGGCCGACAGGGCCCGACAGGGCCCAGTAGAGCCCGACAGGGCCCAACAGGGCCCGACAGGGCCCAACAGGGCCCGACAGGGCACAGTAGAGCCCAGTAGAGCCCGACAGAGCCCGACAGAGCCCGACAGGGCCCGACAGGGCCCGACAGGGCCCAGTAGAGCCCGACAGGGCCCGACAGAGCCTGACAGAGCCCGACAGAGCCCGACGGAGCCCGGCAGAGCCCGACAGGGCCCAGTAGAGCCCGACAGGGCCCAGTAGAGCCCGAGAGAGCCCGACAGGGCCCAGTAGAGCCCGACAGAGCCCGACAGAGCCCGACAGGGCCCAGTAGAGCCCGACAGAGCCCGACAGGGCCCGACAGGGCCCGACAGGGCCCAGTTTAGCCCAGTAGAGCCCGACAGAGCCCGACAGGGCCCGACAGGGCCCGACAGGGCGCGACAGGGCCCAGTAGAGCCCGACAGAACCCGACAGAGCCCGACAGGGCCCGACAGAGCCCGACAGAGCCCGACAGAGCCCGACAGAGCCCGACAGGGCCCGACAGGGCCCGACAGGGCCCGACAGGGCCCAGTAGAGCCCGACAGAGCCCGACAGAGCCCAGTAGAGCCCGACAGAGCCCAGTAGAGCCCGACAGAGCCCGATAGGGCCCGACAGGGCCCGACAGAGCCCAGTAGAGCCCAGTAGAGCACAGTAGAGCCCGACAGAGCTCGACAGAGCCCGACAGGGCCCGACAGGGCCCGACAGGGCCCGACAGGGCCCGACAGGGCCCAGTAGAGCCCGACAGAGCCCGACAGAGCCCGACAGAGCCCGACAGGGCCCGACAGGACCCGACAGGGCCCGACAGGGCCCAGTAGAGCCCGACAGAGCCCGACAGAGCCCGACAGAGCCCGACAGAGCCCGACAGAGCCCGACAGGGCCCGACAGGGCCCGACAGGGCCCGACAGGGCCCGACAGGGCCCAGTTGAGCCCGACAGGGCCCGACAGGGCCTGACAGGGCCCAGTAGAGTCCGACAGGGCCCGACAGAGCCCGACAGAGCCCGACAGGGCCCGACAGGGCCCAGTAGAGCCCAGTAGAGCCCGACAGAGCCCGACAGAGCCCGACAGAGCCCGACAGAGCCCGACAGAGCCCGACAGAGCCCGAGAGAGCCCGACAGAGCCCGACAGGGCGCGACAGGGCCCTACAGAGCCCGACAGGGCCCAGTAGAGCCCGACAGGGCCCGACAGGGCCTGACAGGGCCCAGTAGAGCCCGACAGGGCCCGACAGGGCCCGACAGGGCCCGACGGGGCCCGACGGGGCCCGACAGGGCCCGACAGGGCCCGACGGGGCCCGACAGAGCCCGACAGAGCCCGACAGAGCCCGACAGAGCCCGACAGGGCCCAGTAGAGCCCGACAGAGCCCGACAGAGCCCGACAGAGCCCGACAGAGCCCGACAGAGCCCAGTAGAGCCCGACAGAGCCCGACAGGGCCCGACAGGGCCCGACAGGGCCCAGTAGAGCCCGACAGAGCCCGACAGAGCCCGACAGAGCCCGACAGAGCCCGACAGGGCCCGACAGGGCCCGACAGGGCCCAGTAGAGCCCGACAGAGCCCGACAGAGCCCGACAGAGCCCGACAGAGCCCGACAGAGCCCGACAGAGCCCGACAGAGCCCGACAGAGCCCAGTAGAGCCCGACAGAGCCCAACAGAGCCCGACAGAGCCCGACAGAGCCCGACAGAGCCCGACAGAGACCAGTTGAGTCCGACAGAGCCCGACAGAGCCCGACAGGGCCCGACAGGGCCCGACAGGGCCCGACTGGGCCCGACAGAGCCCGACAGAGCCCGACAGGGCCCGATAGGGCCCAACAGGGCCCGACAGGGCCCAGTAGAGCCCGACAGAGCCCGACAGGGCCCAGTAGAGCCCGACAGAGCCCGACACGGCCCGACAGAGCCCGACAGGGCCCGACAGAGCCCGACAGGGCCCGACAGAGCCCGACAGGGCCCGACAGAGCCCGACAGAGCCCGACAGAGCCCGACAGAGCCCGACAGAGCCCGACAGAGCCCGACAGGGCCCAGTAGAGCCCGACAGAGCCCGACAGGGCCCAGTAGAGCCCGACAGAGCCCGACAGAGCCCGACAGAGCCCGACAGAGACCGACAGAGCCCGACAGAGCCCAGTAGAGCCCGACAGAGCCCGACAGGGCCCAGTAGAGCCCGACAGAGCCCGACAGAGCCCGACAGAGCCCCACAGGGCCCGACAGGGCCCGACAGGGCCCAGTAGAGCCCGACAGAGCCCGACAGAGCGCGACAGAGCCCGACAGAGCCCGACAGGGCCCAGTAGAGCCCGACAGAGCCCGACAGAGCGCGACAGAGCCCGACAGAGCCCGACAGAGCGCGACAGAGCCCGACAGAGCCCGACAGAGCCCGACAGAGCCCGACAGAGCCCGACAGTGCCCAGTAGAGCCCGACAGAGCCTGACAGGGCCCGACAGGGCCCGACAGGGCCCGACAGGGCCCGACAGAGCCCGACAGAGCCCAGTAGAGCCCGACAGAGCCCGACAGAGCCCGACAGAGCCCGACAGGGCCCGACAGGGCCCGACAGGGCCCAGTTTAGCCCAGTAGAGCCCGACAGAGCCCGACAGGGCCCGACAGGGCCCGACAGAGCCCGACAGAGCCCGACAGGGCCCGACAGGACCCAGCAGAGCCCGACAGAGCCCGACAGGGCCCGACAGGGCCCGACAGGGCCCGACAGGGCCCGACAGGGCCCAGTAGAGCCCGACAGAGCCCGACAGAGCCCGACAGAGCCCGACAGAGCCCGACAGAGCCCGACAGAGCCCGACAGAGCCCGACAGAGCCCGACAGAGCCCGACAGAGCCCGACAGAGCCCGACAGAGCCCAGTAGAGCCCGACAGAGCCCAGTAGAGCCCGACAGAGCCCAGTAGAGCCCGACAGAGCCCGACAGAGCCCAGTAGAGCCCGACAGAGCCCGACAGAGCGCGACAGAGCCCGACAGAGCCCGACAGGGCCCGACAGGGCCCGACAGGGCCCGACAGGGCCCGACAGGGCCCGACAGGGTCCGACAGGGTCCGACAGGGCCCGACAGGGCCCGACAGGGCCCGACAGGGCCCGACAGGGCCCGACAGGGCCCGACAGGGCCCAGTAGAGCCCGACAGAGCCCGACAGGGCCCAGTAGAGCTCGACAGAGCCCGACAGGGCCCAGTAGAGCCCGACAGAGCCCGACAGAGACCAGTTGAGCCCGACAGAGCCCGACAGAGCCCGACAGAGCCCGACAGAGCCCGACAGAGCCCGACAGGGCCCGACAGGGCCCGACAGGGCCCAGTAGAGCCCGACAGAGCCCAGTAGAGCCCGACAGAGCCCGACAGAGCCCGACAGAGCCCGACAGAGCCCGACAGAGCCCGACAGAGCCCGACAGGGCCCAGTAGAGCCCGACAGAGCCCAGTAGAGCCCGACAGAGCCCGACAGGGCCCGACAGGGCCCGACAGGGCCCAGTAGAGCCCGACAGAGCCCGACAGGGCCCGACAGGGCCCGACAGGGCCCGACAGTGCCCTACAGAGCCCGACAGAGCCCGACAGGGCCCAGTAGAGCCCGACAGGGCCCGACAGGGCCCAGTGGAGCCCGACAGAGCCCGACAGAGCCCGACAGAGCCCGACAGAGCCCGACAGAGCCCGACAGAGCCCAGTTTAGCCCAGTAGAGCCCGACAGAGCCCGACAGGGCCCGACAGGGCCCGACAGGGCCCAGCAGAGCCCGACAGAGCCCGACAGGGCCCGACAGGGCCCGACAGGGCCCGACAGAGCCCGACAGGGCCCTACAGAGCCCGACAGAGCGCGACAGGGCCCAGTAGAGCCCGACAGAGCCCGACAGAGCCCGACAGAGCCCGACAGAGCCCGACAGAGCCCGACAGAGCCCGACAGGGGCCGACAGGGCCCGACAGGGCCCAGTAGAGCCCGACAGGGCCCAACAGGGCCCGACAGGGCCCAACAGGGCCCGACAGGGCACAGTAGAGCCCAGTAGAGCCCGACAGAGCCCGACAGAGCCCGACAGGGCCCGACAGGGCCCGACAGGGCCCAGTAGAGCCCGACAGGGCCCGACAGAGCCTGACAGAGCCCGACAGAGCCCGACGGAGCCCGGCAGAGCCCGACAGGGCCCAGTAGAGCCCGACAGGGCCCAGTAGAGCCCGACAGGGCCCAGTAGAGCCCGAGAGAGCCCGACAGGGCCCAGTAGAGCCCGACAGAGCCCGACAGAGCCCGACAGGGCCCAGTAGAGCCCGACAGAGCCCGACAGGGCCCGACAGGGCCCGACAGGGCCCAGTTTAGCCCAGTAGAGCCCGACAGAGCCCGACAGGGCCCGACAGGGCCCGACAGGGCGCGACAGGGCCCAGTAGAGCCCGACAGAACCCGACAGAGCCCGACAGGGCCCGACAGAGCCCGACAGAGCCCGACAGAGCCCGACAGAGCCCGACAGGGCCCGACAGGGCCCGACAGGGCCCAGTAGAGCCCGACAGAGCCCGACAGAGCCCAGTAGAGCCCGACAGAGCCCAGTAGAGCCCGACAGAGCCCGATAGGGCCCGACAGGGCCCGACAGAGCCCAGTAGAGCCCAGTAGAGCACAGTAGAGCCCGACAGAGCTCGACAGAGCCCGACAGGGCCCGACAGGGCCCGACAGGGCCCAGTAGAGCCCAGTAGAGCCCGACAGGGCCCGACAGGGCCCGACAGGGCCCAGTAGAGCCCGACAGAGCCCGACAGAGCCCGACAGAGCCCGACAGGGCCCGACAGGACCCGACAGGGCCCGACAGGGCCCAGTAGAGCCCGACAGAGCCCGACAGAGCCCGACAGAGCCCGACAGAGCCCGACAGAGCCCGACAGGGCCCGACAGGGCCCGACAGGGCCCGACAGGGCCCAGTTGAGCCTGACAGAGACCAGTTGAGCCCGACAGAGCCCGACAGGGCCCGACAGAGCCCGACAGGGCCCGACAGGGCCCGACAGGGCCCAGTAGAGCCCGACAGAGCCCGACAGGGCCCAGTAGAGCTCGACAGAGCCCGACAGAGACCAGTTGAGCCCGACAGAGCCCGACAGAGCCCGACAGAGCCCGACAGAGCCCGACAGAGCCCGACAGAGACCAGTTGAGCCCGACAGAGCCCGACAGAGCCCGACAGAGCCCGACAGAGCCCGACAGAGCCCGACAGGGCCCGACAGGGCCCGACAGGGCCCAGTAGAGCCCGACAGGGCCCAGTAGAGCCCGACAGAGCCCAGTAGAGCCCGACAGAGCCCGACAGAGCCCGACAGAGCCCGACAGAGCCCGACAGAGCCCGACAGAGCCCGACAGGGCCCAGTAGAGCCCGACAGAGCCCAGTAGAGCCCGACAGAGCCCGACAGGGCCCGACAGGGCCCGACAGGGCCCAGTAGAGCCCGACAGAGCCCGACAGGGCCCGACAGGGCCCGACAGGGCCCGACAGGGCCCTACAGAGCCCGACAGAGCCCGACAGGGCCCAGTAGAGCCCGACAGGGCCCGACAGGGCCCAGTGGAGCCCGACAGAGCCCGACAGAGCCCGACAGAGCCCGACAGAGCCCGACAGAGCCCAGTTTAGCCCAGTAGAGCCCGACAGAGCCCGACAGGGCCCGACAGGGCCCGACAGGGCCCAGCAGAGCCCGACAGAGCCCGACAGGGCCCGACAGGGCCCGACAGGGCCCGACAGGGCCCAATAGAGCCCGACAGAGCCCGACAGGGCCCTACAGAGCCCGACAGAGCGCGACAGGGCCCAGTAGAGCCCGACAGAGCCCGACAGAGCCCGACAGAGCCCGACAGGGCCCGACAGGGGCCGACAGGGCCCGACAGGGCCCAGTAGAGCCCGACAGGGCCCAACAGGGCCCGACAGGGCCCGACAGGGCCCGACAGGGCACAGTAGAGCCCAGTAGAGCCCGACAGAGCCCGACAGAGCCCGACAGGGCCCGACAGGGCCCGACAGGGCCCAGTAGAGCCCGACAGGGCCCGACAGAGCCTGACAGAGCCCGACAGAGCCCGACGGAGCCCGGCAGAGCCCGACAGGGCCCAGTAGAGCCCGACAGGGCCCAGTAGAGCCCGAGAGAGCCCGACAGGGCCCAGTAGAGCCCGACAGAGCCCGACAGAGCCCGACAGGGCCCAGTAGAGCCCGACAGAGCCCGACAGGGCCCGACAGGGCCCGACAGGGCCCAGTTTAGCCCAGTAGAGCCCGACAGAGCCCGACAGGGCCCGACAGGGCCCGACAGGGCGCGACAGGGCCCAGTAGAGCCCGACAGAACCCGACAGAGCCCGACAGGGCCCGACAGAGCCCGACAGAGCCCGACAGAGCCCGACAGAGCCCGACAGAGCCCGACAGAGCCCGACAGGGCCCGACAGGGCCCGACAGGGCCCAGTAGAGCCCGACAGAGCCCGACAGAGCCCAGTAGAGCCCGACAGAGCCCAGTAGAGCCCGACAGAGCCCGATAGGGCCCGACAGGGCCCGACAGAGCCCAGTAGAGCCCAGTAGAGCACAGTAGAGCCCGACAGAGCTCGACAGAGCCCGACAGGGCCCGACAGGGCCTGACAGGGCCCGACATGGCCCAGTAGAGCCCAGTAGAGCCCGACAGGGCCCGACAGGGCCCGACAGGGCCCAGTAGAGCCCGACAGAGCCCGACAGAGCCCGACAGAGCCCGACAGGGCCCGACAGGACCCGACAGGGCCCGACAGGGCCCAGTAGAGCCCGACAGAGCCCGACAGAGCCCGACAGAGCCCGACAGAGCCCGACAGAGCCCGACAGGGCCCGACAGGGCCCGACAGGGCCCGACAGGGCCCGACAGGGCCCAGTTTAGCCCAGTAGAGCCCGACAGGGCCCGACAGGGCCCGACAGGGCCCAGTTGAGCCTGACAGAGACCAGTTGAGCCCGACAGAGCCCGACAGAGCCCGACAGAGCCCGACAGAGCCCGACAGAGCCCGACAGGGCCCGACAGGGCCCGACAGGGCACAGTAGAGCCCGACAGAGCCCGACAGAGCCCGACAGAGCCCGACAGAGCCCGACAGAGCCCGACAGAGCCCGACAGAGCCCGACAGAGCCCGACAGAGCCCGACAGAGCCCATCAGAGCCCGACAGATCCCGACAGGGCCCGACAGGGCCCGACAGGTCCCGACAGGGAACAGAAGAGCCCAGTAGAGCCCGACAGAGCCCGACAGGGCCCGACAGGGCCCGACAGGGAACAGTAGAGCCCAGTAGAGCCCGACAGAGCCCGACAGGGCCCGACAGGGCCCGACAGAGCCCGACAGAGCCCGACAGAGCCCGACAGAGCCCGACAGAGCCCGACAGGGCCCGACAGGGCCCGACAGGGCCCAGTAGAGCCCAGTAGAGCCCGACAGCGCCCAGTAGAGCCCGACAGCGCCCGACAGCGCCCGACAGCGCCCGACAGCGCCCGACAGCGCCCGACAGCGCCCGACAGCGCCCGACAGGGCACAGTAGAGCCCGACAGAGCCCGACAGAGCCCGACAGAGCCCGACAGAGCCCGACAGGGCCCGACAGGGCCCGACAGGGCCCGACAGGGCCCGACAGGGCCCGACAGGGCCCGACAGGGAACAGTAGAGCTCAGTAGAGCCCGACAGAACCCGACAGAGCCCGACAGAGCCCAAGAGAGCCCAGTAGAGCCCAGTAGAGCCCGACAGAGCCCGACAGGGCCCGACAGGGAACAGTAGAGCCCAGTAGAGCCCGACAGAGCCCGACAGAGCCCGACAGGGGCCGACAGGGGCCGACAGGGGCCGACAGGGGCCGACAGGGGCCGACAGGGAACAGTAGAGTCCAGTAGAGCCCGACAGAGCCCGACAGAGCCCGACAGAGCCCGACAGAGCCCGACAGAGCCCGACAGGGCCCGACAGGGCCCGACAGGGCCCGACAGGGCCCGACAGGGCCCAGTAGAGCCCGACAGAGCCCGACAGGGCCCGACAGGGCCCGACCGGGCCCAGTAGAGACCGACAGAGCCCGACAGGGCCCGACAGGGCCCAGTAGAGCCCAGTAGAGCCCAGTAGAGCCCAGTAGAGCCCAGTAGAGCCCAGTAGAGCCCGACAGAGCCCGACAGAGCCCGACAGAGCCCGACAGAGCCCGACAGAGCCCGACAGAGCCCGACAGGGCCCAGTACAGACCGACAGAGTCCGACAGAACACGACAGAGCCCGACAGAGCCCAGTAGAGCCCGACAGAGCCCGACAGGGCCCGACAGGGCCCGACAGGGCCCAGTAGAGCCCGACAGAGCCCGACAGAGCCCGACAGAGCCCGACAGAGCCCGACAGAGCCCGACAGGGAACAGTAGAGCCCAGTAGAGCCCGACAGAGCCCCACAGAGCCCCACAGAGCCCCACAGAGCCCGACAGAGCCCGACAGAGCCCGACAGAGCCCGACAGGGCCCAGTAGAGCCCGACAGAGCCCGACAGAGCCCGACAGAGCCCGACAGAGCCCGACAGGGAACAGTAGAGCCCAGTAGAGCCCGACAGAGCCCGACAGAGCCCGACAGAGCCCGACAGGGCCCGACAGGGCCCAGTTTAGCCCAGTAGAGCCCGACAGAGCCCGCCAGAGCCCGCCAGAGCCCGCCAGAGCCCGTCAGAGCCCGACAGGGCCCAGTAGAGCCCAGTAGAGCCCAGTAGAGCCCGACAGGGCCCAGTAGAGCCCAGTAGAGCCCGACAGAGCCCAGTTTAGCCCAGTAGAGCCCGACAGAGCCCGACAGAGCCCGACAGAGCCCGACAGAGCCCGACAGAGCCCGACAGAGCCCGACAGAGCCCGACAGGGCCCAGTAGAGCCCGACAGGGCCCGACAGGGCCCAGTAGAGCCCGACAGCGCCCAGTAGAGCCCGACAGAGCCCGACAGCGCCCGACAGAGCCCGACAGCGCCCGACAGGGCCCGACAGGGCCCGACAGCGCCCGACAGGGCCCGACAGGGCCCGACAGGGCCCAGTAGAGCCCGACAAGGCCCGACAGGGCCCGACAGGGCCCGACAGGGCCCAGTAGAGCCCGACAGAGCCCGACAGAGCCCGACAGAGCCCGACAGAGCCCGACAGAGCCCGACAGAGCCCGACAGGGCCCAGTTTAGCCCAGTAGAGCCGGACAGGGCCAGACAGAGCCCGACAGGGCCCGACAGAGCCCGACAGGGCCCGACAGGGCCCGACAGGGCCCAGTAGAGCCCGACAGAGCCCGACAGAGCCCGACAGGGCCCGACAGGGCCCGACAGGGCCCGACAGGGCCCGACAGGGAACAGTAGAGCCCAGTAGAGCCCGACAGAACCAGACAGAGCCCGACAGAGCCCAACAGAGCCCAGTAGAGCCCAGTAGAGCCCGACAGAGCCCGACAGAGTCCGACAGAGCCCGACAGGGAACAGTAGAGCCCAGTAGAGCCCGACAGAGCCCGACAGAGCACGACAGGGGCCGACAGGGGCCGACAGGGGCCGACAGGGGCCGACAGGGAACAGTAGAGCCCAGTAGAGCCCGACAGAGCCCGACAGAGCCCGACAGAGCCCGACAGAGCCCGACAGAGCCCGACAGAGCCCGACAGAGCCCGACAGAGCCCAGTACAGCCCGACAGAGCCCGACAGAGCCCGACAGGGCCCGACAGGGCCCGACAGGGCCCGACCGGGCCCAGTAGAGACCGACAGAGCCCGACAGAGCCCGACAGGGCCCGACAGGGCCCGACAGAGCCCAGTAGAGCCCAGTAGAGCCCAGTAGAGCCCAGTAGAGCCCAGTAGAGCCCAGTAGAGCCCGACAGAGCCCGACAGAGCCCGACAGAGCCCGACAGAGCCCGACAGAGCCCGACAGAGCCCGACAGAGCCCGACAGAACACGACAGAGCCCGACAGAGCCCAGTAGAGCCCGACACAGCCCGACAGAGCCCGACAGGGCCCGACAGGGTCCAGTAGAGCCCAGTAGAGCCCGACAGAGCCCGACAGGGCCCGACAGGGCCCGACAGGGCCCGACAGGGCCCGACAGGGCCCAGTAGAGCCCGACAGGGCCCAGTAGAGCCCGAGAGAGCCCGACAGGGCCCAGTAGAGCCCGACAGAGCCCGACAGAGCCCGACAGGGCCCAGTAGAGCCCGACAGAGCCCGACAGGGCCCGACAGGGCCCGACAGAGCCCGACAGAGCCCGACAGGGCCGGACAGGGCCGGACAGAGCCCAGTTTAGCCCAGTAGAGCCCGACAGAGCCCGACAGAGCCCGACAGAGCCCGACAGGGCCCGACAGGGCCCGACAGGGCCCGACAGGGCCCGACAGGGCCCGACAGGGCCCGACAGAGCCCAGTAGAGCCCGACAGGGCCCGACAGAGCCCGACAGGGCCCAGTAGAGCCCGACAGAGCCCGACAGAGCCCGACAGAGCCCGACAGAGCCCGACAGAGCCCGACAGGGCCCAGTAGAGCCCGACAGAGCCCGACAGGGCCCGACAGAGCCCGACAGAGTCCGACAGAGCCCGACAGGGCCCGACAGGGCCCAGTAGAGCCCGACAGGGCCCGACAGAGCCCGACAGGGCCCAGTAGAGCCCGACAGAGCCCGACAGAGCCCAGTAGAGCCCGACAGAGCCCAGTAGAGCCCGACAGAGCCCGATAGGGCCCGACAGGGCCCGACAGAGCCCAGTAGAGCCCAGTAGAGCACAGTAGAGCCCGACAGAGCCCGACAGAGCCCGACAGAGCCCGACAGGGCCCGACAGGGCCCGACAGGGCCCAGTAGAGCCCAGTAGAGCCCGACAGGGCCCGACAGGGCCCAGTAGAGCCCGACAGAGCCCGACAGAGCCCGACAGGGCCCGACAGGGCCCAGTAGAGCCCGACAGAGCCCGACAGAGCCCGACAGAGCCCGACAGAGCCCGACAGAGCCCGACAGAGCCCAGTAGAGCCCGACAGAGCCCGACAGAGCCCGACAGAGCCCGACAGAGCCCGACAGAGCCCGACAGAGCCCGACAGGGCCCGACAGAGCCCGACAGAGCCCGACAGGGCCCGACAGGGCCCGACAGGGCCCGACAGGGCCCGACAGGGCCCAGTTTAGCCCAGTAGAGCCCGACAGGGCCCGACAGGGCCCAGTTGAGCCCGACAGAGCCCGACAGAGCCCGACAGAGCCCGACAGAGCCCGACAGAGCCCGACAGGGCACAGTAGAGCCCGACAGAGCCCGACAGAGCCCGACAGAGCCCGACAGAGCCCGACAGAGCCCGACAGAGCCCGACAGGGCCCGACAGGGCCCGACAGGGCCCGACAGGGCCCGACAGGGCCCGACAGAGCACGACAGGGAACAGAAGAGCCCAGTAGAGCCCGACAGAGCCCGACAGGGCCCGACAGGGCCCGACAGGGAACAGTAGAGCCCAGTAGAGCCCGACAGAGCCCGACAGGGAACAGTAGAGCCCGACAGAGCCCGACAGAGCCCGACAGGGCCCGACAGGGCCCGACAGGGCCCGACAGGGCCCAGTAGAGCCCGACAGAGACGGACAGAGCCCGACAGGGCCCGACAGGGCCCAGTAGAGCCCAGTAGAGCCCGACAGCGCCCAGTAGAGCCCGACAGCGCCCGACAGCGCCCGACAGCGCCCGAGAGCGCCCGAGAGCGCCCGACAGGGCCCAGTAGAGCCCGACAGAGCCCGACAGAGCCCGACAGAGCCCGACAGAGCCCGACAGAGCCCGACAGAGCCCGACAGGGAACAGTAGAGCCCAGTAGAGCCCGACAGAACCCGACAGAGCCCGACAGAGCCCAACAGAGCCCAGTAGAGCCCAGTAGAGCCCGACAGAGCCCGACAGAGCCCGACAGGGAACAGTAGAGCCCAGTAGAGCCCTACAGAGCCCGACAGAGCCCGACAGGGGCCGACAGGGGCCGACAGGGGCCGACAGGGGCCGACAGGGGCCGACAGGGGCCGACAGGGGCCGACAGGGGCCGACAGGGGCCGACAGGGGCCGACAGGGAACAGTAGAGTCCAGTAGAGCCCGACAGAGCCCGACAGAGCCCGACAGAGCCCGACAGAGCCCGACAGAGCCCGACAGAGCCCGACAGAGCCCGACAGAGCCCGACAGAGCCCGACAGAGCCCGACAGAGCCCGACAGAGCCCGACAGAGCCCGACAGAGCCCGACAGGGCCCGACAGGGCCCGACAGGGCCCGACAGGGCCCGACAGAGCCCGACAGGGCCCGACCGGGCCCAGTAGAGACCGACAGAGCCCGACAGAGCCCGACAGGGCCCGACAGGGCCCGACAGGGCCCGACAGGGCCCAGTAGAGCCCAGTAGAGCCCAGTAGAGCCCAGTAGAGCCCAGTAGAGCCCAGTAGAGCCCAGTAGAGCCCGACAGAGCCCGACAGAGCCCGACAGAGCCCGACAGAGCCCGACAGGGCCCAGTACAGACCGACAGAGTCCGACAGAACACGACAGAGCCCGACAGAGCCCAGTAGAGCCCGACACAGCCCGACAGAGCCCGACAGGGCCCGACAGGGCCCAGTAGAGCCCAGTAGAGCCCGACAGAGCCCGACAGGGCGCGACAGGGCCCGACAGGGCCCAGTAGAGCCCGACAGGGCCCGACAGGGCCCAGTAGAGCCCGACAGGGCCCGACAGAGCCCGACAGGGCCCGACAGAGCCCGACAGGGACCGACAGGGACCGACAGGGACCGACAGGGAACAGTAGAGCCCAGTAGAGCCCAGTAGAGCCCGACAGAGCCCGACAGAGCCCGACAGAGCCCGACAGAGCCCGACAGAGCCCGACAGAGCCCGACAGAGCCCGAAAGAGCCCGACAGGGCCCGACAGGGCCCGACAGGGCCCGACAGAGCCCGACAGAGCCCGACAGAGCCCGACAGGGCCCGACAGGGCCCGACAGGGCCCGACAGGGAACAGTAGAGCCCAGTAGAGCCCGACAGGGCCCGACAGGGCCCAGTAGAGCGCGACAGAGCCCAACAGGGCCCGACAGAGCCCAGTAGAGCCCGACAGAGCCCGACAGAGCCCGACAGAGCCCGACAGAGCCCGACAGGGAACAGTAGAGCCCAGTAGAGCCCGACAGAGCCCGACAGAGCCCGACAGAGCCCAGTAGAGCCCAGTAGAGCCCGACAGAGCCCGACAGGGCCCGACAGGGCCCGACAGGGCCCGACAGGGCCCGACAGGGAACAGTAGAGCCCAGTAGAGCCCGACAGAGCCCGACAGAGCCCGACAGAGCCCGACAGAGCCCGACAGAGCCCGACAGAGCCCGACAGAGCCCGACAGAGCCCGACAGAGCCCGACAGAGCCCGACAGAGCCCGACAGGGAACAGTAGAGCCCAGTAGAGCCCGACAGAGCCCGACAGAGCCCCACAGAGCCCCACAGAGCCCCACAGAGCCCCACAGAGCCCGACAGAGCCCGACAGAGCCCGACAGAGCCCGACAGAGCCCGACAGGGAACAGTAGAGCCCAGTAGAGCCCGACAGAGCCCGACAGAGCCCCACAGAGCCCGCCAGAGCCCGTCAGAGCCCGACAGGGCCCGACAGGGCCCGACAGGGCCCAGTAGAGCCCAGTAGAGCCCAGTAGAGCCCGACAGGGCCCAGTAGAGCCCAGTAGAGCCCGACAGGGCCCAGTGGAGCCCGACAGAGCCCAGTTTAGCCCAGTAGAGCCCGACAGAGCCCGACAGGGCCCGACAGGGCCCGACAGGGCCCGACAGGGCCCAGTAGAGCCCGACAGCGCCCAGTAGAGCCCGACAGAGCCCGACAGCGCCCGACAGGGCCCGACAGGGCCCGACAAGGCCCAGTAGAGCCCGACACGGCCCGACAGGGCCCGACAGGGCCCAGTAGAGCCCGACAGGGCCCGACAGGGCCCAGTAGAGCCCGACAGAGCCCGACAGAGCCCGACAGAGCCCGACAGAGCCCGACAGAGCCCGACAGGGCCCAGTTTAGCCCAGTAGAGCCGGAAAGGGCCAGACAGAGCCCGACAGGGCCCGACAGAGCCCGACAGGGCCCGACAGGGCCCAGTAGAGCCCGACAGAGCCCGACAGAGCCCGACAGAGCCCGACAGGGCCCGACAGGGCCCGACAGGGCCCGACAGGGCCCGACAGCGCCCGACAGCGCCCGACAGCGCCCGACAGAGCCCGACAGGGAACAGTAGAGCCCAGTAGAGCCCGACAGAACCCGACAGAGCCCGACAGAGCCCAACAGAGCCCAGTAGAGCCCAGTAGAGCCCGACAGAGCCCGACAGGGCCCGACAGGGAACAGTAGAGCCCAGTAGAGCCCGACAGAGCCCGACAGGGGCCGACAGGGGCCGACAGGGGCCGACAGGGGCCGACAGGGGCCGACAGGGGCCGACAGGGGCCGACAGGGGCCGACAGGGGCCGACAGGGAACAGTAGAGTCCAGTAGAGCCCGACAGAAACCGACAGAGCCCGACAGGGCCCGACAGAGCCCGACAGGGCCCGACAGGGCCCGACAGGGCCCGACAGGGCCCGACAGGGCCCGACAGGGCCCGACAGGGCCCAGTAGAGCCCGACAGAGCCCGACAGAGCCCGACAGAGCCCGACAGAGCCCGACAGAGCCCGACAGAGCCCGACAGGGAACAGTAGAGCCCAGTAGAGCCCGACAGAGCCCGACAGAGCCCGACAGAGCCCGACAGAGCCCGACAGAGCCCGACAGAGCCCGACAGAGCCCGACAGAGCCCGACAGAGCCCGACAGAGCCCGACAGAGCCCGACAGAGCCCGACAGAGCCCAGTAGAGCCCAGTAGAGCCCGACAGGGCCCGACAGGGCCCGACAGGGAACAGTAGAGCCCAGTAGAGCCCGACAGAGCCCGACAGGGCCCGACAGGGCCCGACAGGGCCCGACAGGTCCCGACAGGGAACAGTAGAGCCCAGTAGAGCCCGACAGAGCCCGACAGAGCCCGACAGAGCCCGACAGAGCCCGACAGAGCCCGACAGAGCCCGACAGAGCCCGACAGAGCCCGACAGAGCCCGACAGGGAACAGTAGAGCCCGACAGAGCCCGACAGAGCCCGACAGAGCCCGACAGAGCCCGACAGAGCCCGACAGAGCCCGACAGAGCCCGACAGAGCCCGACAGAGCCCGACAGAGCCCGACAGGGAACAGTAGAGCCCGACAGAGCCCCACAGAGCCCGACAGAGCCCCACAGAGCCCGCCAGAGCCCATCAGAGCCCGACAGGGCCCGACAGGGCCCGACAGGGCCCAGTAGAGCCCAGTAGAGCCCAGTAGAGCCCAGTAGAGCCCAGTAGAGCCCAGTAGAGCCCAGTAGAGCCCGACAGGGCCCAGTGGAGCCCGACAGAGCCCAGTAGAGCCCGACAGAGCCCGACAGAGCCCGACAGAGCCCGACAGAGCCCGACAGAGCCCGACAGAGCCCGACAGAGCCCGACAGAGCCCGACAGAGCCCGACAGAGCCCGACAGAGCCCGACAGAGCCCGACAGCGCCCAGTAGAGCCCGACAGAGCCCGACAGCGCCCGACAGAGCCCGACAGCGCCCGACAGGGCCCGACAGCGCCCGACAGGGCCCAGTAGAGCCCGACACGGCCCGACAGGGCCCGACAGGGCCCAGTAGAGCCCGACAGGGCCCGACAGGGCCCAACAGAGCCCGACAGAGCCCGACAGAGCCCGACAGGGCCCGACAGGGCCCGACAGGGCCCGACAGAGCCCGACAGGGCCCGACAGGGCCCGACAGGGCCCGACAGGGCCCGACAGAGCCCAGTAGAGCCCGACAGAGCCCGACAGAGCCCGACAGAGCCCGACAGAGCCCGACAGAGCCCGACAGGGCCCGACAGGGCCCGACAGGGCCCGACAGGGAACAGTAGAGCCCGACAGAACCCGACAGAGCCCGACAGAGCCCGACAGAGCCCAGTAGAGCCCAGTAGAGCCCAGTAGAGCCCGACAGAGCCCGACAGAGCCCGACAGAGCCCGACAGAGCCCGACAGAGCCCGACAGAGCCCGACAGGGAACAGTAGAGCCCAGTAGAGCCCGACAGAGCCCGACAGAGCCCGACAGGGGCCGACAGGGGCCGACAGGGGCCGACAGGGGCCGACAGGGGCCGACAGGGAACAGTAGAGTCCAGTAGAGCCCGACAGAGCCCGACAGAGCCCGACAGAGCCCGACAGAGCCCGACAGAGCCCGACAGAGCCCGACAGAGCCCGACAGAGCCCGACAGAGCCCGACAGAGCCCGACAGAGCCCGACAGAGCCCGACAGAGCCCGACAGAGCCCGACAGAGCCCGACAGAGCCCGACAGAGCCCGACAGAGCCCGACAGAGCCCGACAGAGCCCGACAGAGCCCGACAGGGCCCAGTAGAGCCCGACAGAGCCCGACCGGGCCCGACAGGGCCCGACAGGGCCCAGTAGAGCCCGACAGAGCCCGACAGGGCCCGACAGGGCCCGACAGGGCCCAGTAGGGCCCAGTAGAGCCCGACAGAGCCCGACAGAGCCCGACAGAGCCCGACAGAGCCCGACAGAGCCCGACAGAGCCCGACAGAGCCCAGTACAGACCGACAGAGTCCGACAGAACACGACAGAGCCCGACAGAGCCCAGTAGAGCCCGACACAGCCCGACAGAGCCCGACAGGGCCCAGTAGAGCCCAGTAGAGCCCGACAGAGCCCGACAGGGCCCGACAGGGCCCAGTAGAGCCCGACAGGGCCCGACAGGGCCCAGTAGAGCCCGACAGGGCCCGACAGAGCCCGACAGGGCCCGACAGGGCACGACAGAGCCCGACAGGGCCCGACAGGGACCGACAGGGACCGACAGGGACCGACAGGGACCGACAGGGACCGACAGGGCCCGACAGGGCCCGACAGGGAACAGTAGAGCCCAGTAGAGCCCAGTAGAGCCCGACAGAGCCCGACAGGGCCCGACAGGGCCCGACAGGGCCCGACAGGGAACAGTAGAGCCCAGTAGAGCCCGACAGGGCCCGACAGGGCCCGACAGGGCCCAGTAGAGCGCGACAGAGCCCAACAGGGCCCGACAGGGCCCAGTAGAGCCCGACAGAGCCCGACAGAGCCCGACAGAGCCCGACAGAGCCCGACAGAGCCCGACAGAGCCCGACAGGGAACAGTAGAGCCCAGTAGAGCCCGACAGAGCCCAGTAGAGCCCAGTAGAGCCCGACAGGGCCCGACAGGGCCCGACAGGGCCCGACAGGGAACAGTAGAGCCCAGTAGAGCCCGACAGAGCCCGACAGGGCCCGACAGGGCCCGACAGGGCCCGACAGGGAACAGTAGAGCCCAGTAGAGCCCGACAGAGCCCGACAGAGCCCGACAGAGCCCGACAGAGCCCGACAGAGCCCGACAGAGCCCGACAGAGCCCGACAGAGCCCGACAGAGCCCGACAGAGCCCGACAGAGCCCGACAGGGAACAGTAGAGCCCAGTAGAGCCCGACAGAGCCCGACAGAGCCCGACAGAGCCCCACAGAGCCCCACAGAGCCCGACAGAGCCCGACAGGGCCCGACAGGGCCCGACAGGGCCCAGTTTAGCCCAGTAGAGCCCGACAGAGCCCGACAGAGCCCGCCAGAGCCCGTCAGAGCCCGACAGGGCCCAGTAGAGCCCAGTAGAGCCCAGTAGAGCCCGACAGGGCCCAGTAGAGCCCAGTAGAGCCCGACAGGGCCCAGTGGAGCCCGACAGAGCCCAGTTTAGCCCAGTAGAGCCCGACAGAGCCCGACAGAGCCCGACAGAGCCCGACAGAGCCCGACAGAGCCCGACAGAGCCCGACAGAGCCCGACAGAGCCCGACAGGGCCCGACAGAGCCCGACAGGGCCCGACAGAGCCCGACAGGGCCCGACAGGGCCCGACAGGGCCCAGTAGAGCCCGACAGCGCCCAGTAGAGCCCGACAGCGCCCGACAGAGCCCGACAGGGCCCGACAGGGCCCGACAGGGCCCAGTAGAGCCCGACAGGGCCCGACAGGGCCCAGTAGAGCCCGACAGGGCCCGACAGGGCCCGACAGGGCCCAGTAGAGCCCGACAGGGCCCGACAGGGCCCGACAGGGCCCGACAGGGCCCAGTTTAGCCCAGTAGAGCCGGACAGGGCCAGACAGAGCCCGACAGGGCCCAGTAGAGCCCGACAGGGACCAGTAGAGCCTGACAGAGCCCGACAGACCCCGAGAGAGCCCGACAGACCCCGAGAGAGCCCGACAGGGCCCGACAGGGCCCGACAGGGCCCGACAGGGAACAGTAGAGCCCAGTAGAGCCCGACAGGGAACAGTAGAGCCCAGTAGAGCCCGACAGAGCCCGACAGAGCCCGACAGAGCCCGACAGAGCCCGACAGGGCCCGACAGGGCCCGACAGGGCCCGACAGGGCCCGACAGGGCCCAGTAGAGGCCGACAGAGCCCGACAGGGCTCAGTAGAGGCCGACAGAGCCCGACAGGGCCCGACAGGGCCCGACAGGGCCCAGTTAAGCCCAGTAGAGCCCGACAGGGCCCACTAGAGCCCGACAGAGCCCGACAGGGCCCGACAGGGCCCAGTAGAGCCCAGTAGAGCCCAGTAGAGCCCAGTAGAGCCCAGTAGAGCCCGACAGGGCCCGACAGAGCCCGACAGAGCCTGACAGGGAACAGTAGAGCCCGACAGGGCCCGACAGGGCCCAGTAGAGCCCGACAGGGCCCGACAGGGCCCAGTAGAGCCCGACAGGGCCCGACATGGAACAGTAGAGCCCGACAGGGCCCAGTAGAACCCAGTAGAGCCCAGTAGAGCCCGACAGGGCCCGACAGGGCCCGACAGGGCCCGACAGGGCCCAGTAGAGCCCGACAGGGCCCGACAGGGCCCGACAGAGCCCAGTAGAGCCCGGCAGGGCCCGACAGAGCCCGACAGGGCCCAGTAGAGCCCGACAGAGCCCGACAGGGCCCAGTAGAGGCCGACAGAGCCCGACAGGGCCCGACAGAGCCCCACAGAGCCCCACCGAGCCCCACCGAGCCCCACAGAGCCCCACAGAGCCCCACAGAGCCCCACAGAGCCCCACAGAGCCCCACAGAGCCCCACAGAGCCCCACAGAGCCCAGTAGAGCCCAGTAGAGCCCGACAGGGCCCAGTAGAGCCCAGTAGAGCCCGACAGGGCCCAGTGGAGCCCGACAGAGCCCAGTTTAGCCCAGTAGAGCCCGACAGAGCCCGACAGAGCCCGACAGGGCCCGACAGGGCCCGACAGGGCCCAGTAGAGCCCGACAGGGCCCGACAGGGCCCGGCAGGGCACGACAGGGCCCAGTAGAGCCCGACAGGGCCCGACAGGGCCCGACAGGGCCCGACAGGGCCCAGTAGAGCCCGACAGGGCCCAGTTTAGCCCAGTAGAGCCGGACAGGGCCAGACAGAGCCCGACAGGGCCCAGTAGAGCCCGACAGGGACCAGTAGAGCCTGACAGAGCCCGACAGACCCCGAGAGAGCCCGACAGAGCCCGACAGGGCCCGACAGGGCCCGACAGGGAACAGTAGAGCCCAGTAGAGCCCGACAGGGCCCGACAGGGAACAGTAGAGCTCGACAGAGCTCGAAAGGGCCCGACAGGGCCCAGTTGAGCCCGACAGGGCCCGACAGCGCCCAGTAGGGCCCGACAGCGCCCGACAGCGCCCGACAGCGCCCGACAGCGCCCGACAGCGCCCGACAGCGCCCAGTAGAGCCCGACAGAGCCCAGTAGAGCCCGACAGAGCCCAGTAGAGCCCGACAGAGCCCAGTAGAGCCCGACAGAGCCCAGTAGAGCCCAATAGGGCCCGACAGGGCCCGACAGGGAACAGTAGAGCCCGACAGGGCCCGACAGGGAACAGTAGAGCCCGACAGGGCCCGACAGGGAACAGTAGAGCCCGACAGGGCCCGACAGGGCCCGACAGGGAACAGTAGAGCCCGACAGGGCCCGACAGGGCCCGACAGGGAACAGTATAGCCCAATAGGGCCCGACAGGGCCCGACAGGGAACAGTAGAGCCCAATAGGGCCCGACAGGGCCCGACAGGGAACAGTAGAGCCCAATAGGGCCCGACAGGGCCCGACAGGGAACAGTAGAGCCCGACAGGGAACAGTAGAGCCCGACAGGGCCCAGTTTAGCCCAGTAGAGCCCGACAGGGCCCGACAGGGCCCAGTAGAGCCCGACAGGGCCCGACAGGGCCCGACAGGGCCCAGTAGAGCCCGACAGGGCCCGACAGGGCCCAGTTTAGCCCAGTAGAGCCCGACAGGGCCCAGTTTAGCCCAGTAGAGCCCGACAGGGCCCGACAGGGCCCAGTAGAGTCCGACAGGGCCCAGTAGAGTCCGACAGGGCCCAGTAGAGCCCGACAGGGCCCAGTAGAGCCCGACAGGGCCCAGTAGAGCCCGACAGGGCCCAGTAGAGCCCGACAGGGCCCAGTAGAGCCCGACAAAGCCCGACAGGGCCCAGTAGAGCCCGACCGAGCCCGACCGAGCCCGACAGGGCCCAGTAGGGCCCGACAGGGCCCGACAGTGCCCAGTAGAGCCCGACAGGGCCCAGTAGAGCCCGACAGGGCCCAGTAGAGCCCGACAGGGCCCAGTAGAGCCCGACAGGGCCCAGTAGAGCCCAGTAGGGCCCGACAGGGCCCCCCAGAGCCCCCCCAGAGCCCCCCCAGAGCCCGACCGTGCCCAAGAGAGACCGCCAGAGCCCGCCAGAGCTCATTGCCCATTGCTCCGCAGGGCACCCCAACACGTGTCTTGGATCCTCAGAGCTCCCCCTTCCTCCTCAGGGCTCCCCAAAACGTTTCTTGGTTCCTCAGGGCTCCCCAAAACGTGTCTTGCTTCCTCAGGGATCCCCATTACTTCCCAGGGCTCACCAAAACGTGTCTTGGTTTCTCAGGGCTCCCCATTCCTCCCCAGCGCTCTGCAAAACGTGTCTTGGTTCCCTAAGGTACACTTTGCTATTAATTTCCTTTCCATCATTCCTATGGCTCTTGAGCGTAGTGAGCTTTTCTTCCACAGCTTTCCAATCGTGGCTATTACCACGGGCTCATTCCTCCGAGAATCTGGACCTCTAACTCGCCCGGTGCCTCCATCAGTAATCGGGGAGGGCGCCTGCCATCCTGCCGCCATCGGTTGGTGTCGGGTGAGTGACTCGGGGCGCTGCTGGCCGAGAGCGGTTTTAGATCGCTTACCGTGCGACGTTAGAGTGATGGCAAGGGGGACTATTACTGCTTTGACAAAATATGCCGGGCATATTCAGGTGAGACTCGATTCAGAGTGATCTGTACCTGGACGGGAAATGCCGAAAGCTAAAGGGGGGCGCTTCTGTTGAGTCGAAGTTCAGATGGGACCCCCTTGCTTACTAAACTCCTGCTCAGAGAGGAGTCTAAGTGCAGCAGGGTCCAAACTTAGCCCCAGGCTGGATCTACGCTTTGTGTCTGTTGTGAGGTTCGGAATGGACCCCCTTGCTTTCTAAACTCTTCCTCGGAGAAGAGTCTAGGTGCGGCTGGATCCAAACTTAGCCCCAGATGGATCTACAGCTCATGTCTACAATACACAGAGTGTAGGGGAAACACCTAAGGGATTACATTTATATATGGCCAAAGGATTGCATGTGCTCACTCAACCCCTTATATCACTTAGCTGGGATTTCAGAGTTTCATCATTCTGCACCTCGACGTCCTTACCTCCCCTCCAGGGGCCTGGGGTCTGGTGGATTGCGGTCCGGATCCTTGGTCCCTGGAGGCAAACTCTCAGGCAAAGTCCATGAAAACAAGTAACCGAACAGAGTGGTACGGCGGGAGGGCTGACTCCAACTGCTGCCTTTGCTGAGGTCCCACCTGAGTGTAGAAATTCCTGGGTATTTATACCCTTACACACTATTTACCCACCCCTCACACCATGATAGCAACAATAGCAACAGTTGTGTCTGGAGTCTTCTTGCTTCTTAGTGGATCCTTTGCACTGACCTCAGACAGGCCTTTGCTTTGTGCAGCTCTAGATACGGTTTACGGTCCATAGGCACTTCATGCCAGCCTTGAATGTAGTGTTTTCTGTGAATGAATCCTATTTGTTCAAAGAAGTGCAATGCGGGCCTGATCTCACAGGTGGCGATCGTAGTCTGTAGCTGCTTTTGTTGCCGTGAAGCAAAGGTCATAATGACAAGTGATATACTCTTAAGAGGCATTTTTCTTTAGCTAAAAAGACTCATATTGACAACGCGGTCACCTACAAAGAAAAAAAATTAGTTAAGACACTGTCTGTGAAATAACAGCACGCTAGTCAACAATGATCTTTGGTATCAACTGTAAAACACAAGTGAAGGGACTGTCCACTCCCCCTGCCCATGGATACTCTAGCCTGGATGATGGTACAAATTTTGCCTACAGACTTGAATGTGTCAATAGATTAACCATGGACGCCTGGGGCTCGGTCCACCCACACCTGACTCCATGCCTCCGGGCAGAGCAGCTCCAAGACAAACACGCACATGTGCAGACTGATGCTGCACAGAACGCTACAAACACCACCACTCCAGCAGGACCAAAGTCATTCAAACATGAGAACAGCAGAGACGGCACCAAAACAAACTACAGGGAGGCAGTGGTGAGGTGAGGAGCCTCTACTGCTACCCCAAAACAAAAAGGAGCCGAACATCACGGCTCCTTACGAGACGGCGCCACTGGCACAACAAACAAACGGAGACGGCGCCACTGGCACAACAAACAGAGACGGCGCAAGTGCAAGTAACTCCTGCAAAACCTAAAGACTTCAGGATGCTGGGAAGAAGTGCCAGTCCCTTAGACTGGATGGGTAGGGAGCAGAGCTGCCCACGCAGCCCAGAACTACACTATAAAACACGACTGACCAGAAATGTCCGAGATGCAGGAACCATCCATGCTTTCAGCTGCTGATACAAGAAAACCGGCACCCAACTGGCAACAGGCCAATTGGCACCGGCATTCCAGACCCCGGGATGGCACCTGAGATGCCGGTCGTGCCCCTCGGGCACGACGAGACCCCAGGATCGTCTGAACGGCGCAAGGCAGGCTTCCCGAAGTGCACAACAATGCAGACACAGGCTGGAGCTGCCCTGCCCAAGCTGGCATCGCACTGTAAGGTTCCCTGCGCCCTTTACCCACCCAAAGGGGACTGTTCCTGGACAGTCCTTTCCCCTCTGAGACCTTTAGCCCCCCGCCCCTGCAGTTCCCAGCCCCTCCCCAGCCCCCGTGCCTCCACTTAGCTTTCAGAGGGCCGAGGGACCAAATCCATCCACGGAGGAAAACACCACATGGGCTCACGGGGATCTTCCTGCATTGCCGGGTTCCTCATCAACATCTGCAACAACACAAGTTAACACACACTCACTAAGCAGTGCCAGCACTAAATATCATGTGCATCAACACCGACGACATCCACAGCACCCACCTCCCCCGAAGTTCCCAGGCGTTCCATTCAGCCTCTCGTGCCATGGGCGCAGGCAGAAACCCTCACCACTCGTGGCACCTAAGACAGCAGAAAAAGAGCTCTAGTGCTTGGGACAAGTCCCCAGCCCCACACTCCTCCTCACCCCTACCCCTGCTCACCGCAAACGGTCCTCTGAGTTCAAAGGGGTCCACAAAGCCCCTGCAAAACAAGAAGGAAACACTGAACCGAGTCACCAGGCAATGCTGTGCTCCTGAACACCAGCCACCTCCTCACCTTCTTGGCTGCTGGTCGGCGTGCGGCTTCGCCCCTCCGAGCTTGCCTGTAGCGCCTGCTAAAACAAAGGCGCATGCTCAGATACTGCCCAGAAGCACAGCCTGCCCGCAGACGGTCCCATGTCCCACCCCTTTACCTGGGCTGCTCGCCCACCTGGCCTCTGTCACCTTCACCTGCCACGCTGTTGACCGCGTTGAGGCCCAGCTACCACCTGTAAAACACAAGCAAAGGATGCTGAGACCTGCACCAGAAACACAACACCTGAAATGAGACGCTGCTTCGGCCCAGCGCTCCTTGCTCACCTCGACCGAGGAGCTGCGGTGCCAATACCCGGCTTTCCTCCTCGCTTCGCACCTATAAAATAGAGAAACAACCAAACTTACATAGAGGCACACGGCACACCTTCCCTCTGAGACCTCGCACCGGCCCACCTGCTTATGGCGCTCGGCTTGCCTCTTCCGTCGCTCTTTTGGGCCAAGTTTTCCCTCTGCATCTGAAATCAAGGTATTCAACAGGTCACCCAGATGCTGATCAACAGCTTGACCATTCCACAGGTCTGCTTTCTATTCACAAATAACACCAGAAGCTCTAATCGAGCCCCTAAATTACTGGTGAAGGGACTGCCCACTGCCCCTGCCCACAGCTGCTCCGTCCTAGATGACTGAACAACCTTTGCCCACACTATTACATATATCAAGAGATTAACCATGGACTCCTAGGGCTCAGTCCACCCACCCACGACTCTACGTCTCCAGGCAGAGCAGCTCCGAGCCAAACGCACACATGCGAAGACTGACGCTCCACAGAACGCTACAAACAGCACGACTGCAACAGCACCAAAAACGCTCGACAATGAGAAAGACTCCAAGACCAGAGACTGCATCAATCAAAAGAACCTGTGGGGAGGCAGAAGAGAGGCGAGAAGCCTCTACTGCAACCCCAAAACAAAAAGGAGCCGAACGTCACGGCCCCTTACAAGACGGCGGCACTGGCACAAACCAACCAACCAACCGAGATGGCGGCACTGGCAAAACGCTCCCGCAAGACCTAAGAACTTCTTCCCAGCATCCTGAAGTGCCAGTCCCTTAGACTGGATGGGTAGAGAGGAGAGCTGCCCACGCAGCCCTGAACACCACCATAAAACAACTGACCAGAAATGTCCAAGGCGCAAGAACCATCCACGCTTTCGGCTGCTGATACAAGAAAACTGGCACCCAATTGGTGATAGGCCAATCGGCACCGGCATTCCAGACCCCGGGATGGCGCCTGAGATGTCTGTCATGCCCCTCGGGCACGACGAGACCCCAGGATCGTCTGAACGGCGCAAGGCAGGCTTCCCGAAGTGCACAACAACGCAGACACAGGCTGGAGTTGCCCTGCCCAAGCTGGCATCGCACTGTAAGGTTCCCTGCGCCCTTTACCCACCCAAAGGGAACTGGTCCTGGACGGCCCTTTCCCCTCTGAGACCTTTAGCCCCTCGCCCCTGCAGTTCCCAGCCCCTTCCCAGCCCCCGTGCCTCCACTTAGCTTTCAGAGGGCCAAGGGACTGAATCCATCCGGGGAGGAAAACACCACATGGGCTCATGGGGATCTTCCTGCAGTTGCCAGTTTCCCCTTCATCCCCTGCAATAAGAAAAGAAAACAGACACACACTATTGAGCACCAGGGTAATATTTACCAGTACTAGTCTAATAGCCACTGCTCACCTTGGCTGAGTTCTGGGAAGGACATTTGAATCATCCATCCACCAGGGGCCACCGCCCACTGCAAGGGTTCTGGGGATAACACCGTGTTCTGTGGGTGATCAGGGAGGCGATGAGCCACCCCAGAGCCAGAAAGACACTCTGCCTTATGGCCCCGCTGCTTCCTGCAGAAGTGCTAGAACTCCATCTACAGATACAAGACGCTCACTCTAACCCCTGCTAGATAACCTGAGCGTCAGTCCTAGGAGAAAAGATTATACCAGCAGCTTGGTATACAGCAGTAAAAACCAAAGAAACAATGCTCCATTTTCATTGCAGTCAGGGGTTCTGGGAAAACGTGAAGCACCTGAAATTGATTTAGTAAATTACACATACTTACAAACACACTTTCTGCTACAGCTGCTGTTGAACCTTTGCTGCTCCTGGAGCTCTTACCTCTAGCAGACACCTCCACTTCTCCAAACAGGTCTGTCCATGCTGACTAAACAGCTCAAAAGCTGCCCACTGCTGAAGGAGCAGCAGAGAACCAGCACCAAAGCAGCCCTGGAGCAGAATGAGCTCCTGCCCAGGGGCTGGGGCTCAAATACCCCGGGCCCCGCCCACCCCCCTCCCACAATCCCCTGGGGAAGGGGAGGGGTCAATCGGCCCAGGCCCCGCCCACCACCCTGACCAATCCCCTGGGGAAGGGGCGGGGTCAATAATTAATATGGTAATAAATAGATTCTACGAGAATCTCTTCTAAAAAGTAACCCAGGGCTTTCTTTGCCTCCCCAGGACTCCAAAGGTCTCCCCAGGACCCCCCTCATCTTCCAGGGCTCTCCGGACCCTCCCCAGCTATCGCCTCGTCTCCCTGGGGCTCCCCTGAGATCCACCGTCCTCCCCAGGGTTCGCATCGATTCCCCGAGGCTGCCAAGTTCTCCCCAGGGCTCGTCTTGGTTCCTCAGGGCTCCCCAAGACGTGTCTTGGTTCCCCGGGCTCCCCATTCCTCCCCAGGCTCCCCAAAACGTGTCTTGGTTCCCCGGGGCTCCCCATTCCTCCCCAGGGCTCCCCAAAACGTGTCTTGGTTCCCCGGGCTCCCCATTCCTCCCCAGGCTCCCCAAAACGTGTCTTGGTTCCCCAGGGCTCCCCATTCCTCCCCAGGGCTCCCCAAAACATGTCTTGGTTCCCCGGGGCTCCCCATTCCTCCCCAGGCTCCCCAAAACGTGTCTTGGTTCCCCAGGGCTCCCCAAAACGTGTCTTGGTTCCTCAGGGCTCCCCATTCCTCCCCAGGGCTCCCCAAAACGTGTCTTGGTTCCCCGGGCTCCCCAAAACGTGTCTTGGTTCCCCGGGGCTCCCCAAAACGTGTCTTGGTTCCCCGGGGCTCCCCATTCCTCCCCAGGGCTCCCCAAAACATGTCTTGGTTCCCCGGGGCTCCCCATTCCTCCCCAGGCTCCCCAAAACGTGTCTTGGTTCCCCAGGGCTCCCCAAAACGTGTCTTGGTTCCTCAGGGCTCCACATTCCTCCACAGGGCTCCCCAAAACGTGTCTTGGTTCCCCCGGGCTCCCCAAAACGTGTCTTGGTTCCCCAGAGCTCCCCATTCCTCCCCAGGGCTCCCCAAAACGTGTCTTGGTTCCCCGGGCTCCCCATTCCTCCCCAGGCTCCCCAAGACGTGTCTTGGTTCCTCAGGGCTCCACATTCCTCCCCAGGGCTCCCCAAAACGTGTCTTGGTTCCTCAGGGTTCCCCAAAACGTGTCTTGGTTCCTCAGGGCTCCCCAAGACGTGTCTTGGTTCCTCAGGGCTCCACATTCCTCCCCAGGGCTCCCCAAGACGTGTCTTGGTTCCTCAGAGCTCCCCAAGACGTGTCTTGGTTCCTCAGGGCTCCCCACGACGTGTCTTGGTTCCCCAGAGCTCCCCATTCCTCCCCAGGGCCCCCCCGACAGGGCCCGACAGAGCCCGACAGGGCCCGACAGGGAACAGTAGAGCCCAGTAGAGCCCGACAGGGCCCAGTAGAGCCCGACAGGGCCCGACAGGGCCCGACAGGGCCCAGTAGAGCCCGACAGAGCCCGACAGGGCCCGACAGAGCCCGACAGAGCCCGACAGAAACCGACAGAGCCCGACAGGGCCAAGTAGAGCCCGACAGAGCCCGACAGAGCCCGACAGGGCCCGACAGGGAACAGTAGAGCCCAGTAGAGCCCGACAGAGCCCGACAGAGCCCGACAGGGCCCGACAGAGCCCGACAGGGCCCGACAGGGCCCGACAGAGCCCGACAGAGCCCGACAGAACCTGACAGAGCCCGACAGAGACCAGTAGAGCCCGACAGAGCCCGACAGAGCCCGACAGGGCCCGACAGGGCCCGACAGAGCCCGACAGAGCCCGACAGGGCCCGACAGGGCCCGACAGAGCCCGACAGAACCTGACAGAGCCCGACAGAGACCAGTAGAGCCCGACAGAGCCCGACAGAGCCCGACAGGGCCCGACAGGGCCCGACAGAGCCCGACAGAGCCCGACAGGGCCCGACAGGGCCCGACAGAGCCCGACAGAGCCCGACAGAACCTGACAGAGCCCGACAGAGACCAGTAGAGCCCGACAGAGCCCGACAGAGCCCGACAGGGCCCGACAGGGCCCGACAGAGCCCGACAGAGCCCGACAGGGCCCGACAGGGAACAGTAGAGCCCAGTAGAGCCCGACAGAGCCCGACAGAGCCCGACAGGGCCCGACAGGGCCCGACAGGGCCCAGTAGAGCCCGACAGAGCCCGACAGAGCCCGACAGGGCCCGACAGGGCCCGACAGGGCCCGACAGAGCCCGACAGAGCCCGACAGGGCCCGACAGAGCCCGACAGAGCCCGACAGAGCCCGACAGGGCCCGACAGGGCCCAGTAGAGCCCGACAGGGCCCGACAGAGCCCGACAGAGCCCGACAGAGCCCGACAGAGCCCGACAGAGCCCGACAGGGCCCGACAGAGCCCGACAGAGCCCAGTAGAGCCCGACAGAGCCCGACAGAGCCCGACAGAGCCCGACAGGGCCCGACAGAGCCCGACAGGGCCCGACAGAGCCCGACAGAGCCCAGTAGAGCTCGACAGAGCCCGACAGAGCCCGACAGGGCCCGACAGGGCCCAGTAGAGCCCGACAGAGCCCGACAGGGCCCGACAGGGCCCAGTAGAGCCCGACAGAGCCCGACAGAGCCCGACAGGGCCCGACAGGGCCCGACAGAGCCCGACAGAGCCCGACAGGGCCCGACAGACCCCAATAGAGCCCGACAGAGCCCAGTAGAGCCCGACAGAGCCCGACAGAGCCCGACAGAGCCCGACAGAGCCCGACAGAGCCCGACAGAGCCCAGTAGAGCCCGACAGAGCCCGACAGAGCCCGACAGAGCCCGACAGGGCCCGACAGAGCCCGACAGGGCCCGACAGAGCCCGACAGAGCCCAGTAGAGCTCGACAGAGCCCGACAGAGCCCAACAGGGCCCGACAGGGCCCAGTAGAGCCCGACAGAGCCCGACAGAGCCCGACAGGGCCCGACAGGGCCCGACAGAGCCCAATAGAGACCGACAGAGCCCAGTAGAGCCCGACAGAGCCCGACAGAGCCCGAGAGGGCCCGACAGGGCCCGACAGGGCCCAGTAGAGCCCGACAGAGCCCGACAGAGCCCGACAGAGCCCGACAGGGCCCGACAGAGCCCGACAGAGCCCGCAAGGGCCCGACAGGGCCCGACAGAGCCCGACAGAGCCCAGTAGAGCCCGACAGAGTCCAGTAGAGCCCGACAGAGCCCGACAGAGCCCGACAGGGCCCGACAGGGCCCGACAGGGCCCAGTAGAGCCCGACAGAGCCCGACAGGGCCCGAGAGGGCCCGACAGGGCCCGACAGAGCCCAATAGAGACCGACAGAGCCCAGTAGAGCCCGACAGAGCCCGACAGAGCCCGAGAGGGCCCGAAAGGGCCCGACAGGGCCCAGTAGAGCCCGACAGAGCCCGACAGAGCCCGACAGAGCCCGACAGGGCCCGACAGAGCCCGACAGAGCCCGCAAGGGCCCGACAGGGCCCGACAGAGCCCGACAGAGCCCAGTAGAGCCCGACAGAGCCCGACAGAGCCCGACAGGGCCCGACAGGGCCCGACAGGGCCCAGTAGAGCCCGACAGAGCCCGACAGGGCCCGACAGGGCCCGACAGGGCCCAGTAGAGCCCGACAGAGGCCGACAGAGCCCGACAGAGCCCGACAGGGCCCGACAGGGCCCAGTAGAGCCCGACAGAGCCCGACAGAGCCCGACAGGGCCCGACAGAGCCCGACAGAGCCCGACAGGGCCCAGTAGAGCCCGACAGAGCCCGACAGAGCCCGACAGAGCCCGACAAAGCCCGACAGGGACCGACAGGGCCCGAAAGAGCTTGACAGGGACCGACAGAGCCCGACAGAGCCCGACAGAGCCGGACAGGGCCCGACAGAGCCCAACAGAGCCCGACAGAGCCCGACAGGGCCCAGTAGAGCCCGACAGAGCACGATAGAGCCCGACAGAGCCCGACAGGGCCCGACAGAGCCCGACAGGGCCCGACAGAGCCCGACAGAGCCCAGTAGAGCCCGACAGAGCCCGACAGAGCCCGACAGAGCCCAGTAGAGCCCGACAGAGCCCGACAGAGCCCGACAGGGCCCGACAGGGCCCGACAGGGCCCAGTAGAGCCCGACAGAGCCCGACAGGGCCCGACAGGGCCCGACAGGGCCCAGTAGAGCCCGACAGAGGCCGACAGAGCCCGACAGAGCCCGACAGGGCCCGACAGGGCCCAGTAGAGCCCGACAGAGCCCGACAGAGCCCGACAGGGCCCGACAGAGCCCGACAGAGCCCGACAGGGCCCAGTAGAGCCCGACAGAGCCCGACAGAGCCCGACAGAGCCCGACAAAGCCCGACAGGGCCCGACAGGGCCCGAAAGAGCTTGACAGGGACCGACAGAGCCCGACAGAGCCCGACAGAGCCGGACAGGGCCCGACAGAGCCCAACAGAGCCCGACAGAGCCCGACAGGGCCCAGTAGAGCCCGACAGAGCACGATAGAGCCCGACAGAGCCCGACAGGGCCCGACAGAGCCCGACAGAGCCCAGTAGAGCCCGACAGGGCCCGACAGGGCCCGACAGGGCCCAGTAGAGCCCGACAGAGCCCGACAGAGCCCAGTAGAGCCCGACAGAGCCCGACAGAGCCCGACAGGGCCCGACAGGGCCCGACAGGGCCCAGTAGAGCCCGACAGAGCCCGACAGGGCCCGACAGGGCCCGACAGGGCCCAGTAGAGCCCGACAGAGGCCGACAGAGCCCGACAGAGCCCGACAGGGCCCGACAGGGCCCAGTAGAGCCCGACAGAGCCCGACAGAGCCCGACAGGGCCCGACAGAGCCCGACAGAGCCCGACAGGGCCCAGTAGAGCCCGACAGAGCCCGACAGAGCCCGACAGAGCCCGACAAAGCCCGACAGGGACCGACAGGGCCCGAAAGAGCTTGACAGGGACCGACAGAGCCCGACAGAGCCCGACAGAGCCGGACAGGGCCCGACAGAGCCCAACAGAGCCCGACAGAGCCCGACAGGGCCCAGTAGAGCCCGACAGAGCACGATAGAGCCCGACAGAGCCCGACAGGGCCCGACAGAGCCCGACAGGGCCCGACAGAGCCCGACAGAGCCCAGTAGAGCCCGACAGAGCCCGACAGAGCCCGACAGGGAACAGTAGAGCCCAGTAGAGCCCGACAGAGCCCGACAGAGCCCGACACAGCCCGACAGGGCCCGACAGGGCCCAACAGAACCCGACAGAGCCCGACAGAGCCCGACAGAGCCCGACAGAACCCGACAGAGCCCGACAGAGCCCAGTAGAGCCCGACAGAGCCCGACAGAGCCCGACAGAGCCCGACAGAGCCCGACAGGGCCCGACAGGGCCCGACAGAGCCCGACAGAGCCCGACAGGGCCCGACAGAGCCCGACAGGGCCCGACAGGGAACAGTAGAGCCCAGTAGAGCCCGACAGAGCCCGACAGAGCCTGACAGGGCCCAGTAGAGCCCGACAGAGCCCGACAGGGCCCGACAGGACCCGACAGGGCCCAGTAGAGCCCGACAGAGCCCAGTAGAGCCCGACAGAGCCCGACAGAGCCCGACAGGGCCCGACAGGGCCCGACAGAGCCCGACAGGGCCCGACAGAGCCCGACAGAGCCCGACAGGGCCCAGTAGAGCCCGACAGAGCCCGACAGAGCCGGACAGGGCCCGACAGAGCCCAACAGAGCCCGACAGAGCCTGACAGGGCCCAGTAGAGCCCGACAGAGCCCGACAGAGCCCGACAGAGCCCGACAGGGCCCGACAGAGCCCGACAGGGCCCGACAGAGCCTGACAGAGCCCAGTCGAGCTCGACAGAGCTTGACAGAGCCCGACAGGGCCCGACAGGGCCCAGTAGAGCCCGACAGGGCCCGACAGAGCCCGACAGAGCCCGACAGAGCCCGACAGGGCCCGACAGGGCCCGACAGAACCCGTCAGAGACCAGTAGAGCCCGACAGAGCCCGACAGAGCCCGACAGAGCCCGACAGGGCCCGACCGAGCCCGACAGAGCACAGTAGAGCCCGACAGAGCCCGACAGAGCCCGACAGAGCCCGACAGGGCCCAGTAGAGCCCGACAGAGCCCGACAGAGCCCAGTAGAGCCCGACAGAGCCCGACAGAGACCGACAGAGCCCGACAGGGCCCGACAGAGCCCGACAGGGCCCGACAGAGCCCGACAGAGCCCGACAGAGCCCGACAGAACCCGACAGAGCCCAACAGAGCCCAGTAGAGCCTGACAGAGCCCGACAGAGCCCGACAGAGCTCGACAGGGCCCGACAGGGCCCGACAGAGCCCGACAGAGCCCGACAGAGCCTGACAGGGCCCGACAGGGCCCGACAGAGCCCGACAGAGCCCGACAGAACCTGACAGAGCCCGACAGAGACCAGTAGAGCCCGACAGAGCCCGACAGAGCCCGACAGGGCCCGACAGGGCCCGACAGAGCCCGACAGAGCCCGACAGGGCCCGACAGGGCCCGACAGAGCCCGACAGAACCTGACAGAGCCCGACAGAGACCAGTAGAGCCCGACAGAGCCCGACAGAGCCCGACAGGGCCCGACAGGGCCCGACAGAGCCCGACAGAGCCCGAAAGGGCCCGACAGGGCCCGACAGAGCCCGACAGGGCCCGACAGGGCCCGACAGAGCCCGACAGAGCCCGACAGGGCCCGACAGGGCCCGACAGAGCCCGACAGAGCCCGACAGAACCTGACAGAGCCCGACAGAGACCAGTAGAGCCCGACAGAGCCCGACAGAGCCCGACAGGGCCCGACAGGGCCCGACAGAGCCCGACAGAGCCCGACAGGGTCCGACAGGGAACAGTAGAGCCCAGTAGAGCCCGACAGAGCCCGACAGAGCCCGACAGGGCCCGACAGGGCCCGACAGGGCCCAGTAGAGCCCGACAGAGCCCGACAGAGCCCGACAGGGCCCGACAGGGCCCGACAGAGCCCGACAGGGCCCGACAGAGCCCGACAGGGCCCGACAGGGCCCAGTAGAGCCCGACAGAGCCCGACAGAGCCCGACAGGGCCCGACAGAGCCCGACAGAGCCCGACAGGGCCCAGTAGAGCCCGACAGAGCCCGACAGAGCCCGACAGAGCCCGACAAAGCCCGACAGGGCCCGACAGGGCCCGAAAGAGCTTGACAGGGACCGACAGAGCCCGACAGAGCCCGACAGAGCCGGACAGGGCCCGACAGAGCCCAACAGAGCCCGACAGAGCCCGACAGGGCCCAGTAGAGCCCGACAGAGCACGATAGAGCCCGACAGAGCCCGACAGGGCCCGACAGAGCCCAACAGGGCCCGACAGAGCCCGACAGAGCCCAGTAGAGCCCGACAGAGCCCGACAGGGCCCGACAGGGAACAGTAGAGCCCAGTAGAGCCCGACAGAGCCCGACAGAGCCCGACAGAGCCCGACAGGGCCCGACAGAGCCCAACAGAACCCGACAGAGCCCGACAGAGCCCGACAGAGCCCGACAGAACCCGACAGAGCCCGACAGAGCCCAGTAGAGCCCGACAGAGCCCGACAGAGCCCGACAGGGCCCGACAGGGCCCGACAGAGCCCGACAGAGCCCGACAGGGCCCGACAGAGCCCGACAGGGCCCGACAGGGAACAGTAGAGCCCAGTAGAGCCCGACAGAGCCCGACAGAGCCTGACAGAGCCCGACAGGGCCCGACAGAGCCCGACAGGGCCCAGTAGAGCCCGACAGAGCCCGACAGGGCCCGACAGGGCCCGACAGGGCCCAGTAGAGCCCGACAGAGCCCAGTAGAGCCCGACAGAGCCCGACAGAGCCCGACAGGGCCCGACAGGGCCCGACAGAGCCCGACAGGGCCCGACAGAGCCCGACAGAGGCCTACAGGGCCCGACAGAGCCCGACAGAGCCCGACAGGGCCCAGTAGAGCCCGACAGAGCCCGACAGAGCCCGACAAAGCCCGACAGGGCCCGACAGGGCCCGACAGAGCCCGACAGGGCCCGACAGAGCCCGACAGAGCCCGACAGAGCCGGACAGGGCCCGACAGAGCCCAACAGAGCCCGACAGAGCCCGACAGGGCCCAGTAGAGCCCGACAGAGCCCGACAGAGCCCGACAGAGCCCGACAGGGCCCGACAGAGCCCGACAGGGCCCGACAGAGCCTGACAGAGCCCAGTCGAGCTCGACAGAGCTTGACAGAGCCCGACAGGGCCCGACAGGGCCCAGTAGAGCCCGACAGGGCCCGACAGAGCCCGACAGAGCCCGACAGAGCCCGACAGGGCCCGACAGGGCCCGACAGAACCCGTCAGAGACCAGTAGAGCCCGACAGAGCCCGACAGAGCCCGACAGAGCCCGACAGGGCCCGACCGAGCCCGACAGAGCACAGTAGAGCCCGACAGAGCCCGACAGAGCCCGACAGAGCCCGACAGAGCCCGACAGAGCCCGACAGGGCCCAGTAGAGCCCGACAGAGCCCGACAGAGCCCAGTAGAGCCCGACAGAGCCCGACAGAGACCGACAGAGCCCGACAGGGCCCGACAGAGCCCGACAGGGCCCGACAGGGCCCGACAGAGCCCGACAGAGCCCGACAGAACCCGACAGAGCCCGACAGAGCCCAGTAGAGCCTGACAGAGCCCGACAGAGCCCGACAGAGCTCGACAGGGCCCGACAGGGCCCGACAGAGCCCGACAGAGCCCGACAGGGCCCGACAGGGCCCGACAGAGCCCGACAGAGCCCAGTAGAGCCCGACAGAGCCCGACAGAGCCCGACAGAGCCCGACAGGGCCCAGTAGAGCAGGACAGAGCCCGACAGAGCCCGACAGAGCCCGACAGGGCCCGACAGAGCCCGACAGGCCCCAGTAGAGCCTCACAGAGCCCGACAGAGCTCGACAGAGCCCGACAGAGCCCGACAGGGCCCGACAGGGCCCGACAGAGCCCGACAGGGCCCGACAGAGCCCGACAGGGCCCGAAAGAGCCCGACAGTGCCCGATAGAGCCCGACAGGGCCCAGTAGAGCCTGACAGAGCCCGACAGAGCTCGACAGAGCCCGACAGAGCCCGACAGGGCCCAACAGAGCCCGTCAGAGGCCGACAGGGACCGACAGAGCCCGACAGGGCCCGACAGGGAACAGTAGAGCCCAGTAGAGCCCGACAGAGCCCGACAGAGCCCGACAGGGCCCGACAGAGCCCGACAGGGCCCAGTAGAGCCCGACAGAGCCCGACAGGGCCCGACAGGGCCCGACAGGGCCCAGTAGAGCCCGACAGAGCCCGACAGAGCTCGACAGAGCCCGACAGAAACCGACAGAGCCCGACAGGGCCCAGTAGAGCCCGACAGAGCCCGACAGAGCCCGACAGAGCCCGACAGAGCCCGACAGAGCCCGACAGGGCCCGACAGAGCCCGACAGAACCCGACAGAGCCCGACAGAGCCCGACAGGGCCCGACAGGGCCCGACAGAGCCCGACAGAGCCCAACAGAGCCCGACAGAACCCGACAGAGCCCGACAGAGCCCGACAGAGCCCGACAGGGCCCGACAGGGCCCGACAGAGCCCGACAGAGCCCAACAGAACCTGACAGAGCCCGACAGAGCTAGTAGAGCCCGACAGAGCCCGACAGAGCCCGACAGAGCCCGACAGGGCCCGACAGAGCCCGACAGGGCCCGACAGGGAACAGTAGAGCCCAGTAGAGCCCGACAGAGCCCGACAGAGCCCGACAGAGCCCGACAGAGCCCGACAGAACCCGACAGAGCCCGACAGAGCCCGACAGAGCCCGACAGGGCCCGACAGGGCCCGACAGAGCCCGACAGAGCCCAACAGAACCTGACAGAGCCCGACAGAGCTAGTAGAGCCCGACAGAGCCCGACAGAGCCCGACAGAGCCCGACAGGGCCCGACAGAGCCCGACAGGGCCCGACAGGGAACAGTAGAGCCCAGTAGAGCCCGACAGAGCCCGACAGAGCCCAGTAGAGCCCGACAGAGCCCGACAGGGCCCGACAGGGCCCGACAGAGCCCGACAGAGCCCGACAGGGCCCGACAGAGCCCGACAGGGCCCGACAGGGAACAGTAGAGCCCAGTAGAGCCCGACAGAGCCCGACAGAGCCCAGTAGAGCCCGAGAGGGCCCGACAGAGACCGACAGGGCCCAGTAGAGCCCGACAGAGCCCGACAGAGCCCGACAGGGCCCGACAGGGCCCGACAGAGCCCGACAGAGCCCGACAGGGCCCGACAGAGCCCGACAGGGCCCAGTAGAGCCCGACAGAGCCCGACAGAGCCCGACAGGGCCCGACAGGGCCCGACAGGGCCCGACAGGGCCCGACAGAGCCCGACAGGGCCCAGTAGAGCCCGACAGAGCCCGACAGAGCCCGACAGAGCCCGACAGGGCCCGACAGGGCCCGACAGAGCCCGACAGAGCCCGACAGGGCCCGACAGAGCCCGACAGGGCCCGACAGAGCCCGACAGAGCCCGACAGGGCCCAGTAGAGCCCGACAGAGCCCGACAGAGCCCGACAGAGCCCGACAAAGCCCGACAGGGCCCGACAGGGCCCAGTAGAGCCCGACAGGGCCCGACAGAGCCCGACAGAGCCCGACAGAGCCCGACAGAGCCCGACAGGGCCCGACAGAGCCCAGTAGAGCCCGACAGAGCCCGACAGAGCCCGACAGAGCCCGACAGGGCCCGACAGAGCCCGACAGGGCCCGACAGAGCCCGACAGAGCCCAGTAGAGCTCGACAGAGCCCGACAGAGCCCGACAGGGCCCGACAGGGCCCGACAGGGCCCAGTAGAGCCCGACAGAGCCCGACAGAGTCCGACAGTGCCCGACAGGGCCCGACAGAGCCCGACAGAGCCCGACAGGGCCCGACAGACCCCAATAGAGCCCGACAGAGCCCAGTAGAGCCCGAGAGAGCCCGACAGAGCCCGACAGAGCCCGACGGGGCCCGACAGGGCCCGACAGAGCCCGACAGAGCCCAGTTTAGCCCAGTAGAGCCCGACAGAGCCCGACAGAGCCCGACAGAGCCCAGTAGAGCCCGACAGAGCCCGACAGGGCCCGACAGAGCCCGACAGAGCCCGACAGGGCCCGACAGAGCCCGACAGAGACCAGTAGAGCCCGACAGAGCCCGACAGAGCCCGACAGGGCCCGACAGGGCCCGACAGGGCCCAGTAGAGCCCGACAGAGCCCGACAGAGCCCGACAGAGCCCGACAGGGCCCGACAGAGCCCGACAGGGCCCGACAGAGCCCGACAGAGCCCGACAGGGCCCAGTAGAGCCCAACAGAGCCCGACAGAGCCCGACAGAGCCCAGTAGAGCCCGACAGAGCCCGACAGAGCCCGAAAGAGCCCGACAGAGCCCGACAGGGCCCGACAGATCCTGACAGAGCCCGACAGGGCCCGACAGAGCCCGACAGAGCCCAACAGAGCCCGACAGAGCCCAGTAGAGCCCGACAGAGCCCGACAGAGCCCGACAGGGCCCGACAGAGCCCGACAGGGCCCAGTAGAGCCTGACAGAGTCCGACAGGGCCCGACAGGGCCCGACAGAGCCCGACAGAGCCCGACAGAGCCCGACAGAGCCCGACAGAGCCCGACAGAGCCCGACAGGGCCCGACAGAGCCCGTCAGGGCCCGACAGGGCCCGACAGAGCCCGACAGAGCCCGACAGGGCCCAGTAGAGCCCGACAGAGCCCGACAGAGCCCGACAGAGCCCGACAAAGCTCGACAGGGCCCGACAGGGCCCAGTAGAGCCCGACAGGGCCCGACAGAGCCCGACAGGGCCCGACAGAGCCCGACAGGGCCCGACAGAGACCGACAGAGCCCAGTAGAGCCCGACAGAGCCCGACAGAGCCCGACAGAGCCCGACAGGGGCCGACAGAGCCCGACAGGGCCCGACAGAGCCCGACAGAGCCCAGTAGAGCTCGACAGAGCCCGACAGAGCCCGACAGGGCCCGACAGGGCCCAGTAGAGCCCGACAGAGCCCGACAGAGCCCGACAGGGCCCGACAGGGCCCGACAGAGCCCGACAGAGCCCGACAGGGCCCGACAGGGCCCGACAGAGCCCAGTAGAGCACGACAGAGCCCGACAGAGCCCAACAGAGCCCGACAGGGCCCGACAGGGCCCGACAGGGCCCAGTAGAGCCCGACAGGGCCCGACAGAGCCCGACAGAGCCCGACAGAGCTCGACAGAGCCCGACAGGGCCCGACAGAGCCCGGCAGAGCCCAGTAGAGCCCGACAGAGCCCGACAGAGCCCGACAGAGCCCGAGAGGGCCCGACAGGGCCCGACAGGGCCCAGTAGAGCCTGACAGAGCCCGACAGAGCCCGACAGAGCCCGACAGGGCCCGACAGAGCCCGACAGAGCCCGCAAGGGCCCGACAGGGCCCGACAGAGCCCGACAGAGCCCGACAGGGCCCGACAGACCCCAATAGAGCCCGACAGAGCCCAGTAGAGCCCGAGAGAGCCCGACAGAGCCCGACAGAGCCCGACAGAGCCCAGTAGAGCCCGACAGAGCCCGACAGAGCCCGACAGGGCCCGACAGAGCCCGACAGAGACCAGTAGAGCCCGACAGAGCCCGACAGAGCCCGACAGAGCCCGACAGGGCCCGACAGGGCCCGACAGGGCCCAGTAGAGCCCGACAGAGCCCGACAGAGCCCGACAGAGCCCGACAGGGCCCGAGAGACCGACAGAGCCCGACATGGCCCAGTAGAGCCCAACAGAGCCCGACAGAGCCCGACAGAGCCCAGTAGAGCCCGACAGAGCCCGACAGAGCCCGAAAGAGCCCGACAGAGCCCGACAGGGCCCGACAGATCCTGACAGAGCCCGACAGGGCCCGACAGAGCCCGACAGAGCCCAACAGAGCCCGACAGAGCCGAGTAGAGCCCGACAGAGCCCGACAGAGCCCGACAGGGCCCGACAGGGCCCGACAGGGCCCAACAGAGGCCGACAGGGCCCGACAGAGCCCGACAGGGCCCGAAAGAGCCCGACAGAGCCCAGTAGAGCCCGACAGAGCCCGACAGAGCCCGACAGAGCCCGACAGGCCCCGACAGAGCCCGACAGGGCCCGACAGAGCCCGACAGAGCCCGACAGAGCCCAACAGAACCTGACAGAGCCCGACAGGGCCCGACAGGGCCCAGTAGAGCCCGACAGAGCCCGACAGAGCCCGACAGGGCCCGACAGGGCCCGACAGAGCCCGACAGAGCCCGACAGGGCCCGACAGGGCCCGACAGAGCCCAGTAGAGCCCGACAGAGCCCGACAGAGCCCGACAGAGCCCGACAGGGCCTGACAGGGCTCGACAGAGCCCAGTAGAGCCCGACAGAGCCCGACAGAGCCCGACAGAGCCCGACAGGGCCCGACAGGGCCCGACAGGGCCCAGTAGAGCCCGACAGGGCCCGACAGAACCCGACAGAGCCCGACAGGGCCCGACAGAGCCCGACAGAGCCCAGTAGATCCCGACAGAGCCCGACAGAGCCCGAGAGGGCCCGACAGGGCCCGACAGGGCCCAGTAGAGCCCGACAGAGCCCGACAGAGCCCGACAGAGCCCGACAGGGCCCGACAGAGCCCGCAAGGGCCCGACAGGGCCCGACAGAGCCCGACAGAACCCAGTAGAGCCCGACAGAGCCCAACAGAGCCCGACAGAGCCTAGTAGAGCCCGACAGAGCCCGACAGAGCCCGACAGGGCCCGACAGGGCCCGACAGGGCCCAGTAGAGCCCGACAGAGCCCGACAGGGCCCGACAGGGCCCAGTAGAGCCCGACAGGGCCCGACAGGGCCCGACAGAGCCCGACAGAGCCCGACAGAGCCCGACAGAGCCCAGTAGAGCCTGACAGAGCCCGACAGAGCCCGACAGAGCTCGACAGGGCCCGACAGGGCCCGACAGAGCCCGACAGAGCCCGACAGAGCCCGACAGAGCCCGACAGGGCCCGACAGAGCCCGACAGAGCCCAGTAGAGCCCAGTAGAACCCGACAGAGCCCGACAGAGCCCGACAGGGCCCAGTAGAGCCCGACAGAGCCCAGTAGAGCTCGACAGAGCCCGACAGAGCCCGACAGGGCCCGACAGGGCCCAGTAGAGCCCGACAGAGCCCGACAGAGCCCGACAGGGCCCGACAGGGCCCGACAGAGCCCGACAGGGCCCGACAGGGCCCGACAGGGCCCGACAGAGCCCAGTAGAGCCCGACAGAGCCCGACAGAGCCCGACAGAGCCCGACAGGGCCTGACAGGGCTCGACAGAGCCCAGTAGAGCCCGACAGAGCCCGACAGAGCCCGACAGAGCCCGACAGGGCCCGACAGGGCCCGACAGGGCCCAGTAGAGCCCGACAGGGCCCGACAGAACCCGACAGAGCCCGACAGAGCCCGACAGGGCCCGACAGAGCCCGACAGAGCCCAGTAGAGCCCGACAGAGCCCGACAGAGCCCGAGAGGGCCCGACAGGGCCCGACAGGGCCCAGTAGAGCCCGACAGAGCCCGACAGAGCCCGACAGAGCCCGACAGGGCCCGACAGAGCCCGCAAGGGCCCGACAGGGCCCGACAGAGCCCGACAGAGCCCAGTAGAGCCCGACAGAGCCCGACAGAGCCCGACAGAGCCCGACAGAGCCTAGTAGAGCCCGACAGAGCCCGACAGAGCCCGACAGGGCCCGACAGGGCCCGACAGGGCCCAGTAGAGCCCGACAGAGCCCGACAGGGCCCGACAGGGCCCGACAGGGCCCAGTAGAGCCCGACAGGGCCCGACAGAGCCCGACAGAGCCCGACAGAACCCGACAGAGCCCGACAGAGCCCAGTAGAGCCTGACAGAGCCCGACAGAGCCCGACAGAGCTCGACAGGGCCCGACAGGGCCCGACAGAGCCCGACAGAGCCCGACAGAGCCCGACAGGGCCCGACAGAGCCCGACAGAGCCCAGTAGAGCCCAGTAGAACCCGACAGAGCCCGACAGAGCCCGACAGGGCCCAGTAGAGCCCGACAGAGCCCGACAGAGCCCGACAGAGCCCGACAGAGCCCGACAGAGCCCGACAGGGCCCGACAGAGCCCGACAGAGCCCGACAGGCCCCAGTAGAGCCTCACAGAGCCCGACAAAGCCCGACAGGGCCCGACAGGGCCCGACAGAGCCCGACAGGGCCCGACAGAGCCCGACAGGGCCCGAAAGAGCCCGACAGTGCCCGATAGAGCCCGACAGGGCCCAGTAGAGCCTGACAGAGCCCGACAGAGCTCGACAGAGCCCGACAGAGCCCGACAGGGCCCAACAGGGAACAGTAGAGCCCAGTAGAGCCCGACAGAGCCCGACAGAGCCCGACAGGGCCCGACAGAGCCCGACAGGGCCCGACAGGGAACAGTAGAGCCCAGTAGAGCCCGACAGAGCCTGACAGAGCCCGACAGGGCCCGACAGAGCCCGACAGGGCCCAGTAGAGCCCGACAGAGCCCGACAGGGCCCGACAGGGCCCGACAGGGCCCAGTAGAGCCCGACAGAGCCCGACAGAGCTCGACAGAGCCCGACAGAAACCGACAGAGCCCGACAGGGCCCAGTAGAGCCCGACAGAGCCCGACAGAGCCCGACAGGGCCCGACAGGGAACAGTAGAACCCAGTAGAGCCCGACAGAGCCCGACAGAGCCCGACAGAGCCCGACAGGGCCCGACAGGGCCCGACAGGGCCCGACAGAGCCCGACAGAACCCGACAGAGCCCGACAGAGCCCGACAGGGCCCGACAGGGCCCGACAGAGCCCGACAGAGCCCAACAGAACCTGACAGAGCCCGACAGAGCCCAGTAGAGCCCGACAGAGCCCGACAGAGCCCGACAGAGCCCGACAGGGCCCGACAGATCCCGACAGGGCCCGACAGGGCCCGACAGGGCCCGACAGAGCCCGACAGAGCCCGACAGGGCCCGACAGGGCCCGACAGAGCCCGACAGAGCCCGACAGGGCCCGACAGAGCCCGACAGGGCCCGACAGGGAACAGTAGAGCCCAGTAGAGCCCGACAGAGCCCGACAGAGCCCAGTAGAGCCCGAGAGGGCCCGACAGAGCCCGACAGGGCCCAGTAGAGCCCGACAGAGCCCGACAGAGCCCGACAGAGCCCGACAGGGCCCGACAGGGCCCGACAGAGCCCGACAGAGCCCGACAGGGCCCAGTAGAGCCCGAGAGAGCCCGACAGAGCCCGACAGAGCCCGACAGGGCCCGACAGGGCCCGACAGAGCCCGACAGGGCCCAGTAGAGCCCGACAGAGCCCGACAGAGCCCGACAGAGCCCGACAGGGCCCGACAGGGCCCGACAGAGCCCGACAGGGCCCGACAGAGCCCGACAGAGCCCGACAGGGCCCAGTAGAGCCCGACAGAGCCCGACAGAGCCCGACAGAGCCCGACAAAGCCCGACAGGGCCCGACAGGGCCCAGTAGAGCCCGACAGGGCCCGACAGAGCCCGACAGAGCCCGACAGAGCCCGACAGAGCCCGACAGGGCCCGACAGGGCCCAGTAGAGCCCGACAGGGCCCGACAGAGCCCGACAGAGCCCAGTAGAGCCCGACAGAGCCCGACAGAGCCCGACAGAGCCCGACAGGGCCCGACAGAGCCCGACAGGGCCCGACAGAGCCCGACAGAGCCCAGTAGAGCTCGACAGAGCCCGACAGAGCCCGACAGGGCCCGACAGGGCCCGACAGGGCCCAGCAGAGCCCGACAGAGCCCGACAGAGCCCGACAGGGCCCGACAGACCCCAATAGAGCCCGACAGAGCCCAGTAGAGCCCGAGAGAGCCCGACAGAGCCCGACAGAGCCCGACAGGGCCCGACAGGGCCCGACAGAGCCCGACAGGGCCCAGTTTAGCCCAGTAGAGCCCGACAGAGCCCGACAGAGCCCAGTAGAGCCCGACAGAGCCCGACAGGGCCCGACAGAGACCGACAGAGCCCGACAGGGCCCGACAGAGCCCGACAGAGACCAGTAGAGCCCGACAGAGCCCGACAGAGCCCGACAGATCCCGACAGGGCCCGACAGGGCCCGACAGGGCCCAGTAGAGCCCGACAGAGCCCGACAGAGCCCGACAGAGCCCGACAGGGCCCGACAGAGCCCGACAGGGCCCGACAGAGCCCGACAGAGCCCGACAGGGCCCAGTAGAGCCCAACAGAGCCCGACAGAGCCCGACAGAGCCCAGTAGAGCCCGACAGAGCCCGACAGAGCCCGAAAGAGCCCGACAGAGCCCGACAGGGCCCGACAGATCCTGACAGAGCCCGACAGGGCCCGACAGAGACCGACAGAGCCCAACAGAGCCCGACAGAGCCCAGTAGAGCCCGACAGAGCCCGACAGAGCCCGACAGGGCCCGACAGGGCCCGACAGGGCCCGACAGAGCCCGACAGGGCCCGACAGAGCCCGACAGGGCCCGACAGGGAACAGTAGAGCCCAGTAGAGCCCGACAGAGCCCGACAGAGCCCGACAGGGCCCGACAGAGCCCGACAGGGCCCAGTAGAGCCTGACAGAGCCCGACAGGGCCCGACAGGGCCCGACAGAGCCCGACAGAGCCCGACAGAGCCCGACAGAAACCGACAGAGACCGACAGGGCCCGACAGAGCCCGACAGGGCCCGACAGGGCCCGACAGGGCCCGACAGAGCCCGACAGGGCCCGACAGGGCCCGACAGAGCCCGACAGAGCCCGACAGAGCCCAGTAGAGCCCGACAGAGCCCGACAGAGCCCGACAGAGCCCGACAAAGCTTGACAGGGCCCGACAGGGCCCAGTAGAGCCCGACAGGGCCCGACAGAGCCCGACAGAGCCCGACAGAGCCCGACAGGGCCCGACAGAGACCGACAGAGCCCAGTAGAGCCCGACAGAGCCCGACAGAGCCCGACAGAGCCCGACAGGGCCCGACAGAGCCCGACAGGGCCCGACAGAGCCCGACAGAGCCCAGTAGAGCTCGACAGAGCCCGACAGGGCCCAGTAGAGCCCGACAGAGCCCGACAGAGCCCGACAGAGCCCGACAGAGCCCGACAGAGCCCGACAGGGCCCGACAGAGCCCGGCAGAGCCCAGTAGAGCCCGACAGAGCCCGACAGAGCCCGACAGAGCCCGAGAGGGCCCGACAGGGCCCGACAGGGCCCAGTAGAGCCCGACAGAGCCCGACAGAGCCCGACAGAGCCCGACAGGGCCCGAGAGAGCCCGACAGAGCCCGCAAGGGCCCGACAGGGCCCGACAGAGCCCGACAGAGCCCGACAGGGCCCGACAGACCCCAATAGAGCCCGACAGAGCCCAGTAGAGCACGAGAGAGCCCGACAGAGCCCGACAGAGCCCGACAGGGCCCGACAGGGCCCGACAGGGCCCGACAGGGCCCAGTTTAGCCCAGTAGAGCCCGACAGAGCCCGACAGAGCCTGACAGAGCCCGACAGAGCCCAGTAGAGCCCGACAGAGCCCGACAGAGCCCGACAGGGCCCGACAGAGCCCGACAGAGACCAGTAGAGCCCGACAGAGCCCGACAGAGCCCGACAGAGCCCGACAGGGCCCGACAGGGCCCAGTAGAGCCCGACAGAGCCCGACAGAGCCCGACAGGGCCCGACAGAGCCCGACAGAGCCCGACAGAGCCCGACAGAGCCCAGTAGAGCCCGACAGAGCCCGACAGAGCCCAGTAGAGCCCGAAAGAGCCCGACAGAGCCCGACAGGGCCCGACAGATCCTGACAGAGTCCGACAGGGCCCGACAGAGCCCGACAGAGCCCAACAGAGCCCGACAGAGCCGAGTAGAGCCCGACAGAGCCCGACAGAGGCCGACAGGGCCCGACAGGGCCCGACAGGGCCCAACAGAGGCCGACAGGGCCCGACAGAGCCCGACAGGGCCCGACAGGGAACAGTAGAGCACAGTAGAGCCCGACAGAGCCCGACAGAGCCCGACAGGGCCCGACAGAGCCCGACAGGGCCCGACAGAGCCCGACAGAGCCCGACAGGGCCCGACAGAGCCCAGTAGAGCCCGACAGAGCCCGACAGAGCCCGACAGAGCCCGACAGGGCCCGACAGAGCCCGACAGAGCCCGACAGAAACCGACAGAGCCCGACAGGGCCCGACAGGGCCCGACAGAGCCCGACAGAGCCCAACAGGGCCCGACAGGGAACAGTAGAGCCCAGTAGAGCCCGACAGAGCCCGACAGAGCCCGAAAGAGCCCGACAGGGCCCGACAGAGCCCGACAGAACCCGACAGAGCCCGACAGAGCCCGACAGGGCCCGACAGGGCCCGACAGAGCCCGACAGAGCCCGACAGAGCCCGACAGGGCCCGACAGGGCCCGACAGAGCCCGACAGAACCTGACAGAGCCCGACAGAGACCAGTAGTGCCCGACAGAGCCCGACAGAGCCCGACAGAGCCCGACAGGGCCCGACAGGGCCCGACAGAGCCCGACAGAGCCCGACAGGGCCCGACAGAGCCCGAGAGAGCCCGACAGAGCCCGACAGGGCCCAGTAGAGCCCGACAGAGCCCGACAGGGCCCGACAGGGCCCGACAGGGCCCAGTAGAGCCCGACAGAGCCCGACAGAGCCCGACAGGGTCCGACAGGGCCCGACAGGGCCCGACAGAGCCCGACAGAGCCCGACAGGGCCCGACAGAGCCCGACAGAGCCTGACAGGGAACAGTAGAGCCCGACAGAGCCCGACAGAGCCCGACAGAGCCCGACAGAGCCCGACAAAGCTCGACAGGGCCCGACAGGGCCCAGTAGAGCCCGACAGGGCCCGACAGAGCCCGACAGAGCCCGACAGGGCCCGACAGAGCCCAGTAGAGCCCGACAGAGCCCGACAGGGCCCGACAGAGCCCGACAGGGCCCGACAGAGCCCGACAGAGCCCAGTAGAGCTCGACAGAGCCCGACAGAGCCCGACAGGGCCCGACAGGGCCCGACAGGGCCCGACAGAGCCCGACAGAGCCCGACAGAGACCGACATAGCCCGACAGGGCCTGACAGGGCTCGACAGAGCCCAGTAGAGCCCGACAGAGCCCGACAGAGCCCGAGAGGGCCCGACAGGGCCCGACAGGGCCCAGTAGAGCCCGACAGAGCCCGACAGAGCCCGACAGAGCCCGACAGAGCCCGACAGGGCCCGACAGAGCCCGCAAGGGCCCGACAGGGCCCGACAGAGCCCGACAGAGCCCAGTAGAGCCCGACAGAGCCCGACAGAGCCCGACAGAGCCTAGTAGAGCCCGACAGAGCCCGACAGAGCCCGACAGGGCCCGACAGGGCCCGACAGGGCCCAGTAGAGCCCGACAGAGCCCGACAGGGCCCGAGAGGGCCCGACAGGGCCCAGTAGAGCCCGACAGGGCCCGACAGAGCCCGACAGAGCCCAGTAGAGCCTGACAGAGCCCGACAGAGCCCGACAGAGCTCGACAGGGCCCGACAGGGCCCGACAGAGCCCGACAGAGCCCGACAGGGCCCGACAGAGCCCGACAGAGCCCAGTAGAGCCCAGTAGAACCCGACAGAGCCCGACAGAGCCCGACAGGGCCCAGTAGAGCCCAGTAGAGCCCGACAGAGCCCGACAGAGCCCGACAGAGCCCAGTAGAGCCCAGTAGAGCCCGACAGAGCCCGACAGAGCCCGACAGAGCCCAATAGAGCCCAGTAGAACCCGACAGAGCCCGACAGAGCCCAGTAGAGCCCAGTAGAGCCCGACAGAGCCCGACAGAGCCCGACAGAGCCCGACAGAACCCGACAGAGCCCGACAGGGCCCAGTAGAGCCCGACAGAGCCCGACAGAGCTCGACAGAGCCCGACAGAAACCGACAGAGCCCGACAGGGCCCAGTAGAGCCCGACAGAGCCCGACAGAGCCCGACAGGGCCCGACAGAGCCCGACAGAACCCGACAGAGCCCGACAGAGCCCGACAGGGCCCGACAGGGCCCGACAGGGCCCGACAGAGCCCAACAGAGCCCGACAGAACCCGACAGAGCCCGACAGAGCCCGACAGGGCCCGACAGGGCCCGACAGAGCCCGACAGAGCCCAACAGAACCTGACAGAGCCCGACAGAGCTAGTAGAGCCCGACAGAGCCCGACAGAGCCCGACAGAGACCGACATAGCCCGACAGGGCCTGACAGGGCTCGACAGAGCCCAGTAGAGCCCGACAGAGCCCGACAGAGCCCGAGAGGGCCCGACAGGGCCCGACAGGGCCCAGTAGAGCCCGACAGAGCCCGACAGAGCCCGACAGAGCCCGACAGAGCCCGACAGGGCCCGACAGAGCCCGCAAGGGCCCGACAGGGCCCGACAGGGCCCGACAGAGCCCAGTAGAGCCCGACAGAGCCCGACAGAGCCCGACAGAGCCTAGTAGAGCCCGACAGAGCCCGACAGAGCCCGACAGGGCCCGACAGGGCCCGACAGGGCCCAGTAGAGCCCGACAGAGCCCGACAGGGCCCGAGAGGGCCCGACAGGGCCCAGTAGAGCCCGACAGGGCCCGACAGAGCCCGACAGAGCCCAGTAGAGCCTGACAGAGCCCGACAGAGCCCGACAGAGCTCGACAGGGCCCGACAGGGCCCGACAGAGCCCGACAGAGCCCGACAGGGCCCGACAGAGCCCGACAGAGCCCAGTAGAGCCCAGTAGAACCCGACAGAGCCCGACAGAGCCCGACAGGGCCCAGTAGAGCCCAGTAGAGCCCGACAGAGCCCGACAGAGCCCGACAGAGCCCAGTAGAGCCCAGTAGAGCCCGACAGAGCCCGACAGAGCCCGACAGAGCCCAATAGAGCCCAGTAGAACCCGACAGAGCCCGACAGAGCCCGACAGAGCCCAGTAGAGCCCAGTAGAGCCCGACAGAGCCCGACAGAGCCCGACAGAGCCCGACAGAACCCGACAGAGCCCGACAGGGCCCAGTAGAGCCCGACAGAGCCCGACAGAGCTCGACAGAGCCCGACAGAAACCGACAGAGCCCGACAGGGCCCAGTAGAGCCCGACAGAGCCCGACAGAGCCCGACAGGGCCCGACAGAGCCCGACAGAACCCGACAGAGCCCGACAGAGCCCGACAGGGCCCGACAGGGCCCGACAGAGCCCAACAGAGCCCGACAGAACCCGACAGAGCCCGACAGAGCCCGACAGGGCCCGACAGGGCCCGACAGAGCCCGACAGAGCCCAACAGAACCTGACAGAGCCCGACAGAGCTAGTAGAGCCCGACAGAGCCCGACAGAGCCCGACAGAGCCCGACAGGGCCCGACAGAGCCCGACAGGGCCCGACAGGGAACAGTAGAGCCCAGTAGAGCCCGACAGAGCCCGACAGAGCCCGACAGAGCCCGACAGGGCCCGACAGAGCCCGACAGAACCCGACAGAGCCCGACAGAGCCCGACAGGGCCCGACAGGGCCCGACAGAGCCCGACAGAGCCCAACAGAACCTGACAGAGCCCGACAGAGCTAGTAGAGCCCGACAGAGCCCGACAGAGCCCGACAGAGCCCGACAGGGCCCGACAGAGCCCGACAGGGCCCGACAGGGAACAGTAGAGCCCAGTAGAGCCCGACAGAGCCCGACAGAGCCCAGTAGAGCCCGACAGAGCCCGACAGGGCCCGACAGGGCCCGACAGAGCCCGACAGAGCCCGACAGGGCCCGACAGAGCCCGACAGGGCCCGACAGGGAACAGTAGAGCCCAGTAGAGCCCGACAGAGCCCGACAGAGCCCTGTAGAGCCCGAGAGGGCCCGACAGAGCCCGACAGGGCCCAGTAGAGCCCGACAGAGCCCGACAGAGCCCGACAGGGCCCGACAGGGCCCGACAGAGCCCGACAGAGCCCGACAGGGCCCGACAGAGCCCGACAGGGCCCAGTAGAGCCCGACAGAGCCCGACAGAGCCCGACAGGGCCCGACAGGGCCCGACAGGGCCCGACAGAACCCGACAGAGCCCGACAGGGCCCGACAGGGCCCAGTAGAGCCCGACAGAGCCCGACAGAGCCCGACAGGGCCCGACAGGGCCCGACAGAGCCCGACAGAGCCCGACAGGGCCCGACAGAGCCCGACAGGGCCCGACAGAGCCCGACAGAGCCCGACAGAGCCCGACAGAGCCCGACAAAGCCCGACAGGGCCCGACAGGGCCCAGTAGAGCCCGACAGGGCCCGACAGAGCCCGACAGAGCCCGACAGAGCCCGACAGAGCCCGACAGGGCCCGACAGAGCCCGACAGGGCCCGACAGAGCCCGACAGAGCCCGACAGAGCCCGACAGGGCCCGACAGGGCCCGACAGAGCCCGACAGGGCCCGACAGAGCCCGACAGAGCCCAGTAGAGCTCGACAGAGCCCGACAGAGCCCGACAGGGCCCGACAGGGCCCGACAGGGCCCAGTAGAGCCCGACAGAGCCCGACAGAGTCCGACAGTGCCCGACAGGGCCCGACAGAGCCCGACAGAGCCCGACAGGGCCCGACAGACCCCAATAGAGCCCGACAGAGCCCAGTAGAGCCCGAGAGAGCCCGACAGAGCCCGACAGAGCCCGACGGGGCCCGACAGGGCCCGACAGAGCCCGACAGGGCCCAGTTTAGCCCAGTAGAGCCCGACAGAGCCCGACAGAGCCCAGTAGAGCCCGACAGAGCCCGACAGGGCCCGACAGAGCCCGACAGAGCCCGACAGGGCCCGACAGAGCCCGACAGAGACCAGTAGAGCCCGACAGAGCCCGACAGAGCCCGACAGGGCCCGACAGGGCCCGACAGGGCCCAGTAGAGCCCGACAGAGCCCGACAGAGCCCGACAGAGCCCGACAGGGCCCGACAGAGCCCGACAGGGCCCGACAGAGCCCGACAGAGCCCGACAGAGCCCGACAGGGCCCAGTAGAGCCCAACAGAGCCCGACAGAGCCCGACAGAGCCCAGTAGAGCCCGACAGAGCCCGACAGAGCCCGAAAGAGCCCGACAGAGCCCGACAGGGCCCGACAGATCCTGACAGAGCCCGACAGGGCCCGACAGAGCCCGACAGAGCCCAACAGAGCCCGACAGAGCCCAGTAGAGCCCGACAGAGCCCGACAGAGCCCGACAGGGCCCGACAGAGCCCGACAGGGCCCAGTAGAGCCTGACAGAGCCCGACAGGGCCCGACAGGGCCCGACAGAGCCCGACAGAGCCCGACAGGGCCCAGTAGAGCCCGACAGAGCCCGACAGAGCCCGACAGAGCCCGACAAAGCTCGACAGGGCCCGACAGGGCCCAGTAGAGCCCGACAGGGCCCGACAGAGCCCGACAGGGCCCGACAGAGCCCGACAGGGCCCGACAGAGACCGACAGAGCCCAGTAGAGCCCGACAGAGCCCGACAGAGCCCGACAGAGCCCGACAGGGGCCGACAGAGCCCGACAGGGCCCGACAGGGCCCGACAGAGCCCGACAGAGCCCGACAGGGCCCAGTAGAGCCCGACAGAGCCCGACAGAGCCCAGTAGAGCCCGACAGAGCCCGACAGAGACCGACAGAGCCCGACAGGGCCCGACAGAGCCCGACAGGGCCCGACAGGGCCCGACAGAGCCCGACAGAGCCCGACAGAGCCCGACAGAACCCGACAGAGCCCAACAGAGCCCAGTAGAGCCTGACAGAGCCCGACAGAGCCCGACAGAGCTCGACAGGGCCCGACAGGGCCCGACAGAGCCCGACAGAGCCCGACAGAGCCCGACAGAGCCCGACAGAACCTGACAGAGCCCGACAGAGACCAGTAGAGCCCGACAGAGCCCGACAGAGCCCGACAGGGCCCGACAGGGCCCGACAGAGCCCGACAGAGCCCGACAGGGCCCGACAGGGCCCGACAGAGCCCGACAGAACCTGACAGAGCCCGACAGAGACCAGTAGAGCCCGACAGAGCCCGACAGAGCCCGACAGGGCCCGACAGGGCCCGACAGAGCCCGACAGGGCCCGACAGGGCCCGACAGAGCCCGACAGGGCCCGACAGGGCCCGACAGGGCCCGACAGAGCCCGACAGAACCTGACAGAGCCCGACAGAGACCAGTAGAGCCCGACAGAGCCCGACAGAGCCCGACAGGGCCCGACAGGGCCCGACAGAGCCCGACAGAGCCCGACAGGGCCCGACAGGGAACAGTAGAGCCCAGTAGAGCCCGACAGAGCCCGACAGAGCCCGACAGGGCCCGACAGGGCCCGACAGGGCCCAGTAGAGCCCGACAGAGCCCGACAGAGCCCGACAGGGCCCGACAGGGCCCGACAGAGCCCGACAGAGCCCGACAGGGCCCGACAGAGCCCGACAGGGCCCGACAGGGCCCAGTAGAGCCCGACAGAGCCCGACAGAGCCCGACAGGGCCCGACAGAGCCCGACAGAGCCCGACAGGGCCCAGTAGAGCCCGACAGAGCCCGACAGAGCCCGACAGAGCCCGACAAAGCCCGACAGGGCCCGACAGGGCCCGAAAGAGCTTGACAGGGACCGACAGAGCCCGACAGAGCCCGACAGAGCCGGACAGGGCCCGACAGAGCCCAACAGAGCCCGACAGAGCCCGACAGGGCCCAGTAGAGCCCGACAGAGCACGATAGAGCCCGACAGAGCCCGACAGGGCCCGACAGAGCCCGACAGGGCCCGACAGAGCCCGACAGAGCCCAGTAGAGCCCGACAGAGCCCGACAGGGCCCGACAGGGAACAGTAGAGCCCAGTAGAGCCCGACAGAGCCCGACAGAGCCCGACAGAGCCCGACAGGGCCCGACAGAGCCCAACAGAACCCGACAGAGCCCGACAGAGCCCGACAGAGCCCGACAGGGCCCGACAGAGCCCGACAGAGCCCAGTAGAGCCCGACAGAGCCCGACAGAGCCCGACAGAGCCCGACAGGGCCCGACAGGGCCCGACAGAGCCCGACAGAGCCCGACAGGGCCCGACAGAGCCCGACAGGGCCCGACAGAGCCCGACAGGGCCCGACAGGGAACAGTAGAGCCCAGTAGAGCCCGACAGAGCCCGACAGAGCCTGACAGAGCCCGACAGGGCCCGACAGAGCCCGACAGGGCCCAGTAGAGCCCGACAGAGCCTGACAGAGCCCGACAGGGCCCGACAGAGCCCGACAGAGCCCAGTAGAGCCCGACAGAGCCCGACAGAGCCCGACAGGGCCCGACAGAGCCCGACAGGGCCCGTCAGAGCCCGACAGAGCCCTACAGGGCCCGACAGAGCCCGACAGAGCCCGACAGGGCCCAGTAGAGCCCGACAGAGCCCGACAGAGCCCGACAAAGCCCGACAGGGCCCGACAGGGCCCGACAGAGCCCGACAGGGCCCGACAGAGCCCGACAGAGCCCGACAGAGCCGGACAGGGCCCGACAGAGCCCAACAGAGCCCAACAGAGCCCGACAGGGCCCAGTAGAGCCCGACAGAGCCCGACAGAGCCCGACAGAGCCCGACAGGGCCCGACAGAGCCCGACAGGGCCCGACAGAGCCTGACAGAGCCCAGTCGAGCTCGACAGAGCTTGACAGAGCCCGACAGGGCCCGACAGGGCCCAGTAGAGCCCGACAGGGCCCGACAGAGCCCGACAGAGCCCGACAGAGCCCGACAGGGCCCGACAGGGCCCGACAGAACCCGTCAGAGACCAGTAGAGCCCGACAGAGCCCGACAGAGCCCGACAGAGCCCGACAGGGCCCAGTAGAGCCCGACAGAGCCCGACAGAGCCCAGTAGAGCCCGACAGAGCCCGACAGAGACCGACAGAGCCCGACAGGGCCCGACAGAGCCCGACAGGGCCCGACAGGGCCCGACAGAGCCCGACAGAGCCCGACAGAACCCGACAGAGCCCGACAGAGCCCAGTAGAGCCTGACAGAGCCCGACAGAGCCCGACAGAGCTCGACAGGGCCCGACAGGGCCCGACAGAGCCCGACAGAGCCCGACAGAGCCCGACAGGGCCCGACAGAGCCCAGTAGAGCCCGACAGAGCCCGACAGAGCCCGACAGAGCCCGACAGAGCCCGACAGGGCCCAGTAGAGCAGGACAGAGCCCGACAGAGCCCGACAGAGCCCGACAGGGCCCGACAGAGCCCGACAGAGCCCGACAGGCCCCAGTAGAGCCTCACAGAGCCCGACAGAGCTCGACAGAGCCCGACAGAGCCCGACAGGGCCCGACAGGGCCCGACAGAGCCCGACAGGGCCCGACAGAGCCCGACAGGGCCCGAAAGAGCCCGACAGTGCCCGATAGAGCCCGACAGGGCCCAGTAGAGCCTGACAGAGCCCGACAGAGCTCGACAGAGCCCGACAGAGCCCGACAGGGCCCAACAGAGCCCGACAGAGGCCGACAGGGACCGACAGAGCCCGACAGGGCCCGACAGGGAACAGTAGAGCCCAGTAGAGCCCGACAGAGCCCGACAGAGCCCGACAGGGCCCGACAGAGCCCGACAGGGCCCAGTAGAGCCCGACAGAGCCCGACAGGGCCCGACAGGGCCCGACAGGGCCCAGTAGAGCCCGACAGAGCCCGACAGAGCTCGACAGAGCCCGACAGAAACCGACAGAGCCCGACAGGGCCCAGTAGAGCCCGACAGAGCCCGACAGAGCCCGACAGAGCCCGACAGAGCCCGACAGAGCCCGACAGGGCCCGACAGAGCCCGACAGAACCCGACAGAGCCCGACAGAGCCCGACAGGGCCCGACAGGGCCCGACAGAGCCCGACAGAGCCCAACAGAGCCCGACAGAACCCGACAGAGCCCGACAGAGCCCGACAGAGCCCGACAGGGCCCGACAGGGCCCGACAGAGCCCGACAGAGCCCAACAGAACCTGACAGAGCCCGACAGAGCTAGTAGAGCCCGACAGAGCCCGACAGAGCCCGACAGAGCCCGACAGGGCCCGACAGAGCCCGACAGGGCCCGACAGGGAACAGTAGAGCCCAGTAGAGCCCGACAGAGCCCGACAGAGCCCGACAGAGCCCGACAGAGCCCGACAGAACCCGACAGAGCCCGACAGAGCCCGACAGGGCCCGACAGGGCCCGACAGAGCCCGACAGAGCCCAACAGAACCTGACAGAGCCCGACAGAGCTAGTAGAGCCCGACAGAGCCCGACAGAGCCCGACAGAGCCCGACAGGGCCCGACAGAGCCCGACAGGGCCCGACAGGGAACAGTAGAGCCCAGTAGAGCCCGACAGAGCCCGACAGAGCCCAGTAGAGCCCGACAGAGCCCGACAGGGCCCGACAGGGCCCGACAGAGCCCGACAGAGCCCGACAGGGCCCGACAGGGCCCGACAGGGCCCGACAGGGAACAGTAGAGCCCAGTAGAGCCCGACAGAGCCCGACAGAGCCCAGTAGAGCCCGAGAGGGCCCGACAGAGACCGACAGGGCCCAGTAGAGCCCGACAGAGCCCGACAGAGCCCGACAGGGCCCGACAGGGCCCGACAGAGCCCGACAGAGCCCGACAGGGCCCGACAGAGCCCGACAGGGCCCAGTAGAGCCCGACAGAGCCCGACAGAGCCCGACAGGGCCCGACAGGGCCCGACAGAGCCCGACAGAGCCCGACAGGGCCCAGTAGAGCCCGACAGAGCCCGACAGAGCCCGACAGAGCCCGACAGGGCCCGACAGGGCCCGACAGAGCCCGACAGAGCCCGACAGGGCCCGACAGAGCCCGACAGAGCCCGACAGGGCCCAGTAGAGCCCGACAGAGCCCGACAGAGCCCGACAGAGCCCGACAAAGCCCGACAGGGCCCGACAGGGCCCAGTAGAGCCCGACAGGGCCCGACAGAGCCCGACAGAGCCCGACAGAGCCCGACAGAGCCCGACAGGGCCCGACAGAGCCCAGTAGAGCCCGACAGAGCCCGACAGAGCCCGACAGAGCCCGACAGGGCCCGACAGAGCCCGACAGGGCCCGACAGAGCCCGACAGAGCCCAGTAGAGCTCGACAGAGCCCGACAGAGCCCGACAGGGCCCGACAGGGCCCGACAGGGCCCAGTAGAGCCCGACAGAGCCCGACAGAGTCCGACAGTGCCCGACAGGGCCCGACAGAGCCCGACAGAGCCCGACAGGGCCCGACAGACCCCAATAGAGCCCGACAGAGCCCAGTAGAGCCCGAGAGAGCCCGACAGAGCCCGACAGAGCCCGACGGGGCCCGACAGGGCCCGACAGAGCCCGACAGGGCCCAGTTTAGCCCAGTAGAGCCCGACAGAGCCCGACAGAGCCCGACAGAGCCCAGTAGAGCCCGACAGAGCCCGACAGGGCCCGACAGAGCCCGACAGAGCCCGACAGGGCCCGACAGAGCCCGACAGAGACCAGTAGAGCCCGACAGAGCCCGACAGAGCCCGACAGGGCCCGACAGGGCCCGACAGGGCCCAGTAGAGCCCGACAGAGCCCGACAGAGCCCGACAGAGCCCGACAGGGCCCGACAGAGCCCGACAGGGCCCGACAGAGCCCGACAGAGCCCGACAGGGCCCAGTAGAGCCCAACAGAGCCCGACAGAGCCCGACAGAGCCCAGTAGAGCCCGACAGAGCCCGACAGAGCCCGAAAGAGCCCGACAGAGCCCGACAGGGCCCGACAGATCCTGACAGAGCCCGACAGGGCCCGACAGAGCCCGACAGAGCCCAACAGAGCCCGACAGAGCCCAGTAGAGCCCGACAGAGCCCGACAGAGCCCGACAGGGCCCGACAGAGCCCGACAGGGCCCAGTAGAGCCTGACAGAGTCCGACAGGGCCCGACAGGGCCCGACAGAGCCCGACAGAGCCCGACAGAGCCCGACAGAGCCCGACAGAAACCGACAGAGCCCGACAGGGCCCGACAGAGCCCGTCAGGGCCCGACAGGGCCCGACAGAGCCCGACAGAGCCCGACAGGGCCCAGTAGAGCCCGACAGAGCCCGACAGAGCCCGACAGAGCCCGACAAAGCTCGACAGGGCCCGACAGGGCCCAGTAGAGCCCGACAGGGCCCGACAGAGCCCGACAGGGCCCGACAGAGCCCGACAGGGCCCGACAGAGACCGACAGAGCCCAGTAGAGCCCGACAGAGCCCGACAGAGCCCGACAGAGCCCGACAGGGGCCGACAGAGCCCGACAGGGCCCGACAGAGCCCGACAGAGCCCAGTAGAGCTCGACAGAGCCCGACAGAGCCCGACAGGGCCCGACAGGGCCCAGTAGAGCCCGACAGAGCCCGACAGAGCCCGACAGGGCCCGACAGGGCCCGACAGAGCCCGACAGAGCCCGACAGGGCCCGACAGGGCCCGACAGAGCCCAGTAGAGCACGACAGAGCCCGACAGAGCCCAACAGAGCCCGACAGGGCCCGACAGGGCCCGACAGGGCCCAGTAGAGCCCGACAGGGCCCGACAGAGCCCGACAGAGCCCGACAGAGCTCGACAGAGCCCGACAGGGCCCGACAGAGCCCGGCAGAGCCCAGTAGAGCCCGACAGAGCCCGACAGAGCCCGACAGAGCCCGAGAGGGCCCGACAGGGCCCGACAGGGCCCAGTAGAGCCTGACAGAGCCCGACAGAGCCCGACAGAGCCCGACAGGGCCCGACAGAGCCCGACAGAGCCCGCAAGGGCCCGACAGGGCCCGACAGAGCCCGACAGAGCCCGACAGGGCCCGACAGACCCCAATAGAGCCCGACAGAGCCCAGTAGAGCCCGAGAGAGCCCGACAGAGCCCGACAGAGCCCGACAGAGCCCAGTAGAGCCCGACAGAGCCCGACAGAGCCCGACAGGGCCCGACAGAGCCCGACAGAGACCAGTAGAGCCCGACAGAGCCCGACAGAGCCCGACAGGGCCCGACAGGGCCCGACAGGGCCCGACAGGGCCCAGTAGAGCCCGACAGAGCCCGACAGAGCCCGACAGAGCCCGACAGGGCCCGAGAGACCGACAGAGCCCGACATGGCCCAGTAGAGCCCAACAGAGCCCGACAGAGCCCGACAGAGCCCAGTAGAGCCCGACAGAGCCCGACAGAGCCCGAAAGAGCCCGACAGAGCCCGACAGGGCCCGACAGATCCTGACAGAGCCCGACAGGGCCCGACAGAGCCCGACAGAGCCCAACAGAGCCCGACAGAGCCGAGTAGAGCCCGACAGAGCCCGACAGAGCCCGACAGGGCCCGACAGGGCCCGACAGGGCCCAACAGAGGCCGACAGGGCCCGACAGAGCCCGACAGGGCCCGAAAGAGCCCGACAGAGCCCAGTAGAGCCCGACAGAGCCCGACAGAGCCCGACAGAGCCCGACAGGCCCCGACAGAGCCCGACAGGGCCCGACAGAGCCCGACAGAGCCCGACAGAGCCCAACAGAACCTGACAGAGCCCGACAGGGCCCGACAGGGCCCAGTAGAGCCCGACAGAGCCCGACAGAGCCCGACAGAGCCCGACAGGGCCCGACAGGGCCCGACAGGGCCCGACAGGGCCCGACAGGGCCCGACAGAGCCCAGTAGAGCCCGACAGAGCCCGACAGAGCCCGACAGAGCCCGACAGGGCCTGACAGGGCTCGACAGAGCCCAGTAGAGCCCGACAGAGCCCGACAGAGCCCGACAGAGCCCGACAGGGCCCGACAGGGCCCGACAGGGCCCGACAGGGCCCAGTAGAGCCCGACAGGGCCCGACAGAACCCGACAGAGCCCGACAGGGCCCGACAGAGCCCGACAGAGCCCAGTAGAGCCCGACAGAGCCCGACAGAGCCCGAGAGGGCCCGACAGGGCCCGACAGGGCCCAGTAGAGCCCGACAGAGCCCGACAGAGCCCGACAGAGCCCGACAGGGCCCGACAGAGCCCGCAAGGGCCCGACAGGGCCCGACAGAGCCCGACAGAACCCAGTAGAGCCCGACAGAGCCCGACAGAGCCCGACAGAGCCTAGTAGAGCCCGACAGAGCCCGACAGAGCCCGACAGGGCCCGACAGGGCCCGACAGGGCCCAGTAGAGCCCGACAGAGCCCGACAGGGCCCGACAGGGCCCAGTAGAGCCCGACAGGGCCCGACAGGGCCCGACAGAGCCCGACAGAGCCCGACAGAGCCCGACACAGCCCAGTAGAGCCTGACAGAGCCCGACAGAGCCCGACAGAGCTCGACAGGGCCCGACAGGGCCCGACAGAGCCCGACAGAGCCCGACAGAGCCCGACAGAGCCCGACAGGGCCCGACAGAGCCCGACAGAGCCCAGTAGAGCCCAGTAGAACCCGACAGAGCCCGACAGAGCCCGACAGGGCCCAGTAGAGCCCGACAGAGCCCAGTAGAGCTCGACAGAGCCCGACAGAGCCCGACAGGGCCCGACAGGGCCCAGTAGAGCCCGACAGAGCCCGACAGAGCCCGACAGGGCCCGACAGGGCCCGACAGAGCCCGACAGGGCCCGACAGGGCCCGACAGGGCCCGACAGAGCCCAGTAGAGCCCGACAGAGCCCGACAGAGCCCGACAGAGCCCGACAGGGCCTGACAGGGCTCGACAGAGCCCAGTAGAGCCCGACAGAGCCCGACAGAGCCCGACAGAGCCCGACAGGGCCCGACAGGGCCCGACAGGGCCCAGTAGAGCCCGACAGGGCCCGACAGAACCCGACAGAGCCCGACAGAGCCCGACAGGGCCCGACAGAGCCCGACAGAGCCCAGTAGAGCCCGACAGAGCCCGACAGAGCCCGAGAGGGCCCGACAGGGCCCGACAGGGCCCAGTAGAGCCCGACAGAGCCCGACAGAGCCCGACAGAGCCCGACAGGGCCCGACAGAGCCCGCAAGGGCCCGACAGGGCCCGACAGAGCCCGACAGAGCCCAGTAGAGCCCGACAGAGCCCGACAGAGCCCGACAGAGCCCGACAGAGCCTAGTAGAGCCCGACAGAGCCCGACAGATCCCGACAGGGCCCGACAGGGCCCGACAGGGCCCAGTAGAGCCCGACAGAGCCCGACAGGGCCCGACAGGGCCCGACAGGGCCCAGTAGAGCCCGACAGGGCCCGACAGAGCCCGACAGAGCCCGACAGAACCCGACAGAGCCCGACAGAGCCCAGTAGAGCCTGACAGAGCCCGACAGAGCCCGACAGAGCTCGACAGGGCCCGACAGGGCCCGACAGAGCCCGACAGAGCCCGACAGAGCCCGACAGGGCCCGACAGAGCCCGACAGAGCCCAGTAGAGCCCAGTAGAACCCGACAGAGCCCGACAGAGCCCGACAGGGCCCAGTAGAGCCCGACAGAGCCCGACAGAGCCCGACAGAGCCCGACAGGGCCCGACAGAGCCCGACAGAGCCCGACAGGCCCCAGTAGAGCCTCACAGAGCCCGACAAAGCCCGACAGGGCCCGACAGGGCCCGACAGAGCCCGACAGGGCCCGACAGAGCCCGACAGGGCCCGAAAGAGCTCGACAGTGCCCGATAGAGCCCGACAGGGCCCAGTAGAGCCTGACAGAGCCCGACAGAGCTCGACAGAGCCCGACAGAGCCCGACAGGGCCCAACAGGGAACAGTAGAGCCCAGTAGAGCCCGACAGAGCCCGACAGAGCCCGACAGGGCCCGACAGAGCCCGACAGGGCCCGACAGGGAACAGTAGAGCCCAGTAGAGCCCGACAGAGCCTGACAGAGCCCGACAGGGCCCGACAGAGCCCGACAGGGCCCAGTAGAGCCCGACAGAGCCCGACAGGGCCCGACAGGGCCCGACAGGGCCCAGTAGAGCCCGACAGAGCCCGACAGAGCTCGACAGAGCCCGACAGAAACCGACAGAGCCCGACAGGGCCCAGTAGAGCCCGACAGAGCCCGACAGAGCCCGACAGGGCCCGACAGGGAACAGTAGAACCCAGTAGAGCCCGACAGAGCCCGACAGAGCCCGACAGAGCCCGACAGGGCCCGACAGGGCCCGACAGAGCCCGACAGAACCCGACAGAGCCCGACAGAGCCCGACAGGGCCCGACAGGGCCCGACAGAGCCCGACAGAGCCCAACAGAACCTGACAGAGCCCGACAGAGCCCAGTAGAGCCCGACAGAGCCCGACAGAGCCCGACAGAGCCCGACAGAGCCCGACAGGGCCCGACAGATCCCGACAGGGCCCGACAGGGCCCGACAGGGCCCGACAGAGCCCGACAGAGCCCGACAGGGCCCGACAGGGCCCGACAGAGCCCGACAGAGCCCGACAGGGCCCGACAGAGCCCGACAGGGCCCGACAGGGAACAGTAGAGCCCAGTAGAGCCCGACAGAGCCCGACAGAGCCCAGTAGAGCCCGAGAGGGCCCGACAGAGCCCGACAGGGCCCAGTAGAGCCCGACAGAGCCCGACAGAGCCCGACAGAGCCCGACAGGGCCCGACAGGGCCCGACAGAGCCCGACAGAGCCCGACAGGGCCCAGTAGAGCCCGAGAGAGCCCGACAGAGCCCGACAGAGCCCGACAGGGCCCGACAGGGCCCGACAGAGCCCGACAGAGCCCGACAGGGCCCAGTAGAGCCCGACAGAGCCCGACAGAGCCCGACAGAGCCCGACAGGGCCCGACAGGGCCCGACAGAGCCCGACAGGGCCCGACAGAGCCCGACAGAGCCCGACAGGGCCCAGTAGAGCCCGACAGAGCCCGACAGAGCCCGACAGAGCCCGACAAAGCCCGACAGGGCCCGACAGGGCCCAGTAGAGCCCGACAGGGCCCGACAGAGCCCGACAGAGCCCGACAGAGCCCGACAGAGCCCGACAGGGCCCGACAGAGCCCGACAGAGCCCAGTAGAGCCCGACAGAGCCCGACAGAGCCCGACAGAGCCCGACAGGGCCCGACAGAGCCCGACAGGGCCCGACAGAGCCCGACAGAGCCCAGTAGAGCTCGACAGAGCCCGACAGAGCCCGACAGGGCCCGACAGGGCCCGACAGGGCCCAGCAGAGCCCGACAGAGCCCGACAGAGCCCGACAGTGCCCGACAGAGCCCGACAGAGCCCGACAGAGCCCGACAGGGCCCGACAGACCCCAATAGAGCCCGACAGAGCCCAGTAGAGCCCGAGAGAGCCCGACAGAGCCCGACAGAGCCCGACAGGGCCCGACAGGGCCCGACAGAGCCCGACAGGGCCCAGTTTAGCCCAGTAGAGCCCGACAGAGCCCGACAGAGCCCAGTAGAGCCCGACAGAGCCCGACAGGGCCCGACAGAGACCGACAGAGCCCGACAGGGCCCGACAGAGCCCGACAGAGACCAGTAGAGCCCGACAGAGCCCGACAGAGCCCGACAGATCCCAACAGGGCCCGACAGGGCCCGACAGGGCCCAGTAGAGCCCGACAGAGCCCGACAGAGCCCGACAGAGCCCGACAGGGCCCGACAGAGCCCGACAGGGCCCGACAGAGCCCGACAGAGCCCGACAGGGCCCAGTAGAGCCCAACAGAGCCCGACAGAGCCCGACAGAGCCCAGTAGAGCCCGACAGAGCCCGACAGAGCCCGAAAGAGCCCGACAGAGCCCGACAGGGCCCGACAGATCCTGACAGAGCCCGACAGGGCCCGACAGAGACCGACAGAGCCCAACAGAGCCCGACAGAGCCCAGTAGAGCCCGACAGAGCCCGACAGAGCCCGACAGGGCCCGACAGGGCCCGACAGGGCCCGACAGAGCCCGACAGGGCCCGACAGAGCCCGACAGGGCCCGACAGGGAACAGTAGAGCCCAGTAGAGCCCGACAGAGCCCGACAGAGCCCGACAGGGCCCGACAGAGCCCGACAGGGCCCAGTAGAGCCTGACAGAGCCCGACAGGGCCCGACAGGGCCCGACAGAGCCCGACAGAGCCCGACAGAGCCCGACAGAAACCGACAGAGACCGACAGGGCCCGACAGAGCCCGACAGGGCCCGACAGGGCCCGACAGGGCCCGACAGAGCCCGACAGGGCCCGACAGGGCCCGACAGAGCCCGACAGAGCCCGACAGAGCCCAGTAGAGCCCGACAGAGCCCGACAGAGCCCGACAGAGCCCGACAAAGCTTGACAGGGCCCGACAGGGCCCAGTAGAGCCCGACAGGGCCCGACAGAGCCCGACAGAGCCCGACAGAGCCCGACAGGGCCCGACAGAGACCGACAGAGCCCAGTAGAGCCCGACAGAGCCCGACAGAGCCCGACAGAGCCCGACAGGGCCCGACAGAGCCCGACAGGGCCCGACAGAGCCCGACAGAGCCCAGTAGAGCTCGACAGAGCCCGACAGGGCCCAGTAGAGCCCGACAGAGCCCGACAGAGCCCGACAGAGCCCGACAGAGCCCGACAGAGCCCGACAGGGCCCGACAGAGCCCGGCAGAGCCCAGTAGAGCCCGACAGAGCCCGACAGAGCCCGACAGAGCCCGAGAGGGCCCGACAGGGCCCGACAGGGCCCAGTAGAGCCCGACAGAGCCCGACAGAGCCCGACAGAGCCCGAAAGGGCCCGAGAGAGCCCGACAGAGCCCGCAAGGGCCCGACAGGGCCCGACAGAGCCCGACAGAGCCCGACAGGGCCCGACAGACCCCAATAGAGCCCGACAGAGCCCAGTAGAGCACGAGAGAGCCCGACAGAGCCCGACAGAGCCCGACAGGGCCCGACAGGGCCCGACAGGGCCCGACAGGGCCCAGTTTAGCCCAGTAGAGCCCGACAGAGCCCGACAGAGCCTGACAGAGCCCGACAGAGCCCAGTAGAGCCCGACAGAGCCCGACAGAGCCCGACAGGGCCCGACAGAGCCCGACAGAGACCAGTAGAGCCCGACAGAGCCCGACAGAGCCCGACAGAGCCCGACAGGGCCCGACAGGGCCCAGTAGAGCCCGACAGAGCCCGACAGGGCCCGACAGAGCCCGACAGAGCCCGACAGAGCCCGACAGAGCCCAGTAGAGCCCGACAGAGCCCGACAGAGCCCAGTAGAGCCCGAAAGAGCCCGACAGAGCCCGACAGGGCCCGACAGATCCTGACAGAGTCCGACAGGGCCCGACAGAGCCCGACAGAGCCCAACAGAGCCCGACAGAGCCGAGTAGAGCCCGACAGAGCCCGACAGAGGCCGACAGGGCCCGACAGGGCCCGACAGGGCCCAACAGAGGCCGACAGGGCCCGACAGAGCCCGACAGGGCCCGACAGGGAACAGTAGAGCACAGTAGAGCCCGACAGAGCCCGACAGAGCCCGACAGGGCCCGACAGAGCCCGACAGGGCCCGACAGAGCCCGACAGAGCCCGACAGGGCCCGACAGAGCCCAGTAGAGCCCGACAGAGCCCGACAGAGCCCGACAGAGCCCGACAGGGCCCGACAGAGCCCGACAGAGCCCGACAGAAACCGACAGAGCCCGACAGGGCCCGACAGGGCCCGACAGAGCCCGACAGAGCCCAACAGGGCCCGACAGGGAACAGTAGAGCCCAGTAGAGCCCGACAGAGCCCGACAGAGCCCGAAAGAGCCCGACAGGGCCCGACAGAGCCCGACAGAACCCGACAGAGCCCGACAGAGCCCGACAGGGCCCGACAGGGCCCGACAGAGCCCGACAGAGCCCGACAGAGCCCGACAGGGCCCGACAGGGCCCGACAGGGCCCGACAGAACCTGACAGAGCCCGACAGAGACCAGTAGTGCCCGACAGAGCCCGACAGAGCCCGACAGAGCCCGACAGGGCCCGACAGGGCCCGACAGAGCCCGACAGAGCCCGACAGAGCCCGACAGGGCCCGACAGAGCCCGAGAGAGCCCGACAGAGCCCGACAGGGCCCAGTAGAGCCCGACAGAGCCCGACAGGGCCCGACAGGGCCCGACAGGGCCCAGTAGAGCCCGACAGAGCCCGACAGAGCCCGACAGGGCCCGACAGGGCCCGACAGGGCCCGACAGAGCCCGACAGAGCCCGACAGGGCCCGACAGAGCCCGACAGAGCCTGACAGGGAACAGTAGAGCCCGACAGAGCCCGACAGAGCCCGACAGAGCCCGACAAAGCTCGACAGGGCCCGACAGGGCCCAGTAGAGCCCGACAGGGCCCGACAGAGCCCGACAGAGCCCGACAGGGCCCGACAGAGCCCAGTAGAGCCCGACAGAGCCCGACAGGGCCCGACAGAGCCCGACAGGGCCCGACAGAGCCCGACAGAGCCCAGTAGAGCTCGACAGAGCCCGACAGAGCCCGACAGGGCCCGACAGGGCCCGACAGGGCCCGACAGAGCCCGACAGAGCCCGACAGAGACCGACATAGCCCGACAGGGCCTGACAGGGCTCGACAGAGCCCAGTAGAGCCCGACAGAGCCCGACAGAGCCCGAGAGGGCCCGACAGGGCCCGACAGGGCCCAGTAGAGCCCGACAGAGCCCGACAGAGCCCGACAGAGCCCGACAGAGCCCGACAGGGCCCGACAGAGCCCGCAAGGGCCCGACAGGGCCCGACAGAGCCCGACAGAGCCCAGTAGAGCCCGACAGAGCCCGACAGAGCCCGACAGAGCCCGACAGAGCCTAGTAGAGCCCGACAGAGCCCGACAGAGCCCGACAGGGCCCGACAGGGCCCGACAGGGCCCAGTAGAGCCCGACAGAGCCCGACAGGGCCCGAGAGGGCCCGACAGGGCCCAGTAGAGCCCGACAGGGCCCGACAGAGCCCGACAGAGCCCAGTAGAGCCTGACAGAGCCCGACAGAGCCCGACAGAGCTCGACAGGGCCCGACAGGGCCCGACAGAGCCCGACAGAGCCCGACAGGGCCCGACAGAGCCCGACAGAGCCCAGTAGAGCCCAGTAGAACCCGACAGAGCCCGACAGAGCCCGACAGGGCCCAGTAGAGCCCAGTAGAGCCCGACAGAGCCCGACAGAGCCCGACAGAGCCCAGTAGAGCCCAGTAGAGCCCGACAGAGCCCGACAGAGCCCGACAGAGCCCAATAGAGCCCAGTAGAACCCGACAGAGCCCGACAGAGCCCGACAGAGCCCAGTAGAGCCCAGTAGAGCCCGACAGAGCCCGACAGAGCCCGACAGAGCCCGACAGAGCCCGACAGGGCCCGACAGAGCCCGACAGAGCCCGACAGGCCCCAGTAGAGCCTCACAGAGCCCGACAAAGCCCGACAGGGCCCGACAGGGCCCGACAGAGCCCGACAGGGCCCGACAGAGCCCGACAGGGCCCGAAAGAGCCCGACAGTGCCCGCTAGAGCCCGACAGGGCCCAGTAGAGCCTGACAGAGCCCGACAGAGCTCGACAGAGCCCGACAGAGCCCGACAGGGCCCAACAGAGCCCGACAGAGGCCGACAGGGCCCGAAAGAGCCCGACAGGGCCCGACAGGGAACAGTAGAGCCCAGTAGAGCCCGACAGAGCCCGACAGAGCCCGACAGGGCCCGACAGAGCCCGACAGGGCCCAGTAGAGCCCGACAGAGCCCGACAGGGCCCGACAGGGCCCAGTAGAGCCCGACAGAGCCCGACAGAGCCCGACAGAGCCCGACAGGGCCCGACAGAGCTCGACAGAGCCCGACAGAAACCGACAGAGCCCGAAAGGGCCCAGTAGAGCCCGACAGAGCCCGACAGAGCCCGACAGGGCCCGACAGGGAACAGTAGAACCCAGTAGATCCCGACAGAGCCCGACAGAGCCCGACAGAGCCCGACAGGGCCCGACAGAGCCCGACAGAACCCGACAGAGCCCGACAGAGCCCGACAGGGCCCGACAGGGCCCGACAGAGCCCGACAGAGCCCGACAGAACCTGACAGAGCCCGACAGAGCCCAGTAGAGCCCGACAGAGCCCGACAGAGCCCGACAGAGCCCGACAGGGCCCGACAGGGCCCGACAGAGCCCGACAGGGCCCGACAGGGAACAGTAGAGCCCAGTAGAGCCCGACAGAGCCCGACAGAGCCCAGTAGAGCCCGAGAGGGCCCGACAGAGCCCGACAGGGCCCAGTAGAGCCCGACAGAGCCCGACAGAGCCCGACAGAGCCCGACAGGGCCCGACAGGGCCCGACAGAGCCCGACAGAGCCCGACAGGGCCCGACAGAGCCCGACAGGGCCCGACAGAGCCCGACAGAGCCCGACAAAGCCCGACAGGGCCCGACAGGGCCCAGTAGAGCCCGACAGGGCCCGACAGAGCCCGACAGAGCCCGACAGAGCCCGACAGAGCCCGACAGGGCCCGACAGAGCCCGACAGAGCCCAGTAGAGCCCGACAGAGACCGACAGAGCCCGACAGAGCCCGACAGGGCCCGACAGAGCCCGACAGGGCCCGACAGAGCCCGACAGAGCCCAGTAGAGCTCGACAGAGCCCGACAGAGCCCGACAGGGCCCGACAGGGCCAGACAGGGCCCAGTAGAGCCCGACAGAGCCCGACAGAGCCCGACAGAGCCCGACAGGGCCCGACAGGGCCCGACAGAGCCCGACAGAGCCCGACAGGGCCCGACAGACCCCGACAGAGCCCAGTAGAGCCCGAGAGAGCCCGACAGAGCCCGACAGAGCCCGACAGGGCCCGACAGGGCCCGACAGAGCCCGACAGAGCCCAGTAGAGCCCGACAGAGCCCGACAGAGCCCGACAGAGCCTGACAGGGCCCGACAGGGCCCGACAGAGCCCGACAGAGCCCAGTAGAGCCCGACAGAGCCCGACAGAGCCCCACAGAGCCTAGTAGAGCCCGACAGAGCCCGACAGAGCCCGACAGGGCCCGACAGGGCCCGACAGGGCCCAGTAGAGCCCGACAGAGCCCGACAGGGCCCGACAGGGCCCGACAGGGCCCAGTAGAGCCCGACAGGGCCCGACAGAGCCCGACAGAGCCCGACAGAACCCGACAGAGCCCGACAGAGCCCAGTAGAGCCTGACAGAGCCCGACAGAGCCCGACAGAGCTCGACAGGGCCCGACAGAGCCCGACAGAGCCCGACAGGGCCCAGTAGAGCCCGACAGGGCCCGACAGAGCCCGACAGAGCCCAGTAGAGCCCAGTAGAACCCGACAGAGCCCGACAGAGCCCGACAGGGCCCGACAGGGCCCGACAGAGCCCGACAGAGCCCGACAGGGCCCGACAGGGCCCGACAGGGCCCGACAGAGCCCAGTAGAGCCCGACAGAGCCCGACAGAGCCCGACAGAGCCCGACAGGGCCTGACAGGGCTCGACAGAGCCCAGTAGAGCCCGACAGAGCCCGACAGAGCCCGACAGAGCCCGACAGGGCCCGACAGGGCCCGACAGGGCCCAGTAGAGCCCGACAGGGCCCGACAGAACCCGACAGAGCCCGACAGAGCCCGACAGGGCCCGACAGAGCCCGACAGAGCCCAGTAGAGCCCGACAGAGCCCGACAGAGCCCGAGAGGGCCCGACAGGGCCCGACAGGGCCCAGTAGAGCCCGACAGAGCCCGACAGAGCCCGACAGAGCCCGCAAGGGCCCGACAGGGCCCGACAGAGCCCGACAGAGCCCAGTAGAGCCCGACAGAGCCCGACAGAGCCCGACAGAGCCCGACAGAGCCTAGTAGAGCCCGACAGAGCCCGACAGAGCCCGACAGAGCCCAGTAGAGCCCGACAGAGCCCGACAGGGCCCGACAGAGCCCGCAAGGGCCCGACAGGGCCCGACAGAGCCCGACAGAGCCCAGTAGAGCCCGACAGAGCCCGACAGAGCCCGACAGAGCCTAGTAGAGCCCGACAGAGCCCGACAGAGCCCGACAGGGCCCGACAGGGCCCGACAGGGCCCAGTAGAGCCCGACAGAGCCCGACAGGGCCCGACAGGGCCCGACAGGGCCCAGTAGAGCCCGACAGGGCCCGACAGAGCCCGACAGAGCCCGACAGAACCCGACAGAGCCCGACAGAGCCCGACAGGGCCCGACAGGGCCCGACAGAGCCCGACAGAGCCCGACAGAACCTGACAGAGCCCGACAGAGACCAGTAGTGCCCGACAGAGCCCGACAGAGCCCGACAGAGCCCGACAGGGCCCGACAGGGCCCGACAGAGCCCGACAGAGCCCGACAGGGCCCGACAGGGCCCGACAGGGAACAGTAGAGCCCAGTAGAGCCCGACAGAGCCCGACAGAGCCCGACAGAGCCCGAGAGGGCCCGACAGAGCCCGACAGGGCCCAGTAGAGCCCGACAGAGCCCGACAGAGCCCGACAGGGCCCGACAGGGCCCGACAGGGCCCGACAGAGCCCGACAGAGCCCGACAGGGCCCGACAGAGCCCGACAGAGCCCGACAGGGAACAGTAGAGCCCGACAGAGCCCGACAGAGCCCGACAGAGCCCGACAAAGCTCGACAGGGCCCGACAGGGCCCAGTAGTGCCCGACAGGGCCCGACAGAGCCCGACAGAGCCCGACAGAGCCCGACAGGGCCCGAAAGAGCCCGACAGAGCCCAGTAGAGCCCGACAGAGCCCGACAGAGCCCGACAGAGCCCGACAGGGCCCGACAGGGCCCGACAGGGCCCGACAGGGCCCGACAGAGCCCAGTAGAGCTCGACAGAGCCCGACAGAGCCCGACAGGGCCCGACAGGGCCCAGTAGAGCCCGACAGAGCCCGACAGAGCCCGACAGGGCCCGACAGGGCCCGACAGGGCCCGACAGAGCCCGACAGAGCCCGACAGGGCCCGACAGGGCCCAGTAGAGCCCGACAGAGCCCGACAGAGCCCGACAGAGCCCGACAGGGCTCGACAGGGCCCAGTAGAGCCCGACAGAGCCCGACAGAGCCCGACAGAGCACGACAGGGCCCGACAGGGCCCAGTAGAGCCCGACAGGGCCCGACAGAACCCGACAGAGCCCGACAGAGCCCGACAGGGCCCGACAGAGCCCGACAGAGCCCAGTAGAGCCCGACAGAGTCCGACAGAGCCCGAGAGGGCCCGACAGGGCCCGACAGGGCCCAGTAGAGCCCGACAGAGCCCGACAGAGCCCGACAGAGCCCGAAAGGGCCCGACAGAGCCCGCAAGGGCCCGACAGGGCCCGACAGAGCCCGACAGAGCCCAGTAGAGCCCGACAGAGCCCGACAGAGCCCGACAGAGCCCGACAGAGCCTAGTAGAGCCCGACAGAGCCCGACAGAGCCCGACAGGGCCCGACAGAGCCCGACAGGGCCCAGTAGAGCCCGACAGAGCCCGACAGGGCCCGACAGGGCCTGACAGGGCCCAGTAGAGCCCGACAGGGCCCGACAGAGCCCGACAGAGCCCGACAGAACCCGACAGAGCCCGACAGAGCCCAGTAGAGCCTGACAGAGCCCGACAGAGCCCGACAGAGCTCGACAGGGCCCGACAGGGCCCGACAGAGCCCGACAGAGCCCGACAGAGCCCGACAGGGCCCGACAGAGCCCGACAGAGCCCAGTAGAGCCCAGTAGAACCCGACAGAGCCCGACAGGGCCCGACAGGGCCCGACAGAGCCCGACAGAGCCCGACAGGGCCCGACAGGGCCCGACAGAGCCCAGTAGAGCCCGACAGAGCCCGACAGAGCCCGACAGAGCCCGACAGGGCCTGACAGGGCTCGACAGAGCCCAGTAGAGCCCGACAGGGCCCGACAGAACCCGACAGAGCCCGACAGAGCCCGACAGGGCCCGACAGAGCCCGACAGAGCCCAGTAGAGCCCGACAGAGCCCGACAGAGCCCGACAGGGCCCAGTAGAGCCCGACAGAGCCCGACAGAGCCCGACAGAGCCCGACAGGGCCCGACAGAGCCCGCAAGGGCCCGACAGGGCCCGACAGAGCCCGACAGAGCCCGACAGAGCCCGACAGAGCCCGACAGAGCCCGACAGAGCCTAGTAGAGCCCGACAGAGCCCGACAGAGCCCGACAGGGCCCGACAGGGCCCGACAGGGCCCAGTAGAGCCCGACAGAGCCCGACAGGGCCCGACAGGGCCCAACAGGGCCCAGTAGAGCCCGACAGGGCCCGACAGAGCCCGACAGAGCCCGACAGAACCCGACAGAGCCCGACAGAGCCCGACAGAGCCTGACAGAGCCCGACAGAGCCCGACAGAGCTCGACAGGGCCCGACAGAGCCCGACAGAGCCCGACAGAGCCCGACAGGGCCCGACAGAGCCCGACAGAGCCCAGTAGAGCCCAGTAGAACCCGACAGAGCCCGACAGAGCCCGACAGGGCCCAGTAGAGCCCGACAGAGCCCGACAGAGCCCGACAGAGCCCGACAGGGCCCGACAGAGCCCGACAGAGCCCGACAGGCCCCAGTAGAGCCTCACAGAGCCCGACAAAGCCCGACAGGGCCCGACAGGGCCCGACAGAGCCCGACAGGGCCCGACAGAGCCCGACAGGGCCCGAAAGAGCCCGACAGTGCCCGATAGAGCCCGACAGGGCCCAGTAGAGCCTGACAGAGCCCGACAGAGCTCGACAGAGCCCGACAGAGCCCGACAGGGCCCAACAGGGAACAGTAGAGCCCAGTAGAGCCCGACAGAGCCCGACAGAGCCCGACAGCGCCCGACAGAGCCCGACAGGGCCCAGTAGAGCCCGACAGAGCCCGACAGGGCCTGACAGAGCCCGACAGGGCCCAGTAGAACCCAGTAGAGCCCGACAGAGCCCGACAGAGCCCGACAGAGCCCGACAGAGCCCGACAGGGCCCGACAGAGCCCGACAGAACCCGACAGAGCCCGACAGAGCCCGACAGGGCCCGACAGGGCCCAACAGAGCCCGACAGAGCCCAACAGAACCTGACAGAGCCCGACAGAGCCCAGTAGAGACCGACAGAGCCCGACAGAGCCCGACAGAGCCCGACAGGGCCCGACAGAGCCCGACAGGGCCCGACAGGGAACAGTAGAGCCCAGTAGAGCCCGACAGAGCCCGACAGAGCCCAGTAGAGCCCGACAGAGCCCGACAGGGCCCGACAGGGCCCGACAGAGCCCGACAGAGCCCGACAGGGCCCGACAGAGCCCGACAGGGCCCGACAGGGAACAGTAGAGCCCAGTAGAGCCCGACAGAGCCCGACAGAGCCCAGTAGAGCCCGAGAGGGCCCGACAGAGCCCGACAGGGCCCAGTAGAGCCCGACAGAGCCCGACAGAGCCCGACAGAGCCCGACAGGGCCCGACAGGGCCCGACAGAGCCCGACAGAGCCCGACAGGGCCCAGTAGAGCCCGACAGAGCCCGACAGAGCCCGACAGAGCCCGACAGGGCCCGACAGGGCCCGACAGGGCCCGACAGAGCCCGACAGGGCCCGACAGAGCCCGACAGGGCCCGACAGAGCCCAGTAGAGCCCGACAGAGCCCAACAGAGCCCGACAGAGCCCGAAAGGGCCCGACAGAGCCCGACAGGGCCCGACAGAGCCCGACAGAGCCCAGTAGAGCTCGACAGAGCCCGACAGAGCCCGACAGGGCCCGACAGGGCCCGACAGGGCCCAGTAGAGCCCGACAGAGCCCGACAGAGCCCGACAGAGCTCGACAGGGCCCGACAGGGCCCGACAGAGCCCGACAGAGCCCGACAGAGCCCGACAGAGCCCAGTAGAACCCGAAAGAGCCCGACAGAGCCCGACAGGGCCCAGTAGAGCCCGACAGAGCCCGACAGAGCCCGACAGAGCCCGACAGGGCCCGACAGAGCCCGACAGAGCCCGACAGGCCCCAGTAGAGCCTCACAGAGCCCGACAAAGCCCGACAGGGCCCGACAGGGCCCGACAGAGCCCGACAGGGCCCGAAAGAGCCCGACAGTGCCCGATAGAGCCCGACAGGGCCCAGTAGAGCCTGACAGAGCCCGACAGAGCTCGACAGAGCCCGACAGAGCCCGACAGGGCCCAACAGGGAACAGTAGAGCCCAGTAGAGCCCGACAGAGCCCGACAGGGCCCGACAGGGCCCGACAGAGCCCGACCGAGCCCGACAGGGCCCGACAGAGCCCGACAGGGCCCGACAGGGAACAGTAGAGCCCAGTAGAGCCCGACAGAGCCCGACAGAGCCCAGTAGAGCCCGAGAGGGCCCGACAGAGCCCGACAGGGCCCAGTAGAGCCCGACAGAGCCCGACAGAGCCCGACAGAGCCCGACAGGGCCCGACAGGGCCCGACAGAGCCCGACAGAGCCCGACAGGGCCCAGTAGAGCCCGACAGAGCCCGACAGAGCCCGACAGAGCCCGACAGGGCCCGACAGGGCCCGACAGAGCCCGACAGAGCCCGACAGGGCCCGACAGAGCCCGACAGGGCCCGACAGAGCCCGACAGAGCCCGACAGGGCCCAGTAGAGCCCGACAGAGCCCGACAGAGCCCGACAGAGCCCGACAAAGCCCGACAGGGCCCGACAGGGCCCAGTAGAGCCCGACAGGGCCCGACAGAGCCCGACAGAGCCCGACAGAGCCCGACAGAGCCCGACAGAGCCCGACAGAGCCCGACAGGGCCCGACAGAGCCCGACAGGGCCCGACAGAGCCCGACAGAGCCCAGTAGAGCTCGACAGAACCCGACAGAGCCCGACAGGGCCCGACAGGGCCCGACAGGGCCCAGTAGAGCCCGACAGAGCCCGACAGAGTCCGACAGTGCCCGACAGGGCCCAGTAGAGCCCGACAGAGCCCGACAGAGCCCGACAGAGCCCGACAGGGCCCGACAGAGCCCGACAGAGCCCGACAGGCCCCAGTAGAGCCTCACAGAGCCCGACAAAGCCCGACAGGGCCCGACAGGGCCCGACAGAGCCCGACAGGGCCCGACAGGGAACAGTAGAGCCCAGTAGAGCCCGACAGAGCCCGACAGAGCCCGACAGGGCCCGACAGAGCCCGACAGGGCCCAGTAGAGCCCGACAGAGCCCGACAGGGCCTGACAGAGCCCGACAGGGCCCAGTAGAACCCAGTAGAGCCCGACAGAGCCCGACAGAGCCCGACAGAGCCCGACAGAGCCCGACAGGGCCCGACAGAGCCCGACAGGGCCCGACAGAGCCCGACAGAACCCGACAGAGCCCGACAGAGCCCGACAGGGCCCGACAGGGCCCGACAGAGCCCGACAGAGCCCAACAGAACCTGACAGAGCCCGACAGAGCCCAGTAGAGCCCGACAGAGCCCGACAGAGCCCGACAGAGCCCGACAGGGCCCGACAGAGCCCGACAGGGCCCGACAGGGAACAGTAGAGCCCAGTAGAGCCCGACAGAGCCCGACAGAGCCCAGTAGAGCCCGACAGAGCCCGACAGGGCCCGACAGGGCCCGACAGAGCCCGACAGAGCCCGACAGGGCCCGACAGAGCCCGACAGGGCCCGACAGGGAACAGTAGAGCCCAGTAGAGCCCGACAGAGCCCGACAGAGCCCAGTAGAGCCCGAGAGGGCCCGACAGAGCCCGACAGGGCCCAGTAGAGCCCGACAGAGCCCGACAGAGCCCGACAGAGCCCGACAGGGCCCGACAGGGCCCGACAGAGCCCGACAGAGCCCGACAGGGCCCAGTAGAGCCCGACAGAGCCCGACAGAGCCCGACAGAGCCCGACAGGGCCCGACAGGGCCCGACAGGGCCCGACAGAGCCCGACAGAGCCCGACAGGGCCCGACAGAGCCCGACAGAGCCCGACAGAGCCCGACAGGGCCCGACAGAGCCCGACAGAGCCCAGTAGAGCCCGACAGAGCCCAACAGAGCCCGACAGAGCCCGACAGGGCCCTACAGAGCCCGACAGGGCCCGACAGAGCCCGACAGAGCCCAGTAGAGCTCGACAGAGCCCGACAGAGCCCGACAGGGCCCGACAGGGCCCGACAGGGCCCAGTAGAGCCCGACAGAGCCCGACAGAGCCCGACAGAGCTCGACAGGGCCCGACAGGGCCCGACAGAGCCCGACAGAGCCCGACAGAGCCCGACAGAGCCCAGTAGAGCCCAGTAGAACCCGACAGAGCCCGACAGAGCCCGACAGGGCCCAGTAGAGCCCGACAGAGCCCGACAGGGCCCGACAGAGCCCGACAGAGCCCGACAGGCCCCAGTAGAGCCTCACAGAGCCCGACAAAGCCCGACAGGGCCCGACAGGGCCCGACAGAGCCCGACAGAGCCCGATAGAGCCCGACAGGGCCCAGTAGAGCCTGACAGAGCCCGACAGAGCTTGACAGAGCCCGACAGAGCCCTACAGGGCCCAACAGGGAACAGTAGAGCCCAGTAGAGGCCGACAGAGCCCGACAGAGCCCGACAGGGCCCGACAGAGCCCGACAGGGCCCAGTAGAGCCCGACAGAGCCCGACAGGGCCCAGTAGAACCCAGTAGAGCCTGACAGAGCCCGACAGAGCCCGACAGAGCCCGACAGGGCCCGACAGAGCCCGACAGAACCCGACAGAGCCCGACAGAGCCCGACAGGGCCCGACAGAGCCCGACAGAGCCCGACAGAGCCCAACAGAACCTGACAGAGCCCGACAGAGCCCAGTAGAGCCCGACAGAGCCCGACAGAGCCCGACAGAGCCCGACAGGGCCCGACAGAGCCCGACAGGGCCCGACAGGGAACAGTAGAGCCCAGTAGAGCCCGACAGAGCCCGACAGAGCCCAGTAGAGCCCGAGAGGGCCCGACAGAGCCCGACAGGGCCCAGTAGAGCCCGACAGAGCCCGACAGAGCCCGACAGGGCCCGACAGGGCCCGACAGAGCCCGACAGAGCCCGACAGGGCCCAGTAGAGCCCGACAGAGCCCGACAGAGCCCGACAGAGCCCGACAGGGCCCGACAGAGCCCGACAGAGCCCGACAGGGCCTGACAGAGCCCGACAGGGCCCGACAGAGCCCGACAGAGCCCGACAGGGCCCAGTAGAGCCCGACAGAGCCCGACAGAGCCCGACAGAGCCCGACAAAGCCCGACAGGGCCCGACAGGGCCCAGTAGAGCCCGACAGGGCCCGACAGAGCCCGACAGAGCCCGACAGAGCCCGACAGAGCCCGACAGAGCCCAGTAGAGCCCGACAGAGCCCGACAGAGCCCGACAGAGCCCGACAGGGCCCGACAGAGCCCGACAGGGCCCGACAGAGCCCGACAGAGCCCAGTAGAGCTCGACAGAGCCCGACAGAGCCCGACAGGGCCCGACAGGGCCCGACAGGGCCCAGTAGAGCCCGACAGAGCCCGACAGAGTCCGACAGTGCCCGACAGGGCCCGACAGAGCCCGACAGAGCCCGACAGGGCCCGACAGACCCCAATAGAGCCCGACAGAGCCCAGTAGATCCCGACAGAGCCCGACAGGGCCCGACAGAGCCCGACAGAGCCCGACAGGGCCCGACAGAGCCCGACAGAGACCAGTAGAGCCCGACAGAGCCCGACAGAGCCCGACAGAGCCCGACAGGGCCCGACAGGGCCCGACAGGGCCCAGTAGAGCCCGACAGAGCCCGACAGAGTCCGACAGAGCCCGACAGGGCCCGACAGAGCCCGACAGGGCCCGACAGAGCCCGACAGAGCCCGACAGGGCCCAGTAGAGCCCAACAGAGCCCGACAGAGCCCGACAGAGCCCAGTAGAGCCCGACAGAGCCCGACAGAGCCCGAAAGAGCCCGACAGAGCCCGACAGGGCCCGACAGATCCTGACAGAGCCCGACAGGGCCCGACAGAGCCCGACAGAGCCCAACAGAGCCCGACAGAGCCCAGTAGAGCCCGACAGAGCCCGACAGAGCCCGACAGGGCCCGACAGGGAACAGTAGAGCCCAGTAGAGCCCGACAGAGCCCGACAGAGCCCGACAGGGCCCGACAGGGCCCGACAGAGGCCGACAGGGCCCGACAGAGCCCGACAGGGCCGACAGGGAACAGTAGAGCCCAGTAGAGCCCGACAGAGCCCGACAGAGCCCGACAGGGCCCGACAGAGCCCGACAGGGCCCAGTAGAGCCTGACAGAGCCCGACAGGGCCCGACAGGGCCCGACAGAGCCCGACAGAGCCCGACAGAGCCCGACAGAAACCGACAGAGCCCGACAGGGCCCGACAGAGCCCGACAGGGCCCGACAGAGCCCGACAGGGCCCGACAGGGCCCGACAGAGCCCGACAGAGCCCGACAGGGCCCAGTAGAGCCCGACAGAGCCCGACAGAGCCCGACAGGGCCCGACAGAGCCCGACAGGGCCCGACAGAGCCCGACAGAGCCCGACAGGGCCCAGTAGAGCCCAACAGAGCCCGACAGAGCCCGACAGAGCCCAGTAGAGCCCGACAGAGCCCGACAGAGCCCGAAAGAGCCCGACAGAGCCCGACAGGGCCCGACAGATCCTGACAGAGCCCGACAGGGCCCCACAGAGCCCGACAGAGCCCAACAGAGCCCGACAGAGCCGAGTAGAGCCCGACAGAGCCCGACAGAGGCCGACAGGGCCCGACAGGGCCCGACAGGGCCCAGTAGAGCCCGACAGAGCCCGACAGAGTCCGACAGTGCCCGACAGGGCCCGACAGAGCCCGACAGAGCCCGACAGGGCCCGACAGACCCCAATAGAGCCCGACAGAGCCCAGTAGAGCCCGAGAGAGCCCGACAGAGCCCGACAGAACCCGACAGGGCCCGACAGGGCCCGACAGAGCCCGACAGGGCCCAGTTTAGCCCAGTAGAGCCCGGCAGAGCCCGACAGAGCCCGACAGAGCCCAGTAGAGCCCGACAGAGCCCGACAGGGCCCGACAGAGCCCGACAGAGCCCGACAGGGCCCGACAGAGCCCGACAGAGACCAGTAGAGCCCGACAGAGCCCGACAGAGCCCGACAGAGCCCGACAGGGCCCGACAGGGCCCAGTAGAGCCCGACAGAGCCCAACAGAGCCCGACAGAGCCCGACAGGGCCCGACAGAGCCCGACAGGGCCCGACAGAGCCCGACAGAGCCCGACAGGGCCCAGTAGAGCCCGACAGAGCCCGACAGAGCCCGACAGAGCCCGACAAAGCCCGACAGGGCCCGACAGGGCCCAGTAGAGCCCGACAGGGCCCGACAGAGCCCGACAGAGCCCGACAGAGCCCGACAGAGCCCGACAGAGCCCAGTAGAGCCCGACAGAGCCCGACAGAGCCCGACAGAGCCCGACAGGGCCCGACAGAGCCCGACAGGGCCCGACAGAGCCCGACAGAGCCCAGTAGAGCTCGACAGAACCCGACAGAGCCCGACAGGGCCCGACAGGGCCCGACAGGGCCCAGTAGAGCCCGACAGAGCCCGACAGAGTCCGACAGTGCCCGACAGGGCCCAGTAGAGCCCGACAGAGCCCGACAGAGCCCGACAGAGCCCGACAGGGCCCGACAGAGCCCGACAGAGCCCGACAGGCCCCAGTAGAGCCTCACAGAGCCCGACAAAGCCCGACAGGGCCCGACAGGGCCCGACAGAGCCCGACAGGGCCCGACAGAGCCCGACAGGGCCCGAAAGAGCCCGACAGTGCCCGATAGAGCCCGACAGGGCCCAGTAGAGCCTGACAGAGCCCGACAGAGCTCGACAGAGCCCGACAGAGCCCGACAGGGCCCAACAGGGAACAGTAGAGCCCAGTAGAGCCCGACAGAGCCCGACAGAGCCCGACAGGGCCCGACAGAGCCCGACAGGGCCCAGTAGAGCCCGACAGAGCCCGACAGGGCCTGACAGAGCCCGACAGGGCCCAGTAGAACCCAGTAGAGCCCGACAGAGCCCGACAGAGCCCGACAGAGCCCGACAGAGCCCGACAGAGCCCGACAGGGCCCGACAGAGCCCGACAGGGCCCGACAGAGCCCGACAGGGCCCGACAGAGCCCGACAGAGCCCGACAGGGCCCGACAGGGCCCGACAGAGCCCGACAGAGCCCAACAGAACCTGACAGAGCCCGACAGAGCCCAGTAGAGCCCGACAGAGCCCGACAGAGCCCGACAGAGCCCGACAGGGCCCGACAGAGCCCGACAGGGCCCGACAGGGAACAGTAGAGCCCAGTAGAGCCCGACAGAGCCCGACAGAGCCCAGTAGAGCCCGACAGAGCCCGACAGGGCCCGACAGGGCCCGACAGAGCCCGACAGAGCCCGACAGGGCCCGACAGAGCCCGACAGGGCCCGACAGGGAACAGTAGAGCCCAGTAGAGCCCGACAGAGCCCGACAGAGCCCAGTAGAGCCCGAGAGGGCCCGACAGAGCCCGACAGGGCCCAGTAGAGCCCGAGAGGGCCCGACAGAGCCCGACAGAGCCCGACAGGGCCCGACAGGGCCCGACAGAGCCCGACAGAGCCCGACAGGGCCCAGTAGAGCCCGACAGAGCCCGACAGAGCCCGACAGAGCCCGACAGGGCCCGACAGGGCCCGACAGAGCCCGACAGAGCCCGACAGGGCCCGACAGAGCCCGACAGAGCCCGACAGAGCCCGACAGGGCCCGACAGAGCCCGACAGAGCCCAGTAGAGCCCGACAGAGCCCGACAGAGCCCGACAGAGCCCGACAGGGCCCTACAGAGCCCGACAGGGCCCGACAGAGCCCGACAGAGCCCAGTAGAGCTCGACAGAGCCCGACAGAGCCCGACAGGGCCCGACAGGGCCCGACAGGGCCCAGTAGAGCCCGACAGAGCCCGACAGAGCCCGACAGAGCTCGACAGGGCCCAACAGGGCCCGACAGAGCCCGACAGAGCCCGACAGAGCCCGACAGAGCCCAGTAGAGCCCAGTAGAACCCGACAGAGCCCGACAGAGCCCGACAGGGCCCAGTAGAGCCCGACAGAGCCCGACAGAGCCCGACAGAGCCCGACAGGGCCCGACAGAGCCCGACAGAGCCCGACAGGCCCCAGTAGAGCCTCACAGAGCCCGACAAAGCCCGACAGGGCCCGACAGGGCCCGACAGAGCCCGACAGGGCCCGACAGAGCCCGACAGAGCCCGACAGAGCCCGACAGGCCCCAGTAGAGCCTCACAGAGCCCGACAAAGCCCGACAGGGCCCGACAGGGCCCGAAAGAGCCCGACAGTGCCCGATAGAGCCCGACAGGGCCCAGTAGAGCCTGAAGAGCCCGACAGAGCTCGACAGAGCCCGACAGAGCCCTACAGGGCCCAACAGGGAACAGTAGAGCCCAGTAGAGGCCGACAGAGCCCGACAGAGCCCGACAGAGCCCGACAGGGCCCGACAGGGCCCGACAGGGCCCAGTAGAACCCAGTAGAGCCCGACAGAGCCCGACAGAGCCCGACAGGGCCCGACAGAGCCCGACAGAACCCGACAGAGCCCGACAGAGCCCGACAGGGCCCGACAGGGCCCGACAGAGCCCGACAGAGCCCAACAGAACCTGACAGAGCCCGACAGAGCCCAGTAGAGCCCGACAGAGCCCGACAGAGCCCGACAGAGCCCGACAGGGCCCGACAGAGCCCGACAGGGCCCGACAGGGAACAGTAGAGCCCAGTAGAGCCCGACAGAGCCCGACAGAGCCCAGTAGAGCCCGACAGAGCCCGACAGGGCCCGACAGGGCCCGACAGAGCCCGACAGAGCCCGACAGGGCCCGACAGAGCCCGACAGGGCCCGACAGGGAACAGTAGAGCCCAGTAGAGCCCGACAGAGCCCGACAGAGCCCAGTAGAGCCCGAGAGGGCCCGACAGAGCCCGACAGGGCCCAGTAGAGCCCGACAGAGCCCGACAGAGCCCGACAGAGCCCGACAGGGCCCGACAGGGCCCGACAGAGCCCGACAGAGCCCGACAGGGCCCAGTAGAGCCCGACAGAGCCCGACAGAGCCCGACAGAGCCCGACAGGGCCCGACAGGGCCCGACAGAGCCCGACAGAGCCCGACAGGGCCTGACAGAGCCCGACAGGGCCCGACAGAGCCTGACAGAGCCCGACAGGGCCCAGTAGAGCCCGACAGAGCCCGACAGAGCCCGACAGAGCCCGACAAAGCCCGACAGGGCCCGACAGGGCCCAGTAGAGCCCGACAGGGCCCGACAGAGCCCGACAGAGCCCGACAGAGCCCGACAGAGCCCGACAGAGCCCAGTAGAGCCCGACAGAGCCCGACAGAGCCCGACAGAGCCCGACAGGGCCCGACAGAGCCCGACAGGGCCCGACAGAGCCCGACAGAGCCCAGTAGAGCTCGACAGAGCCCGACAGAGCCCGACAGGGCCCGACAGGGCCCGACAGGGCCCAGTAGAGCCCGACAGAGCCCGACAGAGTCCGACAGTGCCCGACAGGGCCCGACAGAGCCCGACAGAGCCCGACAGGGCCCGACAGACCCCAATAGAGCCCGACAGAGCCCAGTAGATCCCGACAGAGCCCGACAGGGCCCGACAGAGCCCGACAGAGCCCGACAGGGCCCGACAGAGCCCGACAGAGACCAGTAGAGCCCGACAGAGCCCGACAGAGCCCGACAGAGCCCGACAGGGCCCGACAGGGCCCGACAGGGCCCAGTAGAGCCCGACAGAGCCCGACAGAGCCCGACAGAGCCCGACAGGGCCCGACAGAGCCCGACAGGGCCCGACAGAGCCCGACAGAGCCCGACAGGGCCCAGTAGAGCCCAACAGAGCCCGACAGAGCCCGACAGAGCCCAGTAGAGCCCGACAGAGCCCGACAGAGCCCGAAAGAGCCCGACAGAGCCCGACAGGGCCCGACAGATCCTGACAGAGCCCGACAGGGCCCGACAGAGCCCGACAGAGCCCAACAGAGCCCGACAGAGCCCAGTAGAGCCCGACAGAGCCCGACAGAGCCCGACAGGGCCCGACAGGGAACAGTAGAGCCCAGTAGAGCCCGACAGAGCCCGACAGAGCCCGACAGGGCCCGACAGGGCCCGACAGAGGCCGACAGAGGCCGACAGGGCCCGACAGAGCCCGACAGGGCCGACAGGGAACAGTAGAGCCCAGTAGAGCCCGACAGAGCCCGACAGAGCCCGACAGGGCCCGACAGAGCCCGACAGGGCCCAGTAGAGCCTGACAGAGCCCGACAGGGCCCGACAGGGCCCGACAGAGCCCGACAGAGCCCGACAGAGCCCGACAGGGCCCGACAGAGCCCGACAGGGCCCGACAGAGCCCGACAGGGCCCGACAGGGCCCGACAGAGCCCGACAGAGCCCGACAGGGCCCAGTAGAGCCCGACAGAGCCTGACAGAGCCCGACAGGGCCCGACAGAGCCCGACAGGGCCCGACAGAGCCCGACAGAGCCCGACAGGGCCCAGTAGAGCCCAACAGAGCCCGACAGAGCCCGACAGAGCCCAGTAGAGCCCGACAGAGCCCGACAGAGCCCGAAAGAGCCCGACAGAGCCCGACAGGGCCCGACAGATCCTGACAGAGCCCGACAGGGCCCCACAGAGCCCGACAGAGCCCAACAGAGCCCGACAGAGCCGAGTAGAGCCCGACAGAGCCCGACAGAGGCCGACAGGGCCCGACAGGGCCCGACAGGGCCCAGTAGAGCCCGACAGAGCCCGACAGAGTCCGACAGTGCCCGACAGGGCCCGACAGAGCCCGACAGAGCCCGACAGGGCCCGACAGACCCCAATAGAGCCCGACAGAGCCCAGTAGAGCCCGAGAGAGCCCGAGAGAGCCCGACAGAGCCCGACAGGGCCCGACAGGGCCCGACAGGGCCCGACAGGGCCCAGTTTAGCCCAGTAGAGCCCGGCAGAGCCCGACAGAGCCCGACAGAGCCCAGTAGAGCCCGACAGAGCCCGACAGGGCCCGACAGAGCCCGACAGAGCCCGACAGGGCCCGACAGAGCCCGACAGAGACCAGTAGAGCCCGACAGAGCCCGACAGAGCCCGACAGAGCCCGACAGGGCCCGACAGGGCCCGACAGGGCCCAGTAGAGCCCGACAGAGTCCAACAGAGCCCGACAGAGCCCGACAGGGCCCGACAGAGCCCGACAGGGCCCGACAGAGCCCGACAGAGCCCGACAGGGCCCAGTAGAGCCCAACAGAGCCCGACAGAGCCCGACAGAGCCCAGTAGAGCCCGACAGAGCCCGACAGAGCCCGAAAGAGCCCGACAGAGCCCGACAGGGCCCGACAGATCCTGACAGAGCCCGACAGGGCCCGACAGAGCCCGACAGAGCCCAACAGAGCCCGACAGAGCCCAGTAGAGCCCGACAGAGCCCGACAGAGCCCGACAGGGCCCGACAGGGAACAGTAGAGCCCAGTAGAGCCCGACAGAGCCCGACAGAGCCCGACAGGGCCCGACAGGGCCCGACAGAGGCCGACAGGGCCCGACAGAGCCCGACAGGGCCCGACAGGGAACAGTAGAGCCCAGTAGAGCCCGACAGAGCCCGACAGAGCCCGACAGGGCCCGACAGGGCCCGACAGAGCCCGACAGGGCCCAGTAGAGCCCGACAGAGCTCGACAGGGCCCGACAGAGCCCGACAGGGCCCGACAGGGCCCGACAGGGCCCGACAGAGCCCGACAGAGCCCGACAGGGCCCGACAGAGCCCGACAGGGCCCAGTAGAGCCCGACAGAGCCCGACAGAGCCCGACAGGGCCCGACAGAGCCCGACAGACCCCAGTAGAGCTCGACAGAGCCCGACAGAGCCCGACAGAGCCCGACAGAGCCCGACAGGGCCCAGTAGAGCCCTACAGAGCCCGACAGAGCCCGACAGAGCCCGACAGCACCCGACAGGGCCCGACAGAGCCCGACAGAGCCCGACAGGGCCCGACAGGGCCCGACAGAGCCCGACAGAGCCCGACAGGGCCCGACAGAGCCCGACAGAAACCGACAGAGACCAGTAGAGCCCGACAGAGCCCGACAGGGCCCGACAGGGCCCGACAGGGCCCGACAGAGCCCGACAGGGCCCGACATGGCCCGACAGAGCCCGACAGAGCCCAGTAGAGCTCGACAGAGCCCGACAGAGCCCGACAGGGCCCGACAGAGCCCGACAGGGCCCGACAGGGCCCAGTAGAGCCCGACAGGGCCCGACAGGGCCCGACAGAGCCCGACAGAGCCCGACAGGGCCCGACAGAGCCCGACAGAGCCCGACAGGGCCCGACAGAGCCCGACAGAGCCCGACAGGGCCCGACAGGGCCCGACAGGGCCCGACAGAGCCCGTCAGGGCCCGACAGGGCCCAGTAGAGCCCGACAGAGCCCGACAGAGCCCGACAGAGCCCGACAGAGCTTGACAGAGCCCGACAGGGCCCGACCGAGCCCGACAGAGCCCAGTAGAGCCCAGTAGAACCCGACAGAGCCCAGTAGAGCCCGACAGAGCCCAGTAGAGCCCGACAGAGCCCGACAGAGCCCGACAGAGCCCGACAGGGCCCGACAGGGCCCGACAGGGCCCGACAGTGCCCGACAGAGCCCAGTAGAGCCCGACAGAGCCCGACAGAGCCCGACAGAGCCCGACAGAGCCCGACAGGGCCCGACAGGGCCCGACAGAGCCCGACAGGGCCCAGTAGAGCCCGACAGGGCCCAGTAGAGCCCGACAGAGCCCGACAGAGCCCGACAGAGCCCGACAGGGCCCGACAGAGCCCGACAGAGCCCGACAGAGCCCAGTAGAGGTCGACAGAGCCCGACAGAGCCCGACAGGGCCCGACAGGGCCCAGTAGTGCCCGACAGAGCCCGACAGAGCCCGACAGGGCCCGACAGAGTCCGACAGAGCCCGACAGGGCCCGACAGGGCCCGACAGAGACCAGTAGAGCCCGACAGAGCCCGACAGAGCCCGACAGGGCCCGACCGAGCCCGACAGAGCCCAGTAGAGCCCGACAGAGCCCGACAGAGCCCGACAGAGCCCGACAGAGCCCGACAGAGCCCGACAGAGCCCGACAGGGCCCGACAGGGCCCGACAGAGCCCGACAGAGCCCAGTAGAGCCCGACAGAGCCCGACAGAGCCCGACAGAGCCCGACAGAGCTCGACAGGGCCCGACAGAACCCGACAGAGCCCGACAGAGCCCGACAGAACCCGACAGAGCCCGACAGAGCCCAGTAGAGCCCGACAGAGCCCGACAGAGCCCGAAAGGGCCCGACAGGGCCCGACAGGTCCCGACAGAGCCCGACAGAGCCCGACAGAACCCGACAGAGCCCGACAGAGCCCAGTAGAGCCCGACAGAGCCCGACAGAGCCCGACAGAGCCCGACAGAGACCGACAGAGACCGACAGAGACCGACAGGGCCCGACAGGGCCCGACAGAGCCCGACAGGGCCCAGTAGAGCCCGACAGAGCCCGCCAGAGCCCAACAGAGCCCGACAGGGCCCGACAGAGCCCGACAGAGCCCAGTAGAGCTCGACAGAGCCCGACAGAGCCCGACAGGGCCCGACAGGGCCCGACAGAGCCCGACATGGCCCAGTAGAGCCCGACAGAGCTCGACAGGGCCCGACAGAGCCCGTCAGAGCCCGACAGGGCCCGACAGGGCCCGACAGAGCCCGACAGAGCCCGACAGAGCCCGACAGAGCCCGACAGGGCCCGACAGGGCCCAGTAGAGCCCGACAGAGCCCGACAGAGCCCGACAGGGCCCGACAGAGCCCGACAGAGCCCAGTAGAGCTCGACAGAGCCCGACAGAGCCCGACAGGGCCCGACAGGGCCCAGTAGAGCCCGACAGGGCCCGACAGGGCCCGACAGGGCCCGACAGGGCCCGACAGAGCCCGACAGGGCCCGACAGGGCCCGACAGAGCCCGACAGAGACCAGTAGAGCCCGACAGAGCCCGACAGAGCCCGACAGAGCCCGACAGAGCCCGACAGAGCCCGACAGGGCCCGACCGAGCCCGACAGAGCCCAGTAGAGCCCGACAGAGCCCGACAGAGCCCGACAGGGCTCAGTAGAACCCGACAGAGCCCGACAGAGCCCGACAGAGCCCGACAGGGCCCGACAGGGCCCGACAGGGCCCGACAGGGCCCGACAGAGACCGACAGAGACCGACAGAGCCCGACAGGGCCCGACAGGACCCGACAGGACCCGACAGAGCCCGACAGAGGCCGACAGAGCCCGACAGAGCCCAGTAGAGCCCGACAGAGCCCGACAGAGCCCGACAGAGCCCGACAGAGCCCGACAGAGACCGACAGAGACCGACAGAGACCGACAGAACCCGACAGAGCCCGACAGAGCCCAGTAGAGCCCGACAGGGCCCGACAGGACGCGACAGAGCCCGACAGAGCCCAACAGAGCCCGACAGAGCCCAACAGAGCCCGACAGAGCCCGACAGAGCCCGACAGGGCCCGACAGAGCCCGACAGGGCCCGACAGAGCCCGACAGAGCCCGACAGAGCCCGACAGAGCCCGACAGGGCCCAGTAGAGCCCGACAGAGCCCGACAGAGCCCGGCAGAGCCCGACAGGGCCCGACAGAGACCGACAGGGCCCGACAGAGCCCGACAGGGCCCAGTACAGCCCGACAGAGCCCGACAGAGCCCGACAGAGCCCGACAGAGCCCGACAGGGCCCGACAGGGCCCGACAGGGCCCGACAGAGCCCGACAGGGCCCGACAGGGCCCGACAGAGCCCGACAGAGCCCGACAGGGCCCAGTAGAGCCCGACAGAGCCCGACAGAGCCCGACAGAGCCCGACAGAGCCCGACAGGGCCCGACAGGGCCCGACAGGGCCCAGTAGAGCCCGACAGAGCCCGACAGAGCCCGACAGGGCCCGACAGAGCCCGACAGGGCCCGACAGAGCCCGACAGAGCCCAGTAGAGCTCGACAGAACCCGACAGAGCCCGACAGGGCCCGACAGGGCCCGACAGGGCCCAGTAGAGCCCGACAGAGCCCGACAGGGCCCGACAGAGCCCGACAGGGCCCGACAGAGCCCGACAGAACCCGACAGAGCCCGACAGAGCCCGACAGAGCCCGACAGAACCCGACAGAGCCCGACAGAACCCGACAGAGCCCGAGAGAGCCCAGTAGAGCCCGACAGAGCCCGACAGGGCCCGACAGAGCCCGACAGAGCCCGACAGAACCCGACAGAACCCGACAGAACCCGACAGAGCCCGACAGAGCCCAGTAGAGCTCGACAGAGCCCGACAGAGCCCGACAGGGCCCAGTAGAGCCCGACAGAGGCCGACAGAGCCCGACAGGGCCCGACAGAGCCCGACAGAGCCCGACAGGGCCCGACAGGGCCCGACAGAGCCCGACAGAGCCCAACAGAACCCGACAGAGCCCGACAGAGCCCAGTAGAGCCCGACAGAGCCCGACAGAGCCCGACAGAGCCCGAAAGAGCCCGACAGAGCTCGACAGGGCCCGACAGGGCCCAGTAGAGCCCGACAGAGCCCGACAGAGCCCGACAGGGCCCGACAGAGCCCGACAGAGCCCGACAGGGCCCGACAGGGCCCGACAGGGCCCGACAGGGCCCGACAGAGCCCGACAGAGCCCGACAGGGCCCGACAGGGCCCGACAGGGCCCGACAGGGCCCAGTAGAGCCCGACAGAGCCCGACAGAGCCCGACAGAGCCCGACAGAGCCCGACAGGGCCCGACAGGGCCCGACAGGGCCCGACAGAGCCCGACATGGCCCAGTAGAGCCCGACAGAGCTCGACAGGGCCCGACAGAGCCCGACAGAGCTCGACAGGGCCCGACAGGGCCCGACAGAGCCCGACAGAGCCCAGTAGAGCCCGACAGAGCCCGACAGAGCCCGACAGGGCCCGACAGGGCCCGACAGAGCCCAGTAGAGCTCGACAGAGCCCGACAGAGCCCGACAGGGCCCGACAGGGCCCGACAGAGCCCAGTAGAGCTCGACAGAGCCCGACAGAGCCCGACAGGGCCCGACAGGGCAAAGTAGAGCCCGACAGAGCCCGACAGGGCCCGACAGGGCCCGACAGAGCCCGACAGAGCCCGACAGAGCCCGACAGGGCCCGACAGAGCCCGACAGAGCCCGACAAGGCCCGACAGGGCCCGACAGAGCCCGACAGAGACCAGTAGAGCCCGACAGAGACCAGTAGAGCCCGACAGAGCCCGACAGGGCCCGACAGGGCCCGACAGAGCCCAGTACAGCCCGACAGAGCCCGAGAGAGCCCGACAGGGCTCAGTAGAGCCCAGTAGAACCCGACAGAGCCCGACAGAGCCCGACAGAGCCCGACGGAGCCCGACAGGGCCCGACAGGGCCCGACAGGGCCCGACAGGGCCCGACAGAGCCCGACAGGGCCCGACAGGGCCCGACAGAGACCGACAGAGACCGACAGAGACCGACAGGGCCCGACAGGGCCCGACAGGACCCGACAGAGCCCAACAGAGCCCGACAGAGCCCGACAGGGCCCAGTAGAGCCCGACAGAGCCCGACAGAACCCGACAGAGCCCAGTAGAGCCCGAGAGAGCCTGACAGAGCCCGACAGAGCCCGACAGGGCCCAGTAGAGCCCGACAGAGCCCGACAGAGCCCGAAAGAGCCCGACAGAGCCCGACAGAACCCGACAGAGCCCAGTAGAGCCCGACAGAGCCCGACAGAGCCCGGCAGAGCCCGACAGGGCCCGACAGAGCCCGACAGGGCCCGACAGGGCCCAGTAGAGCCCGACAGAGCCCGACAGGGCCCGACAGAGCCCGACAGAGCCCGACAGGGCCCGACAGAGCCCGACAGAGCCCGACAGGGCCCGACAGAGCCCGACAGAGCCCGACAGGGCCCGACAGGGCCCGACAGGGCCCGACAGGGCCCGTCAGGGCCCGACAGGGCCCAGTAGAGCCCGACAGAGCCCGACAGAGCCCGACAGAGCTTGACAGAGCCCGACAGGGCCCGACCGAGCCCGACAGAGCCCAGTAGAGCCCAGTAGAACCCGACAGAGCCCAGTAGAGCCCGACAGAGCCCAGTAGAGCCCGACAGAGCCCGACAGAGCCCGACAGAGCCGACAGGGCCCGACAGGGCCCGACAGGGCCCGACAGTGCCCGACAGAGCCCAGTAGAGCCCGACAGAGCCCGACAGAGCCCGACAGAGCCCGACAGAGCCCGACAGGGCCCGACAGGGCCCGACAGAGCCCGACAGGGCCCAGTAGAGCCCGACAGGGCCCAGTAGAGCCCGACAGAGCCCGACAGAGCCCGACAGAGCCCTACAGGGCCCGACAGAGCCCGACAGAGCCCGACAGAGCCCAGTAGAGGTCGACAGAGCCCGACAGAGCCCGACAGAGCCCGACAGGGCCCGACAGGGCCCGACAGAGCCCGACAGGGCCCGACATGGCCCGACAGAGCCCGACAGAGCCCAGTAGAGCTCGACAGAGCCCGACAGAGCCCGACAGGGCCCGACAGAGCCCGACAGGGCCCGACAGGGCCCGACAGGGCCCGACAGAGCCCGACAGGGCCCGACAGAGCCCGACAGAGCCCGACAGGGCCCGACAGAGCCCGACAGAGCCCGACAGGGCCCGACAGAGCCCGACAGAGCCCGACAGGGCCCGACAGGGCCCGACAGGGCCCGACAGGGCCCGTCAGGGCCCGACAGGGCCCAGTAGAGCCCGACAGAGCCCGACAGAGCCCGACAGAGCTTGACAGAGCCCGACAGGGCCCGACCGAGCCCGACAGAGCCCAGTAGAGCCCAGTAGAACCCGACAGAGCCCAGTAGAGCCCGACAGAGCCCAGTAGAGCCCGACAGAGCCCGACAGAGCCCGACAGAGCCCGACAGGGCCCGACAGGGCCCGACAGGGCCCGACAGTGCCCGACAGAGCCCAGTAGAGCCCGACAGAGCCCGACAGAGCCCGACAGAGCCCGACAGAGCCCGACAGGGCCCGACAGGGCCCGACAGAGCCCGACAGGGCCCAGTAGAGCCCGACAGGGCCCAGTAGAGCCCGACAGAGCCCGACAGAGCCCGACAGAGCCCTACAGGGCCCGACAGAGCCCGACAGAGCCCGACAAGGCCCGACAGAGCCCGACAGAGCCCGACAGAGCCCGACAGGGCCCGACAGAGCCCGACAGAGCCCGACAAGGCCCGACAGGGCCCGACAGAGCCCGACAGAGACCAGTAGAGCCCGACAGAGACCAGTAGAGCCCGACAGAGCCCGACAGGGCCCGACAGGGCCCGACAGAGCCCAGTAGAGCCCGACAGAGCCCGAGAGAGCCCGACAGGGCTCAGTAGAGCCCAGTAGAACCCGACAGAGCCCGACAGAGCCCGACAGAGCCCGACGGAGCCCGACAGGGCCCGACAGGGCCCGACAGGGCCCGACAGGGCCCGACAGGGCCCGACAGAGCCCGACAGGGCCCGACAGAGACCGACAGAGACCGACAGAGACCGACAGGGCCCGACAGGGCCCGACAGGACCCGACAGAGCCCAACAGAGCCCGACAGAGCCCGACAGGGCCCAGTAGAGCCCGACAGAGCCCGACAGAACCCGACAGAGCCCAGTAGAGCCCGAGAGAGCCTGACAGAGCCCGACAGAGCCCGACAGGGCCCAGTAGAGCCCGACAGAGCCCGACAGAGCCCGAAAGAGCCCGACAGAGCCCGACAGAACCCGACAGAGCCCAGTAGAGCCCGACAGAGCCCGACAGAGCCCGGCAGAGCCCGACAGGGCCCGACAGAGACCGACAGGGCCCGACAGGGCCCGACAGAGCCCGACAGGGCCCAGTAGAGCCCGACAGAGCCCGACAGAGCCCGGCAGAGCCCGACAGGGCCCGACAGAGCCCGACAGGGCCCGACAGGGCCCGACAAAGCCCGACAGGGCCCGACAGGGCCCGACAGAGCCCGTCAGGGCCCGACAGGGCCCGACAGGGCCCAGTAGAGCCCGACAGAGCCCGACAGAGCCCGACAGAGCCCGACAGAGCCCGACAGAGCCCGACAGGGCCCGACAGAGCCCGACAGAGCCCGACAGAGCCCGACAGAGCCCGACAGGGCCCGACAGGGCCCGACAGGGCCCAGTAGAGCCCGACAGAGCCCGACAGAGCCCGACAGAGCCCGACAGGGCCCGACAGAGCCCGACAGGGCCCGAAAGGGCCCGACAGGGCCCAGTAGAGCCCGACAGAGCCCGACAGGGCCCGACAGGGCCCGACAGAGCCCGACAGAGCCCGACAGGGCCCGACAGGGCCCAGTAGAGCCCGACAGAGCCCGACAGAGCCCGACAGAGCCCGACAGGGCCCGACAGGGCCCGACAGAGCCCGACAGGGCCCGACATGGCCCGACAGAGCCCGACAGAGCCCAGTAGAGCTCGACAGAGCCCGACAGAGCCCGACAGGGCCCGACAGAGCCCGACAGGGCCCGACAGGGCCCAGTAGAGCCCGACAGAGCCCGACAGGGCCCGACAGAGCCCGACAGAGCCCGACAGGGCCCGACAGAGCCCGACAGAGCCCGACAGGGCCCGACAGAGCCCGACAGAGCCCGACAGGGCCCGACAGGGCCCGACAGGGCCCGACAGGGCCCGTCAGGGCCCGACAGGGCCCAGTAGAGCCCGACAGAGCCCGACAGAGCCCGACAGAGCTTGACAGAGCCCGACAGGGCCCGACCGAGCCCGACAGAGCCCAGTAGAGCCCAGTAGAACCCGATAGAGCCCAGTAGAGCCCGACAGAGCCCAGTAGAGCCCGACAGAGCCCGACAGAGCCCGACAGAGCCCGACAGGGCCCGACAGGGCCCGACAGGGCCCGACAGTGCCCGACAGAGCCCGACAGAGCCCGACAGAGCCCGACAGAGCCCGACAGGGCCCGACAGGGCCCGACAGAGCCCGACAGGGCCCAGTAGAGCCCGACAGGGCCCAGTAGAGCCCGACAGAGCCCGACAGAGCCCGACAGAGCCCTACAGGGCCCGACAGAGCCCGACAGAGCCCGACAGAGCCCAGTAGAGGTCGACAGAGCCCGACAGAGCCCGACAGGGCCCGACAGGGCCCGACAGGGCCCGACAGGGCCCAGTAGAGCCCGACAGAGCCCGACAGAGCCCGACAGGGCCTGACAGAGTCCGACAGAGCCCGACAGGGCCCGACAGGGCCCGACAGAGACCAGTAGAGCCCGACAGAGCCCGACAGAGCCCGACAGGGCCCGACCGAGCCCGACAGAGCCCAGTAGAGCCCGACAGAGCCCGACAGAGCCCGACAGAGCCCGACAGGGCCCAGTAGAGCCCAGTAGAACCCGACAGAGCCCGACAGAGCCCGACAGGGCCCGACAGGGCCCGACAGGGCCCGACAGGGCCCGACAGGGCCCGACAGGGCCCGACAGGGCCCGACAGAGCTCGACAGGGCCCGACAGGGCCCGACAGGGCCCGACAGAACCCGACAGAGCCCAGTAGAGCCCGACAGAGCCCGACAGAGCCCGACAGAGCCCGACAGAGCCCGACAGAGCCCGACAGGGCCCAGTAGAGCCCGACAGAGCCCGACAGAGCCCGACAGAGCCCGACAGGGCCCGACAGAGCCCGACAGATCACGACAGAGCCCGACAGAGCCCGACAGGGCCCGACAGGGCCCGACAGAACCCGACAGAGCCCGACAGGGCCCGACAGAGCCCGACAGAGCCCAGTAGAGCCCGACAGAGCCCGACAGAGCCCGACAGAGCCCGACAGGGCCCGACAGGGCCCGACAGGGCCCGATAGAGCCCGACAGGGCCCAGTAGAGCCCGACAGAGCCCGCCAGAGCCCAACAGAGCCCGACAGGGCCCGACAGAGCCCGACAGAGCCCAGTAGAGCTCGACAGAGCCCGACAGAGCCCGACAGGGCCCGACAGGGCCCGACAGAGCCCGACATGGCCCAGTAGAGCCCGACAGAGCTCGACAGGGCCCGACAGAGCCCGACAGAGCCCGACAGGGCCCGACAGGGCCCGACAGAGCCCGACAGATCCCGACAGAGCCCGACAGGGCCCGACAGAGCCCGACAGAGCCCAGTAGAGCCCGACAGAGCCCGACAGAGCCCGACAGGGCCCGACAGAGCCCGACAGAGCCCAGTAGAGCTCGACAGAGCCCGACAGAGCCCGACAGGGCCCGACAGGGCCCGACAGGGCCCGACAGGGCCCAGTAGAGCCCGACAGAGCCCGACAGGGCCCGACAGGGCCCGACAGAGCCCGACAGAGCCCGACAGGGCCCGACAGGGCCCGACAGAGCCCGACAAGGCCCGACAGGGCCCGACAGAGCCCGACAGGGCCCGACAGGGCCCGACAGAGCCCGACAGGGCCCGACATGGCCCGACAGAGCCCGACAGGGCCCGACATGGCCCGACAGAGCCCGACAGAGCCCAGTAGAGCTCGACAGAGCCCGACAGAGCCCGACAGGGCCCGACAGAGCCCGACAGGGCCCGACAGGGCCCAGTAGAGCCCGACAGAGCCCGACAGGGCCCGACAGAGCCCGACAGAGCCCGACAGGGCCCGACAGGGCCCGACAGGGCCCGACAGAGCCCGACAGGGCCCGACAGGGCCCGACAGGGCCCGACAGAGCCCGACAGGGCCCGACAGGGCCCAGTAGAGCCCGACAGAGCCCGACAGAGCCCGACAGAGCTTGACAGAGCCCGACAGGGCCCGACCGAGCCCGACAGAGCCCAGTAGAGCCCAGTAGAACCCGACAGAGCCCAGTAGAGCCCGACAGAGCCCAGTAGAGCCCGACAGAGCCCGACAGAGCCCGACAGAGCCCGACAGGGCCCGACAGGGCCCGACAGGGCCCGACAGTGCCCGACAGAGCCCAGTAGAGCCCGACAGAGCCCGACAGAGCCCGACAGAGCCCGACAGAGCCCGACAGGGCCCGACAGGGCCCGACAGAGCCCGACAGGGCCCAGTAGAGCCCGACAGGGCCCAGTAGAGCCCGACAGAGCCCGACAGAGCCCGACAGAGCCCTACAGGGCCCGACAGAGCCCGACAGAGCCCGACAGAGCCCAGTAGAGGTCGACAGAGCCCGACAGAGCCCGACAGGGCCCGACAGGGCCCGACAGGGCCCGACAGGGCCCAGTAGAGCCCGACAGAGCCCGACAGAGCCCGACAGGGCCCGACAGAGTCCGACAGAGCCCGACAGGGCCCGACAGGGCCCGACAGAGACCAGTAGAGCCCGACAGAGCCCGACAGAGCCCGACAGGGCCCGACCGAGCCCGACAGAGCCCAGTAGAGCCCGACAGAGCCCGACAGAGCCCGACAGAGCCCGACAGGGCCCAGTAGAGCCCAGTAGAACCCGACAGAGCCCGACAGAGCCCGACAGGGCCCGACAGGGCCCGACAGGGCCCGACAGAGCCCGACAGGGCCCGACAGGGCCCGACAGAGCCCGACAGAGCTCGACAGGGCCCGACAGGGCCCGACAGGGCCCGACAGAACCCGACAGAGCCCAGTAGAGCCCGACAGAGCCCGACAGAGCCCGACAGAGCCCGACAGAGCCCGACAGGGCCCAGTAGAGCCCGACAGAGCCCGACAGAGCCCGACAGAGCCCGACAGGGCCCGACAGAGCCCGACAGATCACGACAGAGCCCGACAGAGCCCGACAGAGCCCGACAGGGCCCGACAGGGCCCGACAGGGCCCGACAGAACCCGACAGAGCCCGACAGGGCCCGACAGAGCCCGACAGGGCCCGACAGAGCCCGACAGAGCCCAGTAGAGCCCGACAGAGCCCGACAGAGCCCGACAGAGCCCGACAGGGCCCGACAGGGCCCGACAGGGCCCGATAGAGCCCGACAGGGCCCAGTAGAGCCCGACAGAGCCCGCCAGAGCCCAACAGAGCCCGACAGGGCCCGACAGGGCCCGACAGAGCCCAGTAGAGCTCGACAGAGCCCGACAGAGCCCGACAGGGCCCGACAGGGCCCGACAGAGCCCGACATGGCCCAGTAGAGCCCGACAGAGCTCGACAGGGCCCGACAGAGCCCGACAGAGCCCAACAGGGCCCGACAGGGCCCGACAGAGCCCGACAGATCCCGACAGAGCCCGACAGGGCCCGACAGAGCCCGACAGAGCCCAGTAGAGCCCGACAGAGCCCGACAGAGCCCGACAGGGCCCGACAGAGCCCGACAGAGCCCAGTAGAGCTCGACAGAGCCCGACAGAGCCCGACAGGGCCCGACAGGGCCCGACAGGGCCCGACAGGGCCCAGTAGAGCCCGACAGAGCCCGACAGGGCCCGACAGGGCCCGACAGAGCCCAGTAGAGCCCGACAGGGCCCGACAGGGCCCGACAGAGCCCGACAAGGCCCGACAGGGCCCGACAGAGCCCGACAGAGACCAGTAGAGCCCGACAGAGCCCGACAGAGCCCGACAGGGCCCGACAGGGCCCGACAGAGCCCAGTAGAGCCCGACAGAGCCCGACAGAGCCCGACAGGGCTCAGTAGAGCCCAGTAGAACCCGACAGAGCCCGACAGAGCCCGACAGAGCCCGACAGGGCCCGACAGGGCCCGACAGGGCCCGACAGAGACCGACAGAGACCGACAGAGACCGACAGAGACCGACAGGACCCGACAGGACCCGACAGAGCCCAACAGAGCCCGACAGAGCCCGACAGGGCCCAGTAGAGCCCGACAGAGCCCGACAAAACCCGACAGAGCCCAGTAGAGCCCGACAGAGCCTGACAGAGCCCGACAGAGCCCGACAGGGCCCAGTAGAGCCCGACAGAGCCCGACAGAGCCCGAAAGAGCCCGACAGAGCCCGACAGAACCCGACAGAGCCCAGTAGAGCCCGACAGAGCCCGACAGAGCCCGGCAGAGCCCGACAGGACCCGACAGAGCCCAACAGAGCCCGACAGAGCCCGACAGGGCCCAGTAGAGCCCGACAGAGCCCGACAGAACCCGACAGAGCCCAGTAGAGCCCGAGAGAGCCTGACAGAGCCCGACAGAGCCCGACAGGGCCCAGTAGAGCCCGACAGAGCCCGACAGAGCCCGAAAGAGCCCGACAGAGCCCGACAGAACCCGACAGAGCCCAGTAGAGCCCGACAGAGCCCGACAGAGCCCGGCAGAGCCCGACAGGGCCCGACAGAGACCGACAGGGCCCGACAGGGCCCGACAGAGCCCGACAGGGCCCAGTAGAGCCCGACAGAGCCCGACAGAGCCCGGCAGAGCCCGACAGGGCCCGACAGAGCCCGACAGGGCCCGACAGGGCCCGACAAAGCCCGACAGGGCCCGACAGGGCCCGACAGAGCCCGTCAGGGCCCGACAGGGCCCGACAGGGCCCAGTAGAGCCCGACAGAGCCCGACAGAGCCCGACAGAGCCCGACAGGGCCCGACAGAGCCCAGTAGAGCTCGACAGAGCCCGACAGAGCCCGACAGGGCCCGACAGAGCCCGACAGGGCCCGACAGGGCCCGACAGGGCCCAGTAGAGCCCGACAGAGCCCGACAGGGCCCGACAGGGCCCGACAGAGCCCGACAGAGCCCGACAGGGCCCGACAGGGCCCAGTAGAGCCCGACAGAGCCCGACAGAGCCCGACAGAGCCCGACAGGGCCCGACAGGGCCCGACAGAGCCCGACAGGGCCCGACATGGCCCGACAGAGCCCGACAGAGCCCAGTAGAGCTCGACAGAGCCCGACAGAGCCCGACAGGGCCCGACAGAGCCCGACAGGGCCCGACAGGGCCCAGTAGAGCCCGACAGAGCCCGACAGGGCCCGACAGAGCCCGACAGAGCCCGACAGGGCCCGACAGAGCCCGACAGAGCCCGACAGGGCCCGACAGAGCCCGACAGAGCCCGACAGGGCCCGACAGGGCCCGACAGGGCCCGACAGAGCCCGTCAGGGCCCGACAGGGCCCAGTAGAGCCCGACAGAGCCCGACAGAGCCCGACAGAGCTTGACAGAGCCCGACAGGGCCCGACCGAGCCCGACAGAGCCCAGTAGAGCCCAGTAGAACCCGACAGAGCCCAGTAGAGCCCGACAGAGCCCAGTAGAGCCCGACAGAGCCCGACAGAGCCCGACAGAGCCCGACAGGGCCCGACAGGGCCCGACAGGGCCCGACAGTGCCCGACAGAGCCCAGTAGAGCCCGACAGAGCCCGACAGAGCCCGACAGAGCCCGACAGGGCCCGACAGGGCCCGACAGAGCCCGACAGGGCCCAGTAGAGCCCGACAGGGCCCAGTAGAGCCCGACAGAGCCCGACAGAGCCCGACAGAGCCCTACAGGGCCCGACAGAGCCCGACAGAGCCCGACAGAGCCCAGTAGAGGTCGACAGAGCCCGACAGAGCCCGACAGGGCCCGACAGGGCCCGACAGGGCCCGACAGGGCCCAGTAGAGCCCGACAGAGCCCGACAGAGCCCGACAGGGCCCGACAGAGTCCGACAGAGCCCGACAGGGCCCGACAGGGCCGACAGAGACCAGTAGAGCCCGACAGAGCCCGACAGAGCCCGACAGGGCCCGACCGAGCCCGACAGAGCCCAGTAGAGCCCGACAGAGCCCGACAGAGCCCGACAGAGCCCGACAGAGCCCGACAGGGCCCAGTAGAGCCCAGTAGAACCCGACAGAGCCCGACAGAGCCCGACAGGGCCCGACAGGTCCCGACAGGGCCCGACAGAGCCCGACAGGGCCCGACAGGGCCCGACAGAGCCCGACAGAGCTCGACAGGGCCCGACAGGGCCCGACAGGGCCCGACAGAACCCGACAGAGCCCAGTAGAGCCCGACAGAGCCCGACAGAGCCCGACAGAGCCCGACAGAGCCCGACAGAGCCCGACAGGGCCCAGTAGAGCCCGACAGAGCCCGACAGAGCCCGACAGAGCCCGACAGGGCCCGACAGAGCCCGACAGATCACGACAGAGCCCGACAGAGCCCGACAGAGCCCGACAGGGCCCGACAGGGCCCGACAGGGCCCGACAGAACCCGACAGAGCCCGACAGGGCCCGACAGAGCCCGACAGAGCCCAGTAGAGCCCGACAGAGCCCGACAGAGCCCGACAGAGCCCGACAGGGCCCGACAGGGCCCGACAGGGCCCGATAGAGCCCGACAGGGCCCAGTAGAGCCCGACAGAGCCCGCCAGAGCCCAACAGAGCCCGACAGGCCCGACAGAGCCCGACAGAGCCCAGTAGAGCTCGACAGAGCCCGACAGAGCCCGACAGGGCCCGACAGGGCCCGACAGAGCCCGACATGGCCCAGTAGAGCCCGACAGAGCTCGACAGGGCCCGACAGAGCCCGACAGAGCCCGACAGGGCCCGACAGGGCCCGACAGAGCCCGACAGATCCCGACAGAGCCCGACAGGGCCCGACAGAGCCCGACAGAGCCCAGTAGAGCCCGACAGAGCCCGACAGAGCCCGACAGGGCCCGACAGAGCCCGACAGAGCCCAGTAGAGCTCGACAGAGCCCGACAGAGCCCGACAGGGCCCGACAGGGCCCGACAGGGCCCGACAGGGCCCAGTAGAGCCCGACAGAGCCCGACAGGGCCCGACAGGGCCCCGACAGAGCCCGACAGAGCCCGACAGGGCCCGACAGGGCCCGACAGAGCCCGACATGTCCCGACAGGGCCCGACAGGGCCCGACAGAGACCAGTAGAGCCCGACAGAGCCCGACAGAGCCCGACAGGGCCCGACAGGGCCCGACAGAGCCCAGTAGAGCCCGACAGAGCCCGACAGAGCCCGACAGGGCTCAGTAGAGCCCAGTAGAACCCGACAGAGCCCGACAGAGCCCGACAGAGCCCGACAGGGCCCGACAGGGCCCGACAGGGCCCGACAGGGCCCGACAGAGACCGACAGAGACCGACAGAGACCGACAGAGACCGACAGGACCCGACAGGACCCGACAGGACCCGACAGAGCCCAACAGAGCCCGACAGAGCCCGACAGGGCCCAGTAGAGCCCGACAGAGCCCGACAAAACCCGACAGAGCCCAGTAGAGCCCGACAGAGCCTGACAGAGCCCGACAGAGCCCGACAGGGCCCAGTAGAGCCCGACAGAGCCCGACAGAGCCCGAAAGAGCCCGACAGAGCCCGACAGAACCCGACAGAGCCCAGTAGAGCCCGACAGAGCCCGACAGAGCCCGGCAGAGCCCGACAGGGCCCGACAGAGACCGACAGGGCCCGACAGGGCCCAGTAGAGCCCGACAGAGCCCGACAGAGCCCGGCAGAGCCCGACAGGGCCCGACAGAGCCCGACAGGGCCCGACAGGGCCCGACAAAGCCCGACAGGGCCCGACAGGGCCCGACAGGGCCCGACAGAGCCCGACAGAGCCCGACAGAGCCCGACAGGGCCCGACAGGGCCCGACAGGGCCCGACAGAGCCCGACAGGGCCCAGTAGAGCCCGACAGAGCCCGACAGAGCCCGACAGAGCCCGACAGGGCCCGACAGGGCCCGACAGGGCCCGACAGGGCCCAGTAGAGCTCGACAGAGCCCGACAGAGCCCGACAGGGCCCGACAGAGCCCGACAGGGCCCGACAGAGCCCGACAGGGCCCGACAGGGCCCGACAGAGCCCGACAGAGCCCGACAGGGCCCGACAGGGCCCAGTAGAGCCCGACAGAGCCCGACAGAGCCCGACAGGGCCCGACAGGGCCCGACAGGGCCCGACAGAGCCCGACAGAGCCCGACAGAGCCCGACAGAGCCCGACAGGGCCCGACAGGGCCCGACCGAGCCCGACAGGGCCCGACAGAGCCCAGTAGAGCTCGACAGAGCCCGACAGAGCCCGACAGGGCCCGACAGAGCCCGACAGGGCCCGACAGGGCCCGACAGGGCCCAGTAGAGCCCGACAGAGCCCGACAGGGCCCGACAGAGCCCGACAGAGCCCGACAGGGCCCGACAGGGCCCGACAGGGCCCGACAGAGCCCGACAGGGCCCAGTAGAGCCCGACAGAGCCCGACAGAGCCCGACAGGGCCCGACAGGGCCCGACAGGGCCCGACAGAGCCCGACAGAGCCCGACAGGGCCCGACAGGGCCCGACAGGGCCCGACAGGGCCCAGTAGAGCCCGACAGAGCCCGACAGCGCCCGACAGGGCCCGACAGGGCCCGACAGAGCCCGACAGAGACCAGTAGAGCCCGACAGAGCCCGACAGAGCCCGACAGAGCTTGACAGAGCCCGACAGGGCCCGACAGAGCCCGACAGAGCCCAGTAGAGCCCGACAGAGCCCGACAGAGCCCAGTAGAGCCCAGTAGAACCCGACAGAGCCCAGTAGAGCCCGACAGAGCCCGACAGAGCCCGACAGAGCCCGACAGAGCCCGACAGGGCCCGACAGGGCCCGACAGGGCCCGACAGGGCCCGACAGAGCCCAGTAGAGCCCGACAGAGCCCGACAGAGCCCGACAGAGCTCGACAGGGCCCGACAGGGCCCGACAGGGCCCAGTAGAGCCCGACAGAGCCCGACAGGGCCCGACAGAGCCCGACAGAGCCCGACAGAGCCCGACAGGGCCCGACAGGGCCCGACAGAGCCCGACAGAGCCCGACAGAGCCCGACAGGGCCCGAAAGAGCCCGACAGAGCCCGACAGGGCCCAGTAGAGCCCGACAGAGCCCGACAGAGCCCGACAGAGCCCGACAGAGCCCGACAGGGCCCGGCAGAGCCCAGTAGAGCTCGACAGAGCCCGACAGAGCCCGACAGGGCCCGACAGGGCCCGACAGGGCCCAGTAGAGCCCGACAGAGCCCGACAGGGCCCGACAGAGCCCGACAGAGCCCGACAGGGCCCGACAGGGCCCGACAGAGACCAGTAGAGCCCGACAGAGCCCGACAGAGCCCGACAGAGCCCGACAGGGCACGACCGAGCCCGACAGAGCCCAGTAGAGCCCGACAGAGCCCGACAGAGCCCGACAGAGCCCGAAAGAGCCCGACAGGGCCCAGTAGAGCCCAGTAGAACCCGACAGAGCCCGACAGAGCCCGACAGAGCCCGACAGGGCCCGACAGGGCCCGACAGGGCCCGACAGAGCCCGACAGAGCCCGACAGAGCCCGACAGAGCTCGACAGGGCCCGACAGGGCCCGACAGAGCCCGACAGGGCCCGACAGGGCCCGACAGAGACCAGTAGAGCCCGACAGAGCCCAACAGAGCCCGACAGGGCCCAACAGAGCCCGACAGAGCCCGACAGGGCCCGACAGGGCCCGACAGGGCCCGACAGAGACCAGTAGAGCCCGACAGGGCCCGACAGAGCCCGACAGAGCCCGACAGAGCCCGACAGGGCCCGACCGAGCCCGACAGAGCCCAGTAGAGCCCGACAGAGCCCGACAGAGCCCGACAGGGCCCAGTAGAGCCCAGTAGAACCCGACAGAGCCCGACAGAGCCCGACAGAGCCCGACAGAGCCCGACAGGGCCCGACAGGGCCCGACAGAGCCCAGTAGAGCTCGACAGAGCCCGACAGAGCCCGACAGGGCCCGACAGAGCCCGACAGGGCCCGACAGGGCCCAGTAGAGCCCGACAGAGCCCGACAGGGCCCGACAGAGCCCGACAGGGCCCAGTAGAGCCCGACAGAGCCCGACAGAGCCCGACAGAGCCCGACAGAGCCCGACAGGGCCCGACAGGGCCCGACAGGGCCCAGTAGAGCTCGACAGAGCCCGACAGAGCCCGACAGGGCCCGACAGGGCCCGACAGGGCCCAGTAGAGCCCGACAGAGCCCGACAGGGCCCGACAGAGCCCGACAGAGCCCGACAGGGCCCGACAGAGCCCGACAGAGACCAGTAGAGCCCGACAGAGCCCGACAGAGCCCGACAGAGCCCGACAGGGCCCGACCGAGCCCGACAGGGCCCAGTAGAGCCCGACAGAGCCCGACAGAGCCCGACAGAACCCGAAAGAGCCCGACAGGGCCCAGTAGAGCCCAGTAGAACCCGACAGAGCCCGACAGAGCCCGACAGAGCCCGACAGGGCCCGACAGGGCCCGACAGGGCCCAACAGAGCCCGACAGAGCCCGACAGAGCCCGACAGAGCTCGACAGGGCCCGACAGGGCCCGACAGAGCCCGACAGGGCCCGACAGGGCCCGACAGAGACCAGTAGAGCCCGACAGAGCCCAACAGAGCCCGACAGGGCCCAACAGAGCCCGACAGAGCCCGACAGGGCCCGACAGAGCCCGACAGGGCCCGACAGGGCCCGACAGGGCCCGACAGAGACCAGTAGAGCCCGACAGAGCCCGACAGAGCCCAGTAGAACCCGACAGAGCCCGACAGAGCCCGACAGAGCCCGACAGAGCCCGACAGGGCCCGACCGAGCCCGACAGAGCCCAGTAGAGCCCGACAGAGCCCGACAGAGCCCGACAGGGCCCAGTAGAGCCCAGTAGAACCCGACAGAGCCCGACAGAGCCCGACAGAGCCCGACAGGGCCCGACAGGGCCCGACAGGGCCCGACAGAGCCCGACAGGGCCCGACAGAGCCCGACAGAGCCCGACAGAGCCCGACAGAGCCCGACAGAGCCCGACAGGCCCCGACAGGGCCCGACAGAGCCCGACAGAGCCCGACAGAGCCCGACAGAGCCCAGTAGAGCCCGACAGGGCCCGACAGAGCCCGACAGAGCCCGACAGAGCCCGACAGGGCCCAGTAGAGCCCGACAGAGCCCGACAGAGCCCGACAGAGCCCGACAGAGCCCGACAGGGCCCGACAGAGCCCGACAGAGCCCGACAGGGCCCGACAGGGCCCGACAGGGCCCAGTAGAGCCCGACAGAGCCCGACAGGGCCCGACAGAGCCCGACAGAGCCCGACAGAGCCCGACAGAGCCCGACAGAGCCCGACAGGGCCCGACAGAGCCCGACAGAGCCCGACAGAGCCCGACAGAGCCCGACAGAGCCCGACAGAGCTCGACAGGGCCCGACAGGGCCCGACAGGGCCCGACAGAGCTCGACAGGGCCCGACAGGGCCCGACAGAGCCCGACAGGGCCCGACAGGGCCCGACAGGGCCCGACAGGGCCCGACAGAGACCGACAGAGCCCGACAGAGCCCAGTAGAGCCCGACAGAGCCCGACAGAGCCCGACAGAGCCCGACAGAGCCCGACAGAGCCCGACAGAGCCCGACAGGGCCCGATAGAGCCCGACAGGGCCCGACAGAGCCCGACAGAGCCCGACAAAGCCCGACAAAGCCCGACAGGGCCCGACAGGGCCCGACAGAGCCCGACAGGGCCCGACAGAGCCCGACAGAGCCCGACAGGGCCCGACAGGGCCCAGTAGAGCCCGACAGAGCCCGACAGGGCCCGACAGAGCCCGACAGAGCCCGACAGAGCCCGACAGGGCCCAGTATAGCCCAGTAGAGCCCGACAGAGCCCAATAGAGCCCGACAGAGCCCGACAGAGCCCGACAGAGCCCGACAGGGCCCAGTAGAGCCCAGTAGAACCCGACAGAGCCCGACAGAGCCGACAGGGCCCGACAGAGCCCGACAGGGCCCGACAGAGCCCAGTAGAGCTCGACAGAGCCCGACAGAGCCCGACAGGGCCCGACAGAGCCCGACAGGGCCCGACAGGGCCCAGTAGAGCCCGACAGAGCCCGACAGGGCCCGACAGAGCCCGACAGGGCCCGACAGGGCCCGACAGAGCCCGACAGGGCCCGACAGAGCCCAGTAGAGCTCGACAGAGCCCGACAGAGCCCGACAGAGCCCGACAGAGCCCGACAGAGCCCGACAGAACCCGACAGGGCCCGACAGGGCCCGACAGGGCCCGACAGAGCCCGACAGAGCCCGACAAAGCCCGACAGGGCCCGACAGGGCCCGACAGAGCCCGACAGAGCCCGACAGAGCCCGGCAGAGCCCGACAGGGCCCGACAGAGCCCGACAGGGCCCGACAGGGCCCGACAAAGCCCGACAGGGCCCGACAGGCCCGACAGGGCCCGACAGAGCCCGACAGGGCCCGACAGAGCCCGACAGGGCCCGACAGGGCCCGACAGGGCCCGACAGAGCCCGACAGGGCCCAGTAGAGCCCGACAGAGCCCGACAGAGCCCGACAGAGCCCGACAGGGCCCGACAGGGCCCGACAGGGCCCGACAGGGCCCGACAGGGCCCAGTAGAGCTCGACAGAGCCCGACAGAGCCCGACAGGGCCCGACAGAGCCCGACAGGCCCGACAGAGCCCGACAGGGCCCGACAGGGCCCGACAGAGCCCGACAGAGCCCGACAGGGCCCGACAGGGCCCAGTAGAGCCCGACAGAGCCCGACAGAGCCCGACAGGGCCCGACAGGGCCCGACAGGGCCCGACAGAGCCCGACAGAGCCCGACAGAGCCCGACAGGGCCCGACAGGGCCCGACCGAGCCCGACAGGGCCCGACAGAGCCCAGTAGAGCTCGACAGAGCCCGACAGAGCCCGACAGGGCCCGACAGAGCCCGACAGGGCCCGACAGGGCCCGACAGGGCCCAGTAGAGCCCGACAGAGCCCGACAGGGCCCGACAGAGCCCGACAGAGCCCGACAGAGCCCGACAGGGCCCGACAGGGCCCGACAGGGCCCGACAGAGCCCGACAGGGCCCAGTAGAGCCCGACAGAGCCCGACAGAGCCCGACAGGGCCCGACAGGGCCCGACAGGGCCCGACAGAGCCCGACAGAGCCCGACAGGGCCCGACAGGGCCCGACAGGGCCCGACAGGGCCCAGTAGAGCCCGACAGAGCCCGACAGCGCCCGACAGGGCCCGACAGGGCCCGACAGAGCCCGACAGAGACCAGTAGAGCCCGACAGAGCCCGACAGAGCCCGACAGAGCTTGACAGAGCCCGACAGGGCCCGACAGAGCCCGACAGAGCCCAGTAGAGCCCGACAGAGCCCGACAGAGCCCAGTAGAGCCCAGTAGAACCCGACAGAGCCCAGTAGAGCCCGACAGAGCCCGACAGAGCCCGACAGAGCCCGACAGAGCCCGACAGGGCCCGACAGGGCCCGACAGGGCCCGACAGGGCCCGACAGAGCCCAGTAGAGCCCGACAGAGCCCGACAGAGCCCGACAGAGCTCGACAGGGCCCGACAGGGCCCGACAGGGCCCAGTAGAGCCCGACAGAGCCCGACAGGGCCCGACAGAGCCCGACAGAGCCCGACAGAGCCCGACAGGGCCCGACAGGGCCCGACAGAGCCCGACAGAGCCCGACAGAGCCCGACAGGGCCCGAAAGAGCCCGACAGAGCCCGACAGGGCCCAGTAGAGCCCGACAGAGCCCGACAGAGCCCGACAGAGCCCGACAGAGCCCGACAGGGCCCGGCAGAGCCCGACAGGGCCCGACAGGGCCCGACAGAGCCCGACAGGGCCCGACAGGGCCCGACAGAGCCCGACAGGGCCCGACAGGGCCCGACAGAGACCAGTAGAGCCCGATAGAGCCCGACAGAGCCCGACAGAGCCCGACAGGGCCCGACCGAGCCCGACAGAGCCCAGTAGAGCCCGACAGAGCCCGACAGAGCCCGACAGAGCCCGAAAGAGCCCGACAGGGCCCAGTAGAGCCCAGTAGAACCCGACAGAGCCCGACAGAGCCCGACAGAGCCCGACAGGGCCCGACAGGGCCCGACAGGGCCCGACAGAGCCCGACAGAGCCCGACAGAGCTCGACAGGGCCCGACAGGGCCCGACAGAGCCCGACAGGGCCCGACAGGGCCCGACAGAGACCAGTAGAGCCCGACAGAGCCCAACAGAGCCCGACAGGGCCCAACAGAGCCCGACAGAGCCCGACAGGGCCCGACAGGGCCCGACAGGGCCCGACAGAGACCAGTAGAGCCCGACAGGGCCCGACAGAGCCCGACAGAGCCCGACAGAGCCCGACAGGGCCCGACCGAGCCCGACAGAGCCCAGTAGAGCCCGACAGAGCCCGACAGAGCCCGACAGGGCCCAGTAGAGCCCAGTAGAACCCGACAGAGCCCGACAGAGCCCGACAGAGCCCGACAGAGCCCGACAGGGCCCGACAGGCCCGACAGAGCCCAGTAGAGCTCGACAGAGCCCGACAGAGCCCGACAGGGCCCGACAGAGCCCGACAGGGCCCGACAGGGCCCAGTAGAGCCCGACAGAGCCCGACAGGGCCCGACAGAGCCCGACAGGGCCCAGTAGAGCCCGACAGAGCCCGACAGAGCCCGACAGAGCCCGACAGAGCCCGACAGGGCCCGACAGGGCCCAGTAGAGCTCGACAGAGCCCGACAGAGCCCGACAGGGCCCGACAGGGCCCGACAGGGCCCAGTAGAGCCCGACAGAGCCCGACAGGGCCCGACAGAGCCCGACAGAGCCCGACAGGGCCCGACAGGGCCCGACAGAGACCAGTAGAGCCCGACAGAGCCCGACAGAGCCCGACAGAGCCCGACAGGGCCCGACCGAGCCCGACAGGGCCCAGTAGAGCCCGACAGAGCCCGACAGAGCCCGACAGAACCCGAAAGAGCCCGACAGGGCCCAGTAGAGCCCAGTAGAACCCGACAGAGCCCGACAGAGCCCGACAGAGCCCGACAGGGCCCGACAGGGCCCGACAGGGCCCAACAGAGCCCGACAGAGCCCGACAGAGCCCGACAGAGCTCGACAGGGCCCGACAGGGCCCGACAGAGCCCGACAGGGCCCGACAGGGCCCGACAGAGACCAGTAGAGCCCGACAGAGCCCAACAGAGCCCGACAGGGCCCAACAGAGCCCGACAGAGCCCGACAGGGCCCGACAGGGCCCGACAGGGCCGACAGAGACCAGTAGAGCCCGACAGAGCCCGACAGAGCCCGACAGGGCCAGTAGAGCCCAGTAGAACCCGACAGAGCCCGACAGAGCCCGACAGAGCCCGACAGAGCCCGACAGGGCCCGACCGAGCCCGACAGAGCCCAGTAGAGCCCGACAGAGCCCGACAGAGCCCGACAGGGCCCAGTAGAGCCCAGTAGAACCCGACAGAGCCCGACAGAGCCCGACAGAGCCCGACAGGGCCCGACAGGGCCACAGGCCGACAGGGCCCGACAGGCCCGACAGAGCCCGACAGGGCCCGACAGAGCCCGACAGAGCCCGACAGAGCCCGACAGAGCCCGACAGAGCCCGACAGGGCCCGACAGAGCCCGACAGGGCCCGACAGGGCCCAGTAGAGCCCGACAGAGCCCGACAGGGCCCGACAGAGCCCGACAGAGCCCGACAGAGCCCGACAGGGCCCGACAGGGCCCGACAGAGCCCGACAGGGCCCAGTAGAGCCCGACAGGGCCCGACAGGGCCCGACAGAGCCCGACAGAGACCAGTAAGCCCGACAGAGCCAGCAGTGCGACAGAGCCCGACAGAGCCGACAGGGCCCGACAGAGCCCGACAGAGCCCGACAGAGCCCGACAGAGCCCGACAGGGCCCGACAGAGCCCGACAGAGCCCGACAGAGCCCAACAGAGCCCGACAGGGCCCGACAGAGCCCAGTAGAGCCCGACAGAGCCCGACAGAGCCCGACAGAGCCCGACAGAGCCCGACAGAGCCCGACAGGGCTCAGTAGAACCCGACAGAGCCCGACAGAGCCCGACAGAGCCCGACAGGGCCCGACAGGGCCCGACAGAGACCGACAGAGCCCGACAGGGCCCGACAGGACCCGACAGGACCCGACAGAGCCCGACAGAGCCCGACAGAGCCCAGTAGAGCCCGACAGAGCCCGACAGAGCCCGACAGAGACCGACAGAGACCGACAGAGCCCGACAGAGCCCGACAGAGACCGACAGAGACCGACAGAACCCGACAGAGCCCGACAGAGCCCAGTAGAGCCCGACAGGGCCCGACAGAGCCCGACAGAGCCCGACAGAGCCCGACAGGGCCCGACAGAGCCCGACAGGGCCCGACAGAGCCCGACAGGGCCCGACAGGGCCCGACAGGGCCCGACAGAGCCCGACAGAGCCCGACAGAGCCCGACAGAGCCCGACAGGGCCCGACAGAGCCTGACAGAGCCTGACAGAGCCCGACAGGGCCCGACAGGGCCCAGTAGAGCCCGACAGAGCCCGACAGAGCCCGACAGAGCCCGACAGGGCCCGACAGAGACCGACAGGGCCCGACAGAGCCCGACAGAGCCCGACAGGGCCCAGTACAGCCCGACAGAGCCCGACAGAGCCCGACAGAGCCCGACAGGGCCCGACAGGGCCCGACAGGGCCCGACAGGGCCCGACAGGGCCCGACAGAGCCCGACAGGGCCCGACAGGGCCCGACAGGGCCCGACAGAGCCCGACAGGGCCCAGTAGAGCCCGACAGAGACCGACAGAGCCCGACAGAGCCCGACAGAGCCCGACAGGGCCCGACAGGGCCCGACAGAGCCCGACAGGGCCCAGTAGAGCCCGACAGAGCCCGACAGAGCCCGACAGAGCCCAACAGGGCCCGACAGAGCCCGACAGGGCCCGACAGAGCCCGACAGAGCCCAGTAGAGCTCGACAGAGCCCGACAGAGCCCGACAGGGCCCGACAGAGCCCGACAGGGCCCGACAGGGCCCGACAGGGCCCAGTAGAGCCCGACAGAGCCCGACAGGGCCCGACAGAGCCCGACAGGGCCCGACAGGGCCCGACAGAGCCCGACAGGGCCCAGTAGAGCCCGACAGAGCCCGACAGAGCCCGACAGAGCCCGACAGAGCCCGACAGAGCCCGACAGAGCCCGACAGGGCCCGACAGGGCCCGACAGGGCCCGACAGAACCCAGTAGAGCTCGACAGAGCCCGACAGAGCCCGACAGGGCCCAGTAGAGCCCGACAGAGCCCGACAGGGCCCGACAGGGCCCGACAGAGCCCGACAGAGCCCGACAGGGCCCGACAGGGCCCGACAGGCCCGACAGAGACCAGTAGAGCCCGACAGAGCCCGACAGAGCTTGACAGAGCCCGACAGGGCCCGACCGAGCCCGACAGAGCCCAGTAGAGCCCGACAGAGCCCGACAGGGCCCAGTAGAACCCGACAGAGCCCAGTAGAGCCCGACAGAGCCCAGTAGAGCCCGACAGAGCCCGACAGAGCCCGACAGGGCCCGACAGGGCCCGACAGAGCCCGACAGAGCCCGACAGAGCCCGACAGAACCCGACAGAGCCCGACAGAGCCCAGTAGAGCCCGACAGAGCCCGACAGAGCCCGAAAGAGCCCGACAGAGCTCGACAGGGCCCGACAGGGCCCAGTAGAGCCCGACAGAGCCCGACAGAGCCCGACAGGGCCCGACAGAGCCCGACAGAGCCCGACAGAGCCCGACAGAGCCCGACAGGGCCCGACAGGGCCCGACAGGGCCCGACAGGGCCCGACAGAGCCCGACAGGGCCCGACAGAGCCCGACAGAGCCCGACAGGGCCCGACAGGGCCCGACAGAGCCCAGTAGCGGTCGACAGAGCCCGACAGAGCCCGACAGGGCCCGACAGGGCCCAGTAGAGCCCGACAGAGCCCGACAGAGCCCGACAGGGCCCGACAGAGTCCGACAGAGCCCGACAGGGCCCGACAGGGCCCGACAGAGACCAGTAGAGCCCGACAGAGCCCGACAGAGCCCGACAGGGCCCGACCGAGCCCGACAGAGCCCAGTAGAGCCCGACAGAGCCCGACAGAGCCCGACAGGGCCCGACAGGGCCCAGTAGAGCCCAGTAGAACCCGACAGAGCCCGACAGGGCCCGACAGGGCCCGACAGGGCCCGACAGGGCCCGACAGAGCCCGACAGAGCCCGACAGGGCCCGACAGGGCCCGACAGGGCCCGACAGAGCCCGACAGAGCTCGACAGGGCCCGACAGAGCCCGACAGAGCCCGACAGGGCCCGACAGGGCCCGACAGAACCCGACAGAGCCCAGTAGAGCCCGACAGAGCCCGACAGAGCCCGACAGAGCCCGACAGAGCCCGACAGAGCCCGACAGAGCCCGACAGGGCCCAGTAGAGCCCGACAGAGCCCGACAGAGCCCGACAGAGCCCGACAGGGCCCGACAGAGCCCGACAGAGCCCGACAGAGCCCGACAGAGCCCGACAGGGCCCGACAGATCCCGACAGAGCCCGACAGAGCCCGACAGAGCCCGACAGAGCTCGACAGGGCCCGACAGAGCCCGACAGAGCCCGACAGAGCCCGACAGAGCCCGACAGAACCCGACAGAGCCCGACAGAGCCCGGCAGAGCCCGGCAGGGCCCGACAGGGCCCGACAGGGCCCGACAGGGCCCGACAGGGCCCGACAGGGCCCGACAGAGCCCAGTAGAGCCCGACAGAGCCCGACAGAGCCCGACAGAGCCCGACAGGGCCCGACAGGGCCCGACAGGGCCCGATAGAGCCCGACAGAGCCCGACAGGGCCCAGTAGAGCCGCGACAGAGCCCGCCAGAGCCCAACAGAGCCCGACAGGGCCCGACAGGGCCCGACAGAGCCCAGTAGAGCTCGACAGAGCCCGACAGAGCCCGACAGGGCCCGACAGGGCCCGACAGAGCCCGACAGGGCCCGACAGGGCCCGACAGAGCTCGACAGGGCCCGACAGAGCCCGACAGAGCCCGACAGAGCCCGACAGAGCCCGACAGAGCCCGACAGGGCCCGACAGAGCCCGACAGAGCCCGACAGAGCCCGACAGGGCCCGACAGAGCCCGACAGAGCCCAGTAGAGCCCGACAGAGCCCGACAGAGCCCGACAGGGCCCGACAGAGCCCGACAGAGCCCAGTAGAGCTCGACAGAGCCCGACAGAGCCCGACAGGGCCCGACAGGGCCCGACAGGGCCCAGTAGAGCCCGACAGAGCCCGACAGGGCCCGACAGGGCCCGACAGAGCCCGACAGAGCCCGACAGGGCCCGACAGAGCCCGACAGAGCCCGACAGAGACCAGTAGAGCCCGACAGAGCCCGACAGAGCCCGACAGAGCCCGACAGAGCCCGACAGGGCCCGACAGGGCCCGACAGAGCCCAGTAGAGCCCGACAGAGCCCGACAGAGCCCGACAGGGCTCAGTAGAGCCCAGTAGAACCCGACAGAGCCCGACAGAGCCCGACAGAGCCCGACAGGGCCCGACAGGGCCCGACAGGGCCCGACAGAGCCCGACAGAGCCCGACAGAGCCCGACAGGGCCCGACAGGGCCCGACAGAGACCGACAGAGCCCGACAGAGCCCAGTAGAGCCCGACAGAGCCTGACAGAGATCGACAGAGCCCGACAGAGCCCGGCAGAGCCCGACAGGGCCCGACAGAGACCGACAGGGCCCGACAGGGCCCGACAGAGCCCGACAGGGCCCAGTAGAGCCCGACAGAGCCCGACAGAGCCCGACAGAGCCCGACAGAGCCCGACAGAGACCGACAGGGCCCGGCAGAGCCCGACAGAGCCCGACAGGGCCCAGTAGAGCCCGACAGAGCCCGACAGAGCCCGACAGGGCCCGACAGAGCCCGACAGGGCCCGACAGGGCCCAACAAAGCCCGACAGGGCCCGACAGGGCCCGACAGGGCCCGACAGGGCCCAGTAGAGCCCGACAGAGCCCGACAGAGCCCGACAGAGCCCGACAGAGCCCGACAGAGCCCGACAGAGCCCGACAGAGCCCGACAGAGCCCGACAGAGCCCAGTAGAGCTCGACAGAGCCCGACAGAGCCCGACAGGGCCCGAAAGGGCCCGACAGGGCCCAGTAGAGCCAGAGAGCCCGACAGAGCCCGACAGGGCCCGACAGAGCCCGACAGAGCCCGACAGGGCCCGACAGGGCCCGACAGGGCCCAGTAGAGCCCGACAGAGCCCGACAGAGCCCGACAGGGCCCGACAGAGCCCGACAGAGCCCGACAGAGCCCGACAGGGCCCGACAGGGCCCGACAGGGCCCGACAGAGCCCGACAGGGCCCGACAGGCCCCGACAGGGCCCGAAAGAGCCCGACAGAACCCGACAGAGACCGACAGAGCCCAGTAGAGCCCGACAGGGCCCGACAGAGCCCGACAGAGCCCAGTAGAGCTCGACAGAGCCCGACAGAGCCCGACAGGGCCCGACAGAGCCCGACAGGGCCCGACAGGGCCCGACAGGGCCCAGTAGAGCCCGACAGAGCCCGACAGGGCCCGACAGAGCCCGACAGAGCCCGACAGAGCCCGACAGGGCCCGACAGGGCCCGACAGGGCCCGACAGAGCCCGACAGGGCCCAGTAGAGCCCGACAGAGCCCGACAGAGCCCGACAGGGCCCGACAGGGCCCGACAGGGCCCGACAGGGCCCGACAGGGCCCGACAGGGCCCGACAGAGCCCGACAGGGCCCGACAGGGCCCAGTAGAGCCCGACAGAGCCCGACAGCGCCCGACAGGGCCCGACAGGGCCCGACAGAGCCCGACAAAGCCCGACAGGGCCCGACAGAGCCCGACAGAGACCAGTAGAGCCCGACAGAGCCCGACAGAGCCCGACAGAGCTTGACAGAGCCCGACAGGGCCCGAGCGAGCCCGACAGAGCCCAGTAGAGCCCGACAGAGCCCGACAGGGCCCAGTAGAGCCCAGTAGAACCCGACAGAGCCCAGTAGAGCCCGACAGAGCCCGACAGAGCCCGACAGAGCCCGACAGGGCCCGACAGGGCCCGACAGAGCCCGACAGAGCCCGACAGAGCCCGACAGGGCCCGAAAGAGCCCGACAGAGCCCGACAGGGCCCAGTAGAGCCCGACAGAGCCCGACAGAGCCCGACAGAGCCCGACAGGGCCCGACAGGGCCCGACAGAGCCCAGTAGAGCTCGACAGAGCCCGACAGAGCCCGACAGGGCCCGACAGGGCCCGACAGGGCCCAGTAGAGCCCGACAGAGCCCGACAGGGCCCGAGAGAGCCCGACAGAGCCCGACAGGGCCCGACAGGGCCCGACAGAGACCAGTAGAGCCCGACAGAGCCCGACAGAGCCCGACAGAGCCCGACAGGGCCCGACCGAGCCCGACAGAGCCCAGTAGAGCCCGACAGAGCCCGACAGAGCCCGACAGAGCCCGACAGGGCCCGACAGGGCCCGACAGGGCCCGACAGGGCCCGACAGAGCCCGACAGAGCTCGACAGGGCCCGACAGGGCCCGACAGAGACCAGTAGAGCCCGACAGAGCCCAACAGAGCCCGACAGGGCCCGACAGAGCCCGACAGAGCCCGACAGAGCCCGACAGAGCCCGACAGGGCCCGACAGGGCCCGACAGGCCCCGACAGAGACCAGTAGAGCCCGACAGGGCCCGACAGAGCCCGACAGAGCCCGACAGAGCCCGACAGAGCCCGACAGGGCCCGACCGAGCCCGACAGAGCCCAGTAGAGCCCGACAGAGCCCGACAGAGCCCGACAGGGCCCAGTAGAGCCCAGTAGAACCCGACAGAGCCCGACAGAGCCCGACAGAGCCCGACAGGGCCCGACAGGGCCCGACAGGGCCCGACAGGGCCCGACAGGGCCCGACAGAGCCCGACAGAGCCCGACAGAGCCCGACAGCCCCCGACAGGGCCCGACAGGGCCCGACAGGGCCCGACAGAGACCAGTAGAGCCCGACAGAGCCCGACAGAGCCCGACAGAGCCCGACAGAGCCCGACAGAGCCCGACAGGGCCCGACAGAGTCCGACAGAGCCCGACAGGGCCCGACAGGGCCCGACAGAGACCAGTAGAGCCCGACAGAGCCCGACAGAGCCCGACAGAGCCCGACAGGGCCCGACCGAGCCCGACAGAGCCCAGTAGAGCCCGACAGAGCCCGACAGAGCCCGACAGGGCCCGACAGGGCCCAGTAGAGCCCAGTAGAACCCGACAGAGCCCGACAGGGCCCGACAGGGCCCGACAGGGCCCGACAGGGCCCAACAGAGCCCGACAGAGCTCGACAGGGCCCGACAGAGCCCGACAGAGCCCGACAGGGCCCGACAGGGCCCGACAGGGCCCGACAGAACCCGACAGAGCCCAGTAGAGCCCGACAGAGCCCGACAGAGCCCGACAGAGCCCGACAGGGCCCAGTAGAGCCCGACAGAGCCCGACAGAGCCCGACAGAGCCCGACAGGGCCCGACAGAGCCCGACAGAGCCCGACAGAGCCCGACAGAGCCCGACAGGGCCCGACAGAACCCGACAGATCCCGACAGAGCCCGACAGAGCCCGACAGAGCCCGACAGAGCTCGACAGGGCCCGACAGAGCCCGACAGAGCCCGACAGAGCCCGACAGAGCCCGACAGAACCCGACAGAGCCCGACAGAGCCCGGCAGAGCCCGACAGGGCCCGACAGGGCCCGACAGGGCCCGACAGGGCCCGACAGAGCCCGACAGAGCCCAGTAGAGCCCGACAGAGCCCGACAGAGCCCGACAGAGCCCGACAGGGCCCGACAGGGCCCGACAGGGCCCGATAGAGCCCGACAGAGCCCGACAGGGCCCAGTAGAGCCCGACAGAGCCCGCCAGAGCCCAACAGAGCCCGACAGGGCCCGACAGGGCCCGACAGAGCCCAGTAGAGCTCGACAGAGCCCGACAGAGCCCGACAGGGCCCGACAGGGCCCGACAGAGCCCGACATGGCCCAGTAGAGCCCGACAGAGCTCGACAGGGCCCGACAGAGCCCGACAGGGCCCAGTAGAGCCCGACAGAGCCCGACAGAGCCCGACAGGGCCCGACAGGGCCCGACAGGGCCCGACAGAGCCCGACAGGGCCCGACAGGGCCCGACAGAGCCCGACAGGGCCCGACAGGGCCCAGTAGAGCCCGACAGAGCCCGACAGCGCCCGACAGGGCCCGACAGGGCCTGACAGAGCCCGACAGAGCCCGACAGGGCCCGACAGAGCCCGACAGAGACCAGTAGAGCCCGACAGAGCCCGACAGAGCCCGACAGAGCTTGACAGAGCCCGACAGGGCCCGAGCGAGCCCGACAGAGCCCAGTAGAGCCCGACAGAGCCCGACAGGGCCCAGTAGAGCCCAGTAGAACCCGACAGAGCCCAGTAGAGCCCGACAGAGCCCGACAGAGCCCGACAGGGCCCGACAGGGCCCGACAGAGCCCGACAGAGCCCGACAGAGCCCGACAGGGCCCGAAAGAGCCCGACAGAGCCCGACAGGGCCCAGTAGAGCCCGACAGAGCCCGACAGAGCCCGACAGGGCCCGACAGGGCCCGACAGAGCCCGACAGAGCTCGACAGAGCCCGACAGAGCCCGACAGGGCCCGACAGGGCCCGACAGGGCCCAGTAGAGCCCGACAGAGCCCGACAGGGCCCGAGAGAGCCCGACAGAGCCCGACAGGGCCCGACAGAGCCCAGTAGAGCCCGACAGAGCCTGACAGAGCCCGACAGACCCCGACAGGGCCCGACCGAGCCCGACAGAGCCCAGTAGAGCCCGACAGAGCCCGACAGAGCCCGACAGAGCCCGACAGGGCCCGACAGGGCCCGACAGAGCCCGACAGGGCCCGACAGAGCCCGACAGAGCCCGACAGAGCTCGACAGGGCCCGACAGGGCCCGACAGGGCCCGACAGAGCCCAGTAGAGCCCGACAGAGCCCAACAGAGCCCGACAGGGCCCGACAGAGCCCGACAGAGCCCGACAGGGCCCGACAGGGCCCGACAGGCCCCGACAGAGACCAGTAGAGCCCGACAGAGCCCAGTAGAGCCCGACAGGGCCCGACAGAGCCCGACAGAGCCCGACAGAGCCCGACAGAGCCCGACAGAGCCCGACAGAGCCCGACAGGGCCCGACAGAGCCCGACAGGGCCCGACAGGGCCCGACAGGGCCCAGTAGAGCCCGACAGAGCCCGACAGGGCCCGACAGAGCCCGACAGAGCCCGACAGAGCCCGACAGAGCCCGACAGGGCCCAGTACAGCCCAGTAGAACCCGACAGAGCCCAATAGAGCCCGACAGAGCCCGACAGAGCCCGACAGGGCCCGACAGAGCCCGACAGAGCCCGACAGAGCCCGACAGAGCCCGACAGAGCCCGACAGAGCCCAGTAGAGCCCGACAGAGCCCGACAGAGCCCGACAGAGCCCGACAGAGCCCGACAGGGCCCGACAGGGCCCGACAGAGACCGACAGAGACCGACAGAGCCCGACAGAGTCCAGTAGAGCCCGACAGAGCCCGACAGAGCCCGACAGAGCCCGACAGAGCCCGACAGGGCCCGACAGAGCCCGACAGAGCCCGACAGAGCCCGACAAAGCCCGACAGGGCCCGACAGGGCCCGACAGGGCCCGACAGAGCCCGACAGGGCCCGACAGGGCCCAGTAGAGCCCGACAGAGCCCGACAGGGCCCGACAGAGCCCGACAGGGCCCAGTAGAGCCCAGTAGAGCCCGACAGAGCCCAATAGAGCCCGACAGAGCCCGACAGAGCCCGACAGAGCCCGACAGGGCCCAGTAGAGCCCAGTAGAACCCGACAGAGCCCGACAGAGCCCGACAGGGCCCGACAGGGCCCGACAGGGCCCGACAGGTCCCGACAGGTCCCGACAGAGCCCGACAGAGCCCGACAGGGCCCGACAGGGCCCGACAGGGCCCGACAGAGCCCGACAGAACCCGACAGAACCCGACAGAGCCCAGTAGAGCCCGACAGAGCCCGACAGAGCCCGACAGAGCCCGACAGAGCCCGACAGAGCCCGACAGAGCCCGACAGGGCCCAGTAGAGCCCGACAGAGCCCGACAGGGCCCGACAGAGCCCGACAGGGCCCGACAGAGCACGACAGAGCCGGACAGGGCCCAGTAGAGCCCGACAGAGCCCGACAGAGCCCGACAAAGCCCGACAGGGCCCGACAGAGCCCGACAGGGCCCGACAGAACCCGACAGAGCCCGACAGAGCCCGACAGGGCCCGACAGAGCCCGACAGAGCCCAGTAGAGCCCGACAGAGCCCGACAGAGCCCGACAGAGCCCGACAGAGCCCGACAGGGCCCGACAGAGCCCAGTAGAGCTCGACAGAGCCCGACAGAGCCCGACAGGGCCCGACAGGGCCCGACAGGGCCCAGTAGAGCCCGACAGGGCCCGACAGAGCCCGACAGGGCCCAGTAGAGCCCAGTAGAACCCGACAGGGCCCAATAGAGCCCGACAGAGCCCGACAGAGCCCGACAGAGCCCGACAGAGCCCGACAGAGCCCGACAGAGCCCGACAGGGCCCGACAGGGCCCGACAGGGCCCGACAGAGCCCAGTAGAGCCCGACAGAGCCCGACAGAGCCCGACAGAGCTCGACAGGGCCCAGTAGAGCCCGACAGAGCCCGACAGAGCCCGACAGAGCCCGACAGAGCCCGACAGGGCCCGACAGGGCCCGACAGAGCCCGACAGGGCCCGACAGAGCCCGACAGGGCCCGACAGAGCCCGACAGGGCCCGACAGAGCCCAGTAGAGCCCGACAGAGCCCGACAGAGCCCGACAGAGCCCGACAGAGCCCGACAGGGCCCGACAGAGCCCGACAGGGCCCGACAGAGCCCGACAGGGCCCGACAGAGCCCGACAGAGCCCGACAGAGCCCGACAGAGCCCGACAGGGCCCAGTAGAGCCCGACAGAGCCCAGTAGAGCTCGACAGAGCCCGACAGGGCCCGACAGAGCCCGACAGGGCCCAGTAGAGCCCGACAGAGCTCGACAGGGCCCGACAGAGCCCGACAGGGCCCGACAGGGCCCGACAGGGCCCGACAGAGCCCGACAGAGCCCGACAGGGCCCGACAGAGCCCGACAGAGCCCGACAGGGCCCAGTAGAGCTCGACAGAGCCCGACAGAGCCCGACAGGGCCCGACAGGGCCCGACAGGGCCCAGTAGAGCCCGACAGAGCCCGACAGGGCCCGACAGGGCCCGACAGGGCCCGACAGAGCCCGACAGAGACCAGTAGAGCCCGACAGAGCCCGACAGAGCCCGACAGAGCCCGACAGGGCCCGACCGGGCCCGACCGAGCCCAGTAGAGCCCGACAGAGCCCGACAGAGCCCGACAGGGCTCAGTAGAGCCCAGTAGAACCCGACAGAGCCCGACAGAGCCCGACAGAGCCCGACAGGGCCCGACAGGGCCCGACAGGGCCCGACAGGGCCCGACAGAGCCCGACAGAGCCCGACAGAGCCCGACAGAGCCCGACAGGACCCGACAGAGCCCGACAGAGCCCAACAGAGCCCAACAGAGCCCGACAGAGCCCGAAAGGGCCCGACAGAGCCCGGCAGAGCCCGACAGGGCCCGACAGGGCCCGACAGGGCCCAGTACAGCCCGACAGAGCCCGACAGAGCCCGACAGAGCCCGACAAAGCCCGACAGGGCCCGACAGGGCCCGACAGGGCCCGACAGAGCCCGACAGGGCCCGACAGAGACCAGTAGAGCCCGACAGAGCCCGACAGAGCCCGACAGAGCCTGACAGAGCCCAGTAGAGCTCGACAGAGCCCGACAGAGCCCGACAGGGCCCAGTAGAGTCCGACAGAGCCCGACAGGGCCCGACAGGGCCCGACAGAGACCAGTAGAGCCCGACAGAGCCCGACAGAGCCCGACAGAGCCCGACAGGGCCCGACCGAGCCCGACAGAGCCCAGTAGAGCCCGACAGAGCCCGACAGAGCCCGACAGAGCCCGACAGAGCCCGACAGGGCCCAGTAGAGCCCAGTAGAACCCGACAGAGCCCGACAGAGCCCGACAGAGCCCGACAGGGCCCGACAGGGCACGACAGAGCTCGACAGAGCCCGACAGGGCCCGACAGGGCCCGACAGAGCCCGACAGGGCCCAGTAGAGCCCGACAGAGCCCGACAGGGCCTGACAGAGCCCGACAGGGCCCGACAGGGACCGACAGAGCCCGACAGAGCCCGACAGAGCCCGACAGAGCCCGACAGAGCCCGACAGAGCCCGACAGAGCCCGACAGGGCCCGACAGAGCCCGACAGAGCCCGACAGAGCCCGACAGAGCCCGACAGGGCCCAGTAGAGCTCGACAGAGCCCGACAGAGCCCGACAGGGCGCGACAGGGCCCGACAGGGCCCAGTAGAGCCCGACAGAGCCCGACGGAGCCCGACAGGGCCCGACAGGGCCCGACAGGGCCCGACAGAGCCCGACAGAGCCCGACAGAGCCCGACAGGGCCCGACAGAGCCCGACAGAGACCAGTAGAGCCCGACAGAGCCGGACAGAGCCCGACAGAGCCCGACAGAGCCCGACAGGGCCCGACCGAGCCCAACAGAGCCCAGTAGAGCCCGACAGAGCCCGACAGAGCCCGACAGAGCCCGACAGAGCCCGACAGGGCCCAGTAGAGCCCGACAGAGCCCGACAGGGCCCGACAGGGCCCGACAGGGCCCAGTAGAGCCCGACAGAGCCCGACAGAGCCCAGTAGAGACCAGTAGAGCCCGACAGAGCCTGACAGAGCCCGACAGAGCCCGACAGAACCCGACAGAACCCGACAGAACCCGAGAGAGCCCGACAGAGCCCAGAACAGCCCGACAGAGCCCGACAGAGCCCGACAGGGACCGACAGGGACCGACAGGGAACAGTAGAGCCCAGTAGAGCCCGACAGAGCCCGACAGAGCCCGACAGGGCCCGAAAGAGCCCGACAGAGCCCAGTAGAGCTCGACAGAGCCCGACAGAGCCCGACAGGTCCCGACAGGGCCCGTCAGAGCCCGACAGAGCCCGACAGGGCCCGACAGAGACCAGTAGAGCCCGACAGAGCCCGACAGAGCCCGACAGAACCCGACAGAACCCGACAGAGCCGGACAGAGCCCGACAGGGCCCGACAGAGCCCAGTAGAGCCCGACAGAGCCCGACAGAGCCCGACAGAGCCCGACAGGGCCCAGTAGAGCCCAGTAGAACCCGACAGAGCCCGACAGAGCCCGACAGAGCCCGACAGAGCCCGACAGGGCCCGACAGGGCCCGACAGGGCCCGACAGGGCCCGACAGAGCCCGACAGAACCCGACAGAGCCCAGTAGAGCCCGACAGAGCCCGACAGAGCCCGACAGAGCCCGACAGGGCCCAGTAGAGCCCGACAGAGCCAGACAGAGCCCGACAGGGCCCGACAGAGCCCGACAGAGCCCGACAGGGCCCGACAGGGCCCGACAGGGCCCGACAGAGCCCGACAGAGCCCGACAGAGCCCGACAGGGCCCGACAGGGCCCGACAGAGCCCGACAGAGCCCGACAGAGCCCGACAGAGCCCGACAGAGCCCGACAGAGCCCGACAGGGCCCGACAGAGCCCGACAGGGCCCGACAGAGCCCGACAGAGCCCGACAGAGCCCAGTAGAGCCCGACAGAGCCCGACAGAGCCCGACAGAGCTCGACAGGGCCCGACAGAGCCCGACAGAGCCCGACAGAACCCGACAGAGCCCGACAGAGCCCAGTAGAGCCCGACAGAGCCCGACAGAGCCCGACAGAGCCCGACAGAGCCCGACAGAGCCCGACAGAGCCCGACAGAGCCCGACAGGGCCCGACAGGGCCCGACATGGCCCGACAGAGCCCGACAGGCCCCGACAGAGCCCGACAGAGCCCGACAGGGCCCGACAGGGCCCGACAGGGCCCGACAGGGCCCGACAGAGCCCGACAGAGCCCGACAGGGCCCAGTAGAGCCCGACAGAGCCCGACAGAACCCGACAGAGCCCGACAGAGCCCAGTAGAGCCCGACAGAGCCCGACAGAGCCCGACAGGGCCCGACAGGCCCCGACAGAGACCAGTAGAGCCCGACAGAGCCCAGTAGAGCCCGACAGGGCCCGACAGAGCCCGACAGAGCCCGACAGAGCCCGACAGAGCCCGACAGAGCCCGACAGAGCCCGACAGAGCCCGACAGGGCCCGACAGAGCCCGACAGGGCCCGACAGGGCCCGACAGGGCCCAGTAGAGCCCGACAGAGCCCGACAGGGCCCGACAGAGCCCGACAGAGCCCGACAGAGCCCGACAGAGCCCGACAGGGCCCAGTACAGCCCAGTAGAACCCGACAGAGCCCAATAGAGCCCGACAGAGCCCGACAGAGCCCGACAGGGCCCGACAGAGCCCGACAGAGCCCGACAGAGCCCGACAGAGCCCAGTAGAGCCCGACAGAGCCCGACAGAGCCCGACAGAGCTCGACAGGGCCCGACAGGGCCCGACAGGGCCCGACAGAGACCGACAGAGCCCGACAGAGCCCGACAGAACCCGACAGAGCCCGACAGAGCCCGACAGGGCCCGACAGGGCCCGACAGAGACCGACAGAGACCGACAGAGCCCGACAGAGTCCAGTAGAGCCCGACAGAGCCCGACAGAGCCCGACAGAGCCCGACAGAGCCCGACAGGGCCCGACAGGGCCCGACAGAGCCCGACAGAGCCCGACAAAGCCCGACAGGGCCCGACAGGGCCCGACAGGGCCCGACAGAGCCCGACAGAGCCCGACAGGGCCCGACAGGGCCCAGTAGAGCCCGACAGAGCCCGACAGGGCCCGACAGAGCCCGACAGGGCCCAGTAGAGCCCAGTAGAGCCCGACAGAGCCCAATAGAGCCCGACAGAGCCCGACAGAGCCCGACAGAGCCCGACAGGGCCCAGTAGAGCCCAGTAGAACCCGACAGAGCCCGACAGAGCCCGACAGGGCCCGACAGGGCCCGACAGGGCCCGACAGGTCCCGACAGGTCCCGACAGAGCCCGACAGAGCCCGACAGGGCCCGACAGGGCCCGACAGAGCCCGACAGAACCCGACAGAACCCGACAGAGCCCAGTAGAGCCCGACAGAGCCCGACAGAGCCCGACAGAGCCCGACAGAGCCCGACAGAGCCCGACAGAGCCCGACAGGGCCCAGTAGAGCCCGACAGAGCCCGACAGGGCCCGACAGAGCCCGACAGGGCCCGACAGAGCACGACAGAGCCGGACAGGGCCCAGTAGAGCCCGACAGAGCCCGACAGAGCCCGACAAAGCCCGACAGGGCCCGACAGAGCCCGACAGGGCCCGACAGAACCCGACAGAGCCCGACAGAGCCCGACAGGGCCCGACAGAGCCCGACAGAGCCCAGTAGAGCCCGACAGAGCCCGACAGAGCCCGACAGAGCCCGACAGAGCCCGACAGGGCCCGACAGAGCCCAGTAGAGCTCGACAGAGCCCGACAGAGCCCGACAGGGCCCGACAGGGCCCGACAGGGCCCAGTAGAGCCCGACAGGGCCCGACAGAGCCCGACAGGGCCCAGTAGAGCCCAGTAGAACCCGACAGGGCCCAATAGAGCCCGACAGAGCCCGACAGAGCCCGACAGAGCCCGACAGAGCCCGACAGAGCCCGACAGAGCCCGACAGGGCCCGACAGGGCCCGACAGGGCCCGACAGGGCCCGACAGAGCCCAGTAGAGCCCGACAGAGCCCGACAGAGCCCGACAGAGCTCGACAGGGCCCAGTAGAGCCCGACAGAGCCCGACAGAGCCCGACAGAGCCCGACAGAGCCCGACAGAGCCCGACAGGGCCCGACAGAGCCCGACAGGGCCCGACAGAGCCCGACAGGGCCCGACAGAGCCCGACAGGGCCCGACAGAGCCCAGTAGAGCCCGACAGAGCCCGACAGAGCCCGACAGAGCCCGACAGAGCCCGACAGAGCCCGACAGGGCCCGACAGAGCCCGACAGGGCCCGACAGAGCCCGACAGGGCCCGACAGAGCCCGACAGAGCCCGACATGGCCCAGTAGAGCCCGACAGAGCCCAGTAGAGCTCGACAGAGCCCGACAGGGCCCGACAGAGCCCGACAGGGCCCAGTAGAGCCCGACAGAGCTCGACAGGGCCCGACAGAGCCCGACAGGGCCCGACAGGGCCCGACAGGGCCCGACAGAGCCCGACAGAGCCCGACAGGGCCCGACAGAGCCCGACAGAGCCCGACAGGGCCCAGTAGAGCCCAACAGAGCCCGACAGAGCCCGACAGGGCCCGACAGGGCCCGACAGAGCCCAGTAGAGCTCGACAGAGCCTGACAGATCCCGACAGGGCCCGACAGATCCCGACAGGGCCCAGTAGAGCCCGACAGAGCCCGACAGGGCCCGACAGGGCCCGACAGGGCCCGACAGAGCCCGACAGAGACCAGTAGAGCCCGACAGAGCCCGACAGAGCCCGACAGAGCCCGACAGGGCCCGACCGGGCCCGACCGAGCCCAGTAGAGCCCGACAGAGCCCGACAGAGCCCGACAGGGCTCAGTAGAGCCCAGTAGAACCCGACAGAGCCCGACAGAGCCCGACAGAGCCCGACAGGGCCCGACAGGGCCCGACAGGGCCCGACAGGGCCCGACAGGGCCCGACAGAGCCCGACAGAGCCCGACAGAGCCCGACAGAGCCCGACAGGACCCGACAGAGCCCGACAGGACCCGACAGAGCCCGACAGAGCCCGACAGAGCCCGAAAGGGCCCGACAGAGCCCGGCAGAGCCCGACAGGGCCCGACAGGGCCCGACAGGGCCCAGTACAGCCCGACAGAGCCCGACAGAGCCCGACAGAGCCCGACAAAGCCCGACAGGGCCCGACAGGGCCCGACAGGGCCCGACAGAGCCCGACAGGGCCCGACAGAGACCAGTAGAGCCCGACAGAGCCCGACAGAGCCCGACAGAGCCTGACAGAGCCCAGTAGAGCTCGACAGAGCCCGACAGAGCCCGACAGGGCCCAGTAGAGTCCGACAGAGCCCGACAGGGCCCGACAGGGCCCGACAGAGACCAGTAGAGCCCGACAGAGCCCGACAGAGCCCGACAGAGCCCGACAGGGCCCGACCGAGCCCGACAGAGCCCAGTAGAGCCCGACAGAGCCCGACAGAGCCCGACAGAGCCCGACAGAGCCCGACAGGGCCCAGTAGAGCCCAGTAGAACCCGACAGAGCCCGACAGAGCCCGACAGAGCCCGACAGGGCCCGACAGGGCCCGACAGGGCACGACAGAGCTCGACAGAGCCCGACAGGGCCCGACAGGGCCCGACAGAGCCCGACAGGGCCCAGTAGAGCCCGACAGAGCCCGACAGGGCCTGACAGAGCCCGACAGGGCCCGACAGGGACCGACAGAGCCCGACAGAGCCCGACAGAGCCCGACAGAGCCCGACAGAGCCCGACAGGGCCCGACAGAGCCCGACAGAGCCCGACAGAGCCCGACAGAGCCCGACAGGGCCCAGTAGAGCTCGACAGAGCCCGACAGAGCCCGACAGGGCCCGACAGGGCCCGACAGGGCCCAGTAGAGCCCGACAGAGCCCGACGGAGCCCGACAGGGCCCGACAGGGCCCGACAGGGCCCGACAGAGCCCGACAGGGCCCGACAGAGCCCGACAGGGCCCGACAGAGCCCGACAGAGACCAGTAGAGCCCGACAGAGCCGGACAGAGCCCGACAGAGCCCGACAGAGCCCGACAGGGCCCGACCGAGCCCAACAGAGCCCAGTAGAGCCCGACAGAGCCCGACAGAGCCCGACAGAGCCCGACAGAGCCCGACAGAGCCCGACAGGGCCCAGTAGAGCCCGACAGAGCCCGACAGGGCCCGACAGGGCCCGACAGGGCCCAGTAGAGCCCGACAGAGCCCGACAGAGCCCAGTAGAGACCAGTAGAGCCCGACAGAGCCTGACAGAGCCCGACAGAGCCCGACAGAACCCGACAGAACCCGACAGAACCCGAGAGAGCCCGACAGAGCCCAGAACAGCCCGACAGAGCCCGACAGAGCCCGACAGGGACCGACAGGGACCGACAGGGAACAGTAGAGCCCAGTAGAGCCCGACAGAGCCCGACAGAGCCCGACAGGGCCCGAAAGAGCCCGACAGAGCCCAGTAGAGCTCGACAGAGCCCGACAGAGCCCGACAGGTCCCGACAGGGCCCGTCAGAGCCCGACAGAGCCCGACAGGGCCCGACAGAGACCAGTAGAGCCCGACAGAGCCCGACAGAACCCGACAGAACCCGACAGAGCCCGACAGAGCCCGACAGGGCCCGACAGAGCCCAGTAGAGCCCGACAGAGCCCGACAGAGCCCGACAGAGCCCGACAGGGCCCAGTAGAGCCCAGTAGAACCCGACAGAGCCCGACAGAGCCCGAGAGAGCCCGACAGAGCCCGACAGAGCCCGACAGGGCCCGACAGGGCCCGACAGGGCCCGACAGGGCCCGACAGAACCCGACAGAGCCCAGTAGAGCCCGACAGAGCCCGACAGAGCCCGACAGAGCCCGACAGGGCCCAGTAGAGCCCGACAGAGCCAGACAGAGCCCGACAGGGCCCGACAGAGCCCGACAGAGCCCGACAGGGCCCGACAGGGCCCGACAGGGCCCGACAGAGCCCGACAGAGCCCGACAGAGCCCGACAGGGCCCGACAGGGCCCGACAGAGCCCGACAGAGCCCGACAGAGCCCGACAGAGCCCGACAGGGCCCGACAGAGCCCGACAGGGCCCGACAGAGCCCGACAGAGCCCGACAGAGCCCAGTAGAGCCCGACAGAGCCCGACAGAGCCCGACAGAGCTCGACAGGGCCCGACAGAGCCCGACAGAGCCCGACAGAACCCGACAGAGCCCGACAGAGCCCAGTAGAGCCCGACAGAGCCCGACAGAGCCCGACAGAGCCCGACAGAGCCCGACAGAGCCCGACAGAGCCCGACAGGGCCCGACATGGCCCGACAGAGCCCGACAGGGCCCGACAGGCCCCGACAGAGCCCGACAGAGCCCGACAGGGCCCGACAGGGCCCGACAGGGCCCGACAGAGCCCGACAGGGCCCGACAGGGCCCAGTAGAGCCCGACAGAGCCCGACAGAACCCGACAGAGCCCGACAGAGCCCAGTAGAGCCCGACAGAGCCCGACAGAGCCCGACAGAGCCCGACAGGGCCCGACAGGGCCCGACAGAGCCCGACAGAGCCCGACAGAGCCCGACAAAGCCCGACAAAGCCCGACAGGGCCCGACAGAGCCCGACAGAGCCCGACAGAGCCCGACAGAGCCCGACAGGGCCCGACAGGGCCCGACAGGGCCCGACAGAGCCCGACAGGGCCCGACAGGGACCGACAGAGCCCGACAGGGCCCGACAGACCCCGACAGAGCTAGACAGGGCCCGACAGGACCTGACAGAGCCCGACAGAGCCCGACAGGGCCCGACAGGGCCCGACAGAGCCCGACAGAGCCCGACAGGGCCCGACAGGGCCCGACAGGGCCCGACAGAGCCCGACAGAGCCCAGTAGTGCCCGACAGAGCCCGACAGAGCCCGACAGGGCCCAGTAGAGCCCGACAGAGCCCGACAGAGCCCGACAGAGCCCGACAGGGCCCGACAGAGACCGACAGGGCCCGACAGAGCCCGACAGAGCCCGACAGGGCCCAGTACAGCCCGACAGAGCCCGACAGAGCCCGACAGAGCCCGACAGAGCCCGACAGGGCCCGACAGGGCCCGAAAGAGCCCGACAGGGCCCGACAGAGCCCGACAGAGCCCGACAGGGCCCAGTAGAGCCCGACAGAGCCCGACAGAGCCCGACAGAGCCCGACAGAGCCCGACAGAGCCCGACAGGGCCCGACAGGGCCCGACAGGGTCCAGTAGAGCCCGACAGAGCCCGACAGAGCCCGACAGGGCCCGACAGGGCCCGACAGGGCCCAGTAGAGCCCGACAGAGTCCGACAGAGCCCGACAGGGCCCGACAGGGCCCGACAGGGCCCAGTAGAGCTCGACAGAGCCCGACAGAGCCCGACAGGGCCCGACAGGGCCCGACAGAGCCCGACAGGGCCCGACAGGGCCCGACATAGCCCGACAGGGCCTGACAGAGCCCGACAGGGCCCAGTAGAGCCCGACAGAGCCCGACAGAGCCCGACAGGGCCCGACAGGGCCCGACAGAGACCAGTAGAGCCCAACAGAGCCCGACAGAGCCCGACAGGGCCCGACCGAGCCCGACAGAGCCCAGTAGAGCCCGACAGAGCCCGACAGAGCCCGACAGAGCCCGACAGAGCCCGACAGGGCCCAGTAGAGCCCAGTAGAAACCGACAGAGCCCGACAGAGCCCGACAGAGCCCGACAGGGCCCGACAGGGCCCGACAGGGCCCGACAGAACCCGACACAGCCCGACAGAGCCCAGTAGAGCCCGACAGAGCCCGACAGAGCCCGACAGAGCCCGACAGAGCCCGACAGGGCCCAGTAGAGCCCAGTAGAACCCGACAGAGCCCGACAGAGCCCGACAGGGCCCGACAGGGCCCGACAGGGCCCGACAGAACCCGACAGGGCCCGACAGAGCCCAGTAGAGCCCGACAGAGCCCGACAGAGCCCGACAGAGCCCGACAGAGCCCGACAGAGCCCGACAGGGCCCAGTAGAGCCCAGTAGAACCCGACAGAGCCCGACAGAGCCCGACAGAGCCCGACAGAGCCCGACAGGGCCCGACAGGGCCCGACAGAGCCCGACAGGGCCCGACAGAGCCCAGTAGAGCCCGACAGAGCCCGACAGAGCCCTACAGAGCCCGACAGAGCCCGACAGGGCCCGACAGGGCCCAGTAGAGCCCGACAGAGCCCGACAGAGCCCGACAGAGCCCGACAAAGCCCGACAGAGCCTGACAGGGCCCGACAGGGCCCGACAGAGCCCGACAGAACCCGACAGAGCCCGACAGAGCCCAGTAGAGCCCGACAGAGCCCGACAGAGCCCGACAGAGCCCGACAGGGCCCGACAGGGCCCGACAGAGCCCGACAGGGCCCAGTAGAGCCCGACAGACCCCGACAGAGCCCGACAGAGCCCGACAAAGCCCGACAGAGCCCGACAGGGCCCAACAGGGCCCAACAGGGCCCGACAGAGCCCGACAGAGCCCGACAGAGCCCGACAGAGCCCAGTAGATCCCGACAGAGCCCGACAGAGCCCGACAGAGCCCGACAGAGCCCGACAGGGCCCAGTAGAACCCGACAGAGCCCGACAGAGCCCGACAGGGCCCGACAGGGCCCGACAGGGCCCGACAGGGCCCGACAGGGACCGACAGAGCCCGACAGGGCCCGACAGACCCCGACAGAGCTAGACAGGGCCCGACAGGACCTGACAGAGCCCGACAGAGCCTAACAGAGCCCGACAGAGCCCGACAGGGCCCGACAGGGCCCGACAGAGCCCGACAGAGCCCGACAGAGCCCAGTAGAGCCCGACAGGGCCTAGTAGAGCCCGACAGGGCCCAGTAGAGCCCGACAGAGCCCGACAGAGCCCGGCAGAGCCCGACAGGGCCCGACAGAGACCGACAGGGCCGGACAGAGCCCGACAGGGCCCGACAGGGCCCAGTACAGCCCGACAGAGCCCGACAGAGCCCGACAGGGCCCGACAGAGCCCGAAAGAGCCCGACAGGGCCCGACAGAGCCCGACAGAGCCCGACAGGGCCCAGTAGAGCCCGACAGAGCCCGACAGAGCCCGACAGAGCCCGACAGAGCCCGACAGAGCCCGACAGAGCCCAGTAGAGCTCGACAGAGCCCGACAGAGCCCGACAGGGCCCGACAGAGCCCGACAGAGCCCAGTAGAGCCCGACAGGGCCCGACAGAGCCCGACAGAGCCCGACAGAGCCCGACAGGGCCCGACAGGGCCCGACAGGGCCCGACAGGGTCCAGTAGAGCCCGACAGAGCCCGACAGAGCCCGACAGGGCCCGACAGGGCCCGACAGGGCCCAGTAGAGCCCGACAGAGCCCGACAGAGCCCGACAGAGCCCGACAGGGCCCGACAGGGCCCGACAGGGCCCAGTAGAGCTCGACAGAGCCCGACAGAGCCCGACAGAGCCCGACAGAGCCCGACAGGGCCCGACAGAGCCCGACAGAGCCCGACAGAGCCCGACAGGGCCCGACAGAGCCCGACAGGGCCCGACAGAGCCCGACAGGGCCCGACAGAGCCCGACAGAGCCCGACAGGGCCCGACAGGGCCCGACAGAGACCAGTAGAGCCCAACAGAGCCCGACAGAGCCCGACAGGGCCCGACCGAGCCCGACAGAGCCCAGTAGAGCCCGACAGAGCCCGACAGAGCCCGACAGAGCCCGACAGAGCCCGACAGAGCCCGACAGGGCCCAGTAGAGCCCAGTAGAAACCGACAGAGCCCGACAGAGCCCGACAGAGCCCGACAGAGCCCGACAGAGCCCGACAGAGCCCGACAGGGCCCGACAGGGCCCGACAGAGCCGAACAGAGCCCGACAGAGCCCGACAGAGCCCGACAGGGCCCGACAGGGCCCGACAGAACCCGACAGAGCCCGACAGAGCCCAGTAGAGCCCGACAGAGCCCGACAGAGCCCGACAGGGCCCGACAGGGCCCGACAGGGCCCGACAGGGCCCAGTAGAGCCCGACAGAGCCCGACAGGGCCCGACAGGGCCCGACAGAGCCCGACAGGGCCCGACAGAGCCCGACAGAGCCCGACAGGGCCCGACAGAGCCCGACAGGGCCCAGTAGAGCCCGACAGAGCCCGACAGGGCCCAGTAGAGCCCGACAGAGCCCGACAGAGCCCGACAGGGCCCGACAGGGTCCGACAGAGCCCGACAGAGCCCGACAGGGCCCGACAGGGCCCGACAGAGCCCGACAGGGCCCAGTAGAGCCCAGTAGAACCCGACAGAGCCCAATAGAGCCCGACAGAGCCCGACAGAGCCCGACAGGGCCCGACAGAACCCGACAAGGCCCGACAGAGCCCAGTAGAGCCCGACAGAGCCCGACAGAGCCCGACAGAGCTCGACAGGGCCCGACAGAGCCCGACAGAGCCCAGTAGAGCCCGACAGGGCCTAGTAGAGCCCGACAGGGCCCGACAGAGCCCGACAGGGCCCGACAGGGCCCGACAGAGCCCAGTAGAGCCCGACAGAGCCCGACAGAGCCCGACAGAGCCCGACAGGGCCCGACAGGGCCCGACAGGGCCCAGTAGAGATCGACAGAGCCCGACAGGGCCCGACAGGGCCCGACAGGGCCCAGTAGAGCCCGACAGAGCCCAGTAGAGCCCGACAGAGCCCGACAGAGCCCGACAGGCCCCGACAGGATCCGACAGGGCCCGACAGGGCCCGACAGGGCCCAGTAGAGCCCGACAGAGCCCGACAGAGCCCGACAGGGCCCGACAGGGCCCGACAGGGCCCGACAGGGCCCAGTAGAGCTCGACAGAGCCCGACAGAGCCCGACAGGGCCCGACAGGGCCCGACAGGGCCCAGTAGAGCCCGACAGAGCCCGACAGAGCCCGACAGAGCCCGACAGAGCCCGACAGAGCCCGACAGGGCCCGACAGGGCCCGACAGGGCCCAGTAGAGCTCGACAGAGCCCGACAGAGCCCGACAGAGCCCGACAGAGACCGACAGGGCCCGACAGGGCCCGACAGGGCCCGACAGGGCCCGACAGAGCCCGACAGGGCCCAGTAGAGCCCGACAGGGCCCGACAGAGCCCGACAGAGCCCGACAGGGCCCGACAGAGCCCGACAGAGCCCGACAGGGCCCAGTAGAGCTCGACAGAGCCCGACAGAGCCCGACAGAGCCCGACAGGGCCCGACAGGGCCCGACAGAGCCCGACAGAGCCCGACAGGGTCCAGTAGAGCCCGACAGAGCCCGACAGAGCCCGACAGGGCCCGACAGGGCCCGACAGAGCCCGACAGAGCCCGACAGAGCCCGACAGGGCCCGACAGGGCCCGACAGGGCCCGACAGGGCCCAGTAGAGCTCGACAGAGCCCGACAGGGCCCGACAGGGCCCAGTAGAGCCCGACAGAGCCCGACAGGGCCCAGTAGAGCCCGACAGAGCCCGACAGAGCCCGACAGAGCCCGACAGGGCCCGACAGGACCCGACAGGGCCCGACCGAGCCCGACAGAGCCCAGTAGAGCCCGACAGAGCCCAACAGAGCCCGACAGAGCCCGACAGAGCCCGACAGAGCCCGACAGAGCCCGACAGAGCCCGACAGAGCCCGACAGGGCCCAGTAGAGCCCAGTAGAAACCGACAGAGAACGACAGAGCCCGACAGGGCCCAGTAGAGCCCAGTAGAACCCGACAGAGCCCGACAGAGCCCGACAGGGCCCGACAGGGCCCGACAGGGCCCGACAAGGCCCGACAGAGCCCGACAGAGCCCGACAGAGCCCAGTAGAGCCCGACAGAGCCCGACAGAGCCCGACAGGGCCCGACAGGGCCCGACAGGGCCCAGTAGAGCCCGACAGAGCCCGACAGAGCCCGACAGAGCCCGACAAAGCCCGACAAAGCCCGACAGGGCCCGACAGGGCCCGACAGGGCCCGACAGGGCCCAGTAGAGCCCGACAGAGCCCGACAGAGCCCGACAGAGCCCGACAGGGCCCGACAGGGCCCGACAGGGCCCGACAGGGCCCAGTAGAGCCCGACAGAGCCCGACAGAGCCCGACAAAGCCCGACAGAGCCCGACAGGGCCCAACAGGGCCCGACAGAGCCCGACAGAGCCCAGTAGATCCCGACAGAGCCCGACAGAGCCCGACAGAGCCCGACAGAGCCCAGTAGATCCCGACAGAGCCCGACAGAGCCCGACAGGGCCCAGTAGAGCCCAGTAGAACCCGACAGAGCCCGACAGAGCCCGACAGAGCCCGACAGAGCCCGACAGAGCCCGACAGGGCCCGACAGGGCCCGACAGAGCCCGACAGGGCCCGACAGAGCCCGACAGAGCCCGACAGGGCCCGACAGGGCCCGACAGGGCCCGACAGGGCCCGACAGGGCCCGACAGGGCCCGACAGAGCCCGACAGAGCCCGACAGGGCCTGACAGGGCCCGACAGAGCCCGACAGGGCCCGACAGAGCCCAGTAGAGCCCGACAGAGCCCGACAGAGCCCGACAGGGCCCAGTAGAGCACGACAGAGCCCGACAGAGCCCGACAGAGCCCGACAGGGCCCGACAGAGACCGACAGGGCCCGACAGAGCCCGACAGAGCCCGACAGAGCCCAGTACAGCCCGACAGAGCCCGACAGAGCCCGACAGAGCCCGACAGGGCCCGACAGGGCCCGACAGGGCCCGACAGGGCCCGACAGGGCCCAGTAGAGCCCGACAGAGCTGGACAGAGCCCGACAGAGCCCGACAGAGCCCGACAGAGCCCGACAGAGCCCGACAGAGCCCGACAGGGCCCGACAGGGCCCGACAGAGCCCGACAGAGCCCAGTAGAGCTCGACAGAGCCCGACAGAGCCCGACAGGGCCCGACAGAGCCCGACAGAGCCCGACAGGGCCCGACAGGGCCAAGTAGAGCCCGACAGGGCCCGACAGAGCCCGACAGAGCCCGACAGAGCCCGACAGGGCCCGACAGAGCCCGACAGGGCCCGACAGGGCCCGACAGAGCCCGACAGAGCCCGACAGGGCCCAGTAGAGCCCGACAGGGCCCGATAGAGACCAGTAGAGCCCGACAGAGCCCGACAGGGCCCGACAGAGCCCGACAGAGCCCAGTAGAGCCCGACAGAGCCCGACAGAGCCCGAAAGGGCCCAGTAGAGCCCAGTAGAACCCGACAGAGCCCAATAGAGCCCGACAGAGCCCGACAGAGCCCGACAGGGCCCGACAGGGCCCGACAGGGCCCGACAGAGCCCGACAGGGCCCAACAGGGCCCGACAGAACCCGACAGAGCCCGACAGAGCCCGACAGAGCCCAGTAGAGCCCGACAGAGCCCGACAGAGCCCGACAGAGCTCGACAGGGCCCGACAGGGCCCGACAGAGCCCGACAGAGCCCAGTAGAGCCCGACAGAGCCCGACAGAGCCCGACAGAGCCCGACAGAGCCCGACAGAGCCCGACAGAGCCCAGTAGAGCCCGACAGAGCCCGACAGGGCCCGACAGAGCCCGACAGGGCCCGACAGATCCCGACAGAGCCCGACAGAGCCCGACAGGGCCCGACAGAGCCCGACAGAGCCCGACAGAGCCCGACAGGGCCCGGTAGAGCCCGACAGAGCCCGCCAGAGCCCGCCAGAGCCCGACAGGGCCCAGTAGAGCCCGACAGAGCCCGACAGAGCCCGACAGAGCCCGACAGGGCCCGACAGGGCCCGACAGGGCCCGACAGGGCCCGACAGGGCCCGACAGGGCCCGACAGGGCCCGACAGGGCCCGGTAGAGCCCGACAGGGCCCGCCAGAGCCCGCCAGAGCCCGACAGAGCCCGACAGGGCCCGACAGGGCCCGACAGAGCCCGCCAGAGCCCGACAGAGCCCGACAGGGCCCAGTAGAGCCCGACAGAGCCCGACAGAGCCCGACAGGGCCCGACAGAGCCCGACAGAGCCCGACAGAGCCCGACAGAGCCCGACAGAGCCCAGTAGAGCCCAACAGAGCCCGACAGGGCCCGACAGAGACCAGTTTAGCCCAGTAGAGCCCGACACAGCCCGACAGAGCCCAACAGAGCCCGACAGGGCCCGACAGGGCCCAACAGGGCCCGACAGAGCCCGACAGGGCCCGACAGAGCCCGACAGAGCCCGACAGAGCCCGACAGAGCCCAGTAGAGCCCGACAGAGCCCGACAGGGCCCGACAGAGACCAGTTCAGCCCAGTAGAGCCCGACAGAGCCCGACAGAGCCCGACAGAGCCCGACAGAGCCCGACAGGGCCCGACAGGGCCCAGTAGAGCCCGACAGAGCCCGACAGGGCCCGACAGGGCCCAGTAGAGCCCGACAGAGCCCGACAGAGCCCGACAAAGCCCAGTAGAGCCCGACAGAGCCCGACAGAGCCCGACAGAGCCCGACAGAGCTTGACAGAGCCCGACAGGGCCCGACAGGGCCCGACAGGGCCCGACAGGGAACAGTAGAGCCCAGTAGAGCCCGACAGAGCCCGACAGAGCCCGACAGAGCCCGACAGAGCCCAGTAGAGCCCGACAGAGCCCGCCAGAGCCCGACAGAGCCCGACAGAGCCCGACAGGGCCCGACAGGGCCCGACAGGGCCCGACAGGGCCCAGTAGAGCCCGACAGAGCCCGACAGAGCCCGACAGGGCCCGACAGAGCCCGACAGAGCCCGACAGAGCCCAGTAGAGCCCGACAGAGCCCGACAGGGCCCGACAGAGACCAGTTTAGCCCAGTAGAGCCCGACAGAGCCCGACAGAGCCCAACAGAGCCCGACAGGGCCCGACAGGGCCCAACAGGGCCCGACAGAGCCCGACAGGGCCCGACAGAGCCCGACAGAGCCCGACAGAGCCCGACAGAGCCCGACAGAGCCCGACAGAGCCCAGTAGAGCCCGACAGAGCCCGACAGGGCCCGACAGAGACCAGTTTAGCCCAGTAGAGCCCGACAGAGCCCGACAGAGCCCGACAGAGCCCGACAGAGCCCGACAGGGCCCGACAGGGCCCAGTAGAGCCCGACAGAGCCCGACAGGGCCCGACAGGGCCCAGTAGAGCCCGACAGAGCCCGACAGAGCCCGACAGAGCCCGACAGAGCCCGACAGAGCCCGACAGAGCCCGACAGAGCCCGACAGAGCCCGACAGGGCCCGACAGGGCCCGACAGGGAACAGTAGAGCCCAGTAGAGCCCGACAGAGCCCGACAGAGCCCGACAGAGCCCGACAGAGCCCAGTAGAGCCCGACAGAGCCCGACAGGGCCCGACAGAGCCCGACAGGGCCCGACAGATCCCGACAGAGCCCGACAGAGCCCGACAGGGCCCGACAGGGCCCGACAGAGCCCGACAGAGCCCGACAGGGCCCGGTAGAGCCCGACAGAGCCCGCCAGAGCCCGCCAGAGCCCGACAGGGCCCAGTAGAGCCCGACAGAGCCCGACAGAGCCCGACAGAGCCCGACAGAGCCCGACAGGGCCCGACAGGGCCCGACAGGGCCCGACAGGGCCCGGTAGAGCCCGACAGGGCCCGCCAGAGCCCGCCAGAGCCCGACAGAGCCCGACAGAGCCCGACAGAGCCCGACAGGGCCCGACAGAGCCCGACAGAGCCCGACAGAGCCCGACAGAGCCCAGTAGAGCCCGACAGAGCCCGACAGGGCCCGACAGAGACCAGTTTAGCCCAGTAGAGCCCGACAGAGCCCGACAGAGCCCAACAGAGCCCGACAGGGCCCGACAGGGCCCAACAGGGCCCGACAGAGCCCGACAGGGCCCGACAGAGCCCGACAGAGCCCAGTAGAGCCCGACAGAGCCCGACAGGGCCCGACAGAGACCAGTTTAGCCCAGTAGAGCCCGACAGAGCCCGACAGAGCCCGACAGAGCCCGACAGGGCCCGACAGGGCCCAGTAGAGCCCGACAGAGCCCGACAGGGCCCGACAGGGCCCAGTAGAGCCCGACAGAGCCCGACAGAGCCCGACAGAGCCCGACAGAGCCCGACAGAGCCCGACAGAGCCCGACAGAGCCCGACAGAGCCCGACAGAGCCCGACAGGGCCCGACAGAGCCCGACAGGGCCCGACAGAGCCCAGTAGAGCCCGACAGAGCCCGACAGGGCCCGACAGAGACCAGTTTAGCCCAGTAGAGCCCGACAGAGCCCGACAGAGCCCGACAGAGCTCGACAGGGCCCGACAGGGCCCAGTAGAGCCCGACAGAGCCCGACAGGGCCCGACAGGGCCCAGTAGAGCCCGACAGAGCCCGACAGAGCCCGACAGAGCCCGACAGAGCCCGACAGGGCCCGACAGGGCCCGACAGGGCCCGACAGGGCCCGACAGGGAACAGTAGAGCCCAGTAGAGCCCGACAGAGCCCGACAGAGCCCGACAGAGCCCGACAGAGCCCGACAGAGCCCAGTAGAGCCCGACAGAGCCCGACAGAGCCCGCCAGAGCCCGACAGAGCCCGACAGAGCCCGACAGGGCCCGACAGGGCCCGACAGGGCCCAGTAGAGCCCGACAGAGCCCGACAGAGCCCGACAGGGCCCGACAGAGCCCGACAGAGCCCGACAGAGCCCGACAGAGCCCAGTAGAGCCCGACAGAGCCCGACAGGGCCCGACAGAGACCAGTTTAGCCCAGTAGAGCCCGACAGAGCCCGACAGAGCCCAACAGAGCCCGACAGGGCCCGACAGGGCCCGACAGGGCCCGACAGAGCCCGACAGAGCCCGACAGAGCCCGACAGAGCCCGACAGAGCCCAGTAGAGCCCGACAGAGCCCGACAGGGCCCGACAGAGACCAGTTTAGCCCAGTAGAGCCCGACAGAGCCCGACAGAGCCCGACAGAGCCCGACAGAGCCCGACAGAGCCCGACAGAGCCCGACAGGGCCCGACAGGGCCCAGTAGAGCCCGACAGAGCCCGACAGGGCCCGACAGGGCCCAGTAGAGCCCGACAGAGCCCGACAGAGCCCGACAGAGCCCGACAGAGCCCGACAGAGCCCAGTAGAGCCCGACAGAGCCCGACAGAGCCCGACAGAGCCCGACAGGGCCCGACAGGGCCCGACAGGGCCCGACAGGGAACAGTAGAGCCCAGTAGAGCCCGACAGAGCCCGACAGAGCCCGACAGAGCCCGACAGAGCCCGACAGAGCCCAGTAGAGCCCGACAGAGCCCGACAGAGCCCGACAGAGCCCGACAGAGCCCGACAGGGCCCGACAGGGCCCGAGAGGGCCCAGTTTAGCCCAGTAGAGCCCGACAGAGCCCGACAGAGCCCGACAGAGCCCGACAGGGCCCAGTAGAGCCCGACAGAGCCCGACAGAGCCCGACAGGGCCCGACAGGGCCCGACAGGGCCCGACAGGGCCCGACAGGGCCCAGTAGAGATCGACAGAGCCCGACAGAGACCGACAGAGCCCGACAGAGCCTATTAGATCCCGACAGAGCCCGACAGAGCCCGACAGGGCCCAGTAGAGCCCAGTAGAGCCCGACAGAGCCCAGTAGAGCCCGACAGAGCCCGACAGAGCCCGACAGGGCCCGACAGGGCCCAGTAGAGCCCGACAGTGCCCGACAGAGCCCGACAGAGCCCGACAGAGCCCAGTAGATCCCGACAGAGCCCGACAGAGCCCGACTGGCCCAGTAGAGCCCAGTAGAACCCGACAGAGCCCGACAGAGCCCGACAGAGCCCGACAGAGCCCGACAGGGCCCGACAGGGCCCGACAGAGCCCGACAGGGCCCGACAGAGCCCGACAGAGCCCGACAGGGCCCGACAGGGCCCGACAGAGCCCAACAGAGCCCGACAGAGCCCGACAGGGCCCGACAGGGCCCGACAGGGCCCGACAGGGCCCGACAGGGCCCGACAGAGCCCAGTAGAGCCCGACAGAGCCCGACAGAGCCCGACAGGGCCCAGTAGAGCACGACAGAGCCCGACAGAGCCCGACAGAGCCCGACAGGGCCCGACAGAGACCGACAGGGCCCGACAGAGACCGACAGGGCCCGACAGAGCCCAGTACAGCCCGACAGAGCCCGACAGAGCCCGACAGAGCCCGACAGGGCCCGACAGGGCCCGACAGAGCCCGACAGGGCCCGACAGGGCCCAGTAGAGCCCGACAGAGCTGGACAGAGCCCGACAGAGCCCGACAGAGCCCGACAGAGCCCGACAGGGCCCGACAGGGCCCGACAGGGCCCGACAGAGCCCAGTAGAGCTCCACAGAGCCTGACAGAGCCCGACAGGGCCCGACAGAGCCCGACAGAGCCCGACAGGGCCCGACAGGGCCCAGTAGAGCCCGACAGGGCCCGACAGAGCCCGACAGAGCCCGACAGAGCCCGACAGGGCCCGACAGAGCCCGACAGGGCCCGACAGAGCCCGACAGAGCCCGACAGGGCCCGACAGGGCCCAGTAGAGCCCGACAGGGCCCGATAGAGACCAGTAGAGCCCGACAGAGCCCGACAGGGCCCGACAGAGCCCGACAGAGCCCAGTAGAGCCCGACAGATCCCGACAGAGCCCGACAGGGCCCAGTAGAGCCCAGTAGAACCCGACAGAGCCCAATAGAGCCCGACAGAGCCCGACAGAGCCCGACAGGGCCCGACAGGGCCCGACAGGGCCCGACAGAACCCGACAGAGCCCGACAGAGCCCGACAGAGCCCAGTAGAGCCCGACAGAGCCCGACAGAGCCCGACAGAGCTCGACAGGGCCCGACAGGGCCCGACAGAGCCCGACAGAGCCCAGTAGAGCCCGACAGAGCCCGACAGAGCCCGACAGAGCCCGACAGAGCCCGACAGAGCCCGACAGAGCCCAGTAGAGCCCGACAGAGCCCAGTAGAGCCCGACAGAGCCCGACAGGGCCCGACAGAGCCCGACAGGGCCCGACAGATCCCGACAGAGCCCGACAGAGCCCGACAGAGCCCGACAGGGCCCGACAGAGCCCGACAGGGCCCGGTAGAGCCCGACAGAGCCCGCCAGAGCCCGACAGGGCCCAGGAGAGCCCGACAGAGCCCGACAGAGCCCGACAGGGCCCGACAGGGCCCGACAGGGCCCGACAGAGCCCGACAGGGCCCGACAGGGCCCGACAGGGCCCGACAGGGCCCGACAGGGCCCGACAGGGCCCGGTAGAGCCCGACAGGGCCCGCCAGAGCCCGCCAGAGCCCGACAGAGCCCGCCAGAGCCCGACAGAGCCCGACAGGGCCCGACAGGGCCCGACAGGGCCCGACAGGGCCCGACAGGGCCCAGTAGAGCCCGACAGAGCCCGACAGAGCCCGACAGAGCCCGACAGGGCCCGACAGAGCCCGACAGAGCCCGACAGAGCCCGACAGAGCCCAGTAGAGCCCGACAGAGCCCGACAGGGCCCGACAGAGACCAGTTTAGCCCAGTAGAGCCCGACAGAGCCCGACAGAGCCCAACAGAGCCCGACAGGGCCCGACAGGGCCCAACAGGGCCCGACAGAGCCCGACAGGGCCCGACAGAGCCCGACAGAGCCCGACAGAGCCCGACAGAGCCCGACAGAGCCCGACAGAGCCCGACAGGGCCCGACAGAGACCAGTTTAGCCCAGTAGAGCCCGACAGAGCCCGACAGAGCCCGACAGGGCCCGACAGAGACCAGTTTAGCCCAGTAGAGCCCGACAGAGCCCGACAGGGCCCGACAGAGCCCGACAGGGCCCGACAGGGCCCAGTAGAGCCCGACAGAGCCAGACAGGGCCCGACAGGGCCCAGTAGAGCCCGACAGAGCCCGACAGAGCCCGACAGAGCCCGACAGAGCCCGACAGAGCCCGACAGAGCCCAGTAGAGCCCGACAGAGCCCGACAGAGCCCGACAGAGCCCGACAGAGCCCGACAGGGCCCGACAGGGCCCGACAGGGCCCGACAGGGAACAGTAGAGCCCAGTAGAGCCCGACAGAGCCCGACAGAGCCCGACAGAGCCCGACAGAGCCCAGTAGAGCCCGACAGAGCCCGACACAGCCCGCCAGAGCCCGACAGAGCCCGACAGAGCCCGACAGGGCCCGACAGGGCCCGACAGGGCCCGACAGGGCCCGACAGGGCCCGACAGGGCCCGACAGAGCCCGACAGAGCCCGACAGGGCCCGACAGAGCCCGACAGAGCCCGACAGAGCCCGACAGAGCCCAGTAGAGCCCGACAGAGCCCGACAGGGCCCGACAGAGACCAGTTTAGCCCAGTAGAGCCCGACAGAGCCCGACAGAGCCCAACAGAGCCCGACAGGGCCCGACAGGGCCCAACAGGGCCCGACAGGGCCCGACAGAGCCCGACAGGGCCCGACAGAGCCCGACAGGGCCCGACAGAGCCCGACAGAGCCCAGTAGAGCCCGACAGAGCCCGACAGGGCCCGACAGAGACCAGTTTAGCCCAGTAGAGCCCGACAGAGCCCGACAGAGCCCGACAGAGCCCGACAGAGCCCGACAGGGCCCGACAGGGCCCAGTAGAGCCCGACAGAGCCCGACAGGGCCCGACAGGGCCCAGTAGAGCCCGACAGAGCCCGACAGAGCCCGACAGAGCCCGACAGAGCCCGACAGAGCCCGACAGAGCCCGACAGAGCCCGACAGAGCCCAGTAGAGCCCGACAGAGCCCGACAGAGCCCGACAGGGCCCGACAGGGCCCGACAGGGCCCGACAGGGAACAGTAGAGCCCAGTAGAGCCCGACAGAGCCCGACAGAGCCCGACAGAGCCCGACAGAGCCCAGTAGAGCCCGACAGAGCCCGACAGAGCCCGACAGAGCCCGACAGAGCCCGACAGGGCCCGACAGGGCCCGAGAGGGCCCAGTTTAGCCCAGTAGAGCCCGACAGAGCCCGACAGAGCCCGACAGAGCCCGACAGGGCCCAGTAGAGCCCGACAGAGCCCGACAGAGCCCGACAGGGCCCGACAGGGCCCGACAGAGCCCGACAGGGCCCGACAGGGCCCAGTAGAGATCGACAGAGCCCGACAGAGACCGACAGAGCCCGACAGAGCCTATTAGATCCCGACAGAGCCCGACAGAGCCCGACAGGGCCCAGTAGAGCCCAGTAGAGCCTGACAGAGCCCAGTAGAGCCCGACAGAGCCCAGTAGAGCCCGACAGGGCCCGACAGGGCCCAGTAGAGCCCGACAGTGCCCGACAGAGCCCGACAGAGCCCGACAGGGCCCGACAGGGCCCAGTAGAGCCCGACAGAGCCCGGCAGATCCCGACAGAACCCGACAGAGCCCGACAGAACCCAGTAGAGCCCGACAGAGCCCAACTGAGCCCGACAGAGCCCGACAGGGCCCGACAGGGCCCGACAGGGCCCAGTAGAGCCCGACAGAGCCCGACAGGGCCCGACAGAGCCCGACAGAGCCCAGTAGAGCCCGACAGAGCCCGACAGGGCCCGACAGAGACCAGTTTAGCCCAGTAGAGCCCGACAGAGCCCGACAGAGCCCGACAGAGCCCGACAGAGCCCAGTAGAGCCCGACAGAGCCCGACAGGGCCCGACAGAGACCAGTTTAGCCCAGTAGAGCCCGACAGAGCCCGACAGAGCCCGACAGAGCCCGACAGAGCCCGACAGAGCCCGACAGGGCCCGACAGGGCCCAGTAGAGCCCGACAGAGCCCGACAGGGCCCGACAGGGCCCAGTAGAGCCCGACAGAGCCCGACAGAGCCCGACAGAGCCCGACAGAGCCCGACAGAGCCCGACAGAGCCCAGTAGAGCCCGACAGAGCCCGACAGAGCCCGACAGAGCCCGACAGAGCCCGACAGGGCCCGACAGGGCCCGACAGGGCCCGACAGGGAACAGTAGAGCCCAGTAGAGCCCGACAGAGCCCGACAGAGCCCGACAGAGCCCGACAGAGCCCGACAGAGCCCAGTAGAGCCCGACAGAGCCCGACAGAGCCCGACAGAGCCCGACAGAGCCCGACAGAGCCCGACAGGGCCCGACAGGGCCCGAGAGGGCCCAGTTTAGCCCAGTAGAGCCCGACAGAGCCCGACAGAGCCCGACAGAGCCCGACAGGGCCCAGTAGAGCCCGACAGAGCCCGACAGAGCCCGACAGGGCCCGACAGGGCCCGACAGAGCCCGACAGGGCCCGACAGGGCCCAGTAGAGATCGACAGAGCCCGACAGAGACCGACAGAGCCCGACAGAGCCTATTAGATCCCGACAGAGCCCGACAGAGCCCGACAGGGCCCAGTAGAGCCCAGTAGAGCCCGACAGAGCCCAGTAGAGCCCGACAGAGCCCGACAGAGCCCGACAGGGCCCGACAGGGCCCAGTAGAGCCCGACAGTGCCCGACAGAGCCCGACAGAGCCCGACAGAGCCCAGTAGATCCCGACAGAGCCCGACAGAGCCCGACTGGCCCAGTAGAGCCCAGTAGAACCCGACAGAGCCCGACAGAGCCCGACAGAGCCCGACAGAGCCCGACAGGGCCCGACAGGGCCCGACAGAGCCCGACAGAGCCCGACAGAGCCCGACAGGGCCCGACAGGGCCCGACAGAGCCCAACAGAGCCCGACAGAGCCCGACAGGGCCCGACAGGGCCCGACAGGGCCCGACAGAGCCCAGTAGAGCCCGACAGAGCCCGACAGAGCCCGACAGGGCCCAGTAGAGCACGACAGAGCCCGACAGAGCCCGACAGAGCCCGACAGGGCCCGACAGAGACCGACAGGGCCCGACAGAGACCGACAGGGCCCGACAGAGCCCAGTACAGCCCGACAGAGCCCGACAGAGCCCGACAGAGCCCGACAGGGCCCGACAGGGCCCGACAGGGCCCGACAGGGCCCGACAGGGCCCAGTAGAGCCCGACAGAGCTGGACAGAGCCCGACAGAGCCCGACAGAGCCCGACAGAGCCCGACAGAGCCCGACAGGGCCCGACAGGGCCCGACAGGGCCCGACAGAGCCCAGTAGAGCTCGACAGAGCCTGACAGAGCCCGACAGGGCCCGACAGAGCCCGACAGAGCCCGACAGGGCCCGACAGGGCCCAGTAGAGCCCGACAGGGCCCGACAGAGCCCGACAGAGCCCGACAGAGCCCGACAGGGCCCGACAGAGCCCGACAGGGCCCGACAGAGCCCGACAGAGCCCGACAGGGCCCGACAGGGCCCAGTAGAGCCCGACAGGGCCCGATAGAGACCAGTAGAGCCCGACAGAGCCCGACAGGGCCCGACAGAGCCCGACAGAGCCCAGTAGAGCCCGACAGATCCCGACAGAGCCCGACAGGGCCCAGTAGAGCCCAGTAGAACCCGACAGAGCCCAATAGAGCCCGACAGAGCCCGACAGAGCCCGACAGGGCCCGACAGGGCCCGACAGGGCCCGACAGAACCCGACAGAGCCCGACAGAGCCCGACAGAGCCCAGTAGAGCCCGACAGAGCCCGACAGAGCCCGACAGAGCTCGACAGGGCCCGACAGGGCCCGACAGAGCCCGACAGAGCCCAGTAGAGCCCGACAGAGCCCGACAGAGCCCGACAGAGCCCGACAGAGCCCGACAGAGCCCGACAGAGCCCAGTAGAGCCCGACAGAGCCCAGTAGAGCCCGACAGAGCCCGACAGGGCCCGACAGAGCCCGACAGGGCCCGACAGATCCCGACAGAGCCCGACAGAGCCCGACAGGGCCCGACAGAGCCCGACAGAGCCCGACAGGGCCCGACAGGGCCCGGTAGAGCCCGACAGAGCCCGCCAGAGCCCGACAGGGCCCAGTAGAGCCCGACAGAGCCCGACAGAGCCCGACAGGGCCCGACAGGGCCCGACAGGGCCCGGTAGAGCCCGACAGGGCCCGCCAGAGCCCGCCAGAGCCCGACAGAGCCCGACAGAGCCCGACAGAGCCCGACAGGGCCCGACAGGGCCCGACAGGGCCCAGTAGAGCCCGACAGAGCCCGACAGAGCCCGACAGAGCCCGACAGGGCCCGACAGAGCCCGACAGAGCCCGACAGAGCCCAGTAGAGCCCGACAGAGCCCGACAGGGCCCGACAGAGACCAGTTTAGCCCAGTAGAGCCCGACAGAGCCCGACAGAGCCCAACAGAGCCCGACAGGGCCCGACAGGGCCCAACAGGGACCGACAGAGCCCGACAGGGCCCGACAGAGCCCGACAGAGCCCGACAGAGCCCGACAGAGCCCGACAGAGCCCGACAGGGCCCGACAGAGACCAGTTTAGCCCAGTAGAGCCCGACAGAGCCCGACAGAGCCCGACAGGGCCCGACAGAGACCAGTTTAGCCCAGTAGAGCCCGACAGAGCCCGACAGGGCCCGACAGAGCCCGACAGGGCCCGACAGGGCCCAGTAGAGCCCGACAGAGCCAGACAGGGCCCGACAGGGCCCAGTAGAGCCCGACAGAGCCCGACAGAGCCCGACAGAGCCCGACAGAGCCCGACAGAGCCCGACAGAGCCCGACAGAGCCCGACAGAGCCCAGTAGAGCCCGACAGAGCCCGACAGAGCCCGACAGAGCCCGACAGAGCCCGACAGAGCCCGACAGGGCCCGACAGGGCCCGACAGGGCCCGACAGGGAACAGTAGAGCCCAGTAGAGCCCGACAGAGCCCGACAGAGCCCGACAGAGCCCGACAGAGCCCAGTAGAGCCCGACAGAGCCCGACACAGCCCGCCAGAGCCCGACAGAGCCCGACAGAGCCCGACAGGGCCCGACAGGGCCCGACAGGGCCCGACAGGGCCCAGTAGAGCCCGACAGAGCCCGACAGAGCCCGACAGGGCCCGACAGAGCCCGACAGAGCCCGACAGAGCCCGACAGAGCCCGACAGAGCCCAGTAGAGCCCGACAGAGCCCGACAGGGCCCGACAGAGACCAGTTTAGCCCAGTAGAGCCCGACAGAGCCCGACAGAGCCCAACAGAGCCCGACAGGGCCCGACAGGGCCCAACAGGGCCCGACAGGGCCCGACAGAGCCCGACAGGGCCCGACAGAGCCCGACAGAGCCCGACAGAGCCCGACAGAGCCCAGTAGAGCCCGACAGAGCCCGACAGGGCCCGACAGAGACCAGTTTAGCCCAGTAGAGCCCGACAGAGCCCGACAGAGCCCGACAGAGCCCGACAGAGCCCGACAGAGCCCGACAGGGCCCGACAGGGCCCAGTAGAGCCCGACAGAGCCCGACAGGGCCCGACAGGGCCCAGTAGAGCCCGACAGAGCCCGACAGAGCCCGACAGAGCCCGACAGAGCCCGACAGAGCCCGACAGAGCCCAGTAGAGCCCGACAGAGCCCGACAGAGCCCGACAGAGCCCGACAGGGCCCGACAGGGCCCGACAGGGCCCGACAGGGAACAGTAGAGCCCAGTAGAGCCCGACAGAGCCCGACAGAGCCCGACAGAGCCCGACAGAGCCCAGTAGAGCCCGACAGAGCCCGACAGAGCCCGACAGAGCCCGACAGAGCCCGACAGGGCCCGACAGGGCCCGACAGGGCCCAGTTTAGCCCAGTAGAGCCCGACAGAGCCCGACAGAGCCCGACAGAGCCCGACAGGGCCCAGTAGAGCCCGACAGAGCCCGACAGAGCCCGACAGGGCCCGACAGGGCCCGACAGAGCCCGACAGGGCCCGACAGGGCCCAGTAGAGATCGACAGAGCCCGACAGAGACCGACAGAGCCCGACAGAGCCTATTAGATCCCGACAGAGCCCGACAGAGCCCGACAGGGCCCAGTAGAGCCCAGTAGAGCCTGACAGAGCCCAGTAGAGCCCGACAGAGCCCAGTAGAGCCCGACAGGGCCCGACAGGGCCCAGTAGAGCCCGACAGTGCCCGACAGAGCCCGACAGAGCCCGACAGGGCCCGACAGGGCCCAGTAGAGCCCGACAGAGCCCGACAGAGCCCAGTAGAGCCCAGTAGAGCCCGACAGAGCCCGGCAGATCCCGACAGAACCCGACAGAGCCCGACAGAACCCAGTAGAGCCCGACAGAGCCCAACTGAGCCCGACAGAGCCCGACAGGGCCCGACAGGGCCCGACAGGGCCCAGTAGAGCCCGACAGAGCCCGACAGGGCCCGACAGGGCCCAGTAGAGCCCGACAGAGACCTACAGAGCCCGACAGGGCCCGACAGGGCCCAGTAGAGCCCGACAGAGCCCGACAGGGCCCGACAGGGCCCAGTAGAGCCCGACAGAGCCCGACAGAGCCCGACAGAGCCCGACAGAGCCCGACAGAGCCCGACAGGGCCCAGTTTAGCCCAGTAGAGCCCGACAGAGCCCGACAGAGCCCGACAGGGCCCAGTAGAGCCCGACAGAGCCCGACAGAGCCCGACAGGGCCCGACAGAGCCCGATAGAGCCCGACAGGGCCCGACAGGGCCCGACAGAGCCCAGTAGAGCCCGACAGAGCCCGACAGGCCCGACAGGGCCCGACAGGGCCCGACAGGGCCCAGTAGAGCCCGACAGAGCCCGACAGAGCCCGACAGGGCCCGACAGGGCCCAGTAGAGATCGACAGAGCCCAACAGGGCCCGACAGGGCCCGACAGAGCCCAGTAGAGCCCGACAGAGCCCGACAGAGCCCGACAGGCCCCGACAGGGTCCGACAGGGCCCGACAGGGCCCGACAGGGCCCAGTTTAGGCCAGTAGAGCCCGACAGAGCCCGACAGAGCCCGACAGAGCCCGACAGGGCCCAACAGGGCCAAGTAGAGCCCGACAGAGCCCGACAGAGCCCGACAGGGCCCGACAGGGCCCGACAGGGCCCGACAGGGCCCGACAGCGCCCGACAGGGCCCGACAGGGCCCAGTAGAGCCCGACAGAGCCCGACTGGGACCGACAGGGCCCGACAGGGCCCAGTAGAGCCCAGAAGAGCCCGACAGAGCCCGACAGAGCCCGACAGAGCCCGACAGAGCCCAGTAGAGCCCGACAGAGCCCGACAGAGCCCGACAGAGCCCGACAGAGCCCGACAGGGCCCGACAGGGCCCAACAGGGCCCGACAGGGCCCGACAGGGCCCGACAGGGAACGACAGGGCCCGACAGGGAACATTAGAGCCCAGTAGAGCCCGACAGAGCCCGACAGGGCCCGACAGGGCCCGACAGAGCCCGACAGAGCCCGACAGAGACCGACAGAGCCCGACAGAGCCCGACAGAGCCTGACAGGGAACGACAGGGCCCGACAGGGAACATTAGAGCCCAGTAGAGCCCGACAGAGCCCGACAGGGCCCGACAGGGCCCGACAGAGCCCGACAGAGCCCGACAGAGCCCAGTAGAGCCCGACAGAGCCCGACAGAGCCCGACAGAGCCCGACAGAGCCCGACAGGGCCCGACAGGGCCCAGTTTAGCCCAGTAGAGCCCGACAGAGCCCGACAGGGCCCAGTAGAGCCCGACAGAGCCCGACAGAGCCCGACAGGGCCCGACAGGGTCCGACAGAGCCCGACAGAGCCCGACAGGGCCCGACAGGGCCCGACAGGGCCCGACAGGGCCCGACAGAGACCAGTAGAGCCCGACAGAGCCCGACAGGGCCCGACAGGGCCCGACAGAGCCCAGTAGAGCCCGACAGAGCCCGACAGAGCCCGACAGGGCCCAGTAGAGCCCAGTAGAACACGACAGAGCCCAATAGAGCCCGACAGAGCCCGACAGAGCCCGACAGGGCCCGACAGGGCCCTACAGGGCCCGACAGGGCCCGACAGGGCCCGACAGGGCCCGACAGAGCCCGACAGAGCCCGACAGAGCCCAGTAGAGCCCGACAGATCCCGACAGAGCCCGACAGAGCTCGACAGGGCCCGACAGGGCCCGACAGAGCCCGACAGAGCCCAGTAGAGCCCGACAGAGCCCGACAGAGCCCGACAGAGCGCAGTAGAGCCCGACAGAGCCCAGTAGAGCCCGACAGAGCCCGACAGGGCCCGACAGAGCCCGACAGGGCCCGACAGATCCAAACAGAGCCCGACAGGGCCCAGTAGAGCCCGACAGGGCCCAGTAGAGCCCGACAGAGCCCGACAGGGCCCGGTAGAGCCCGACAGAACCCGCCAGAGCCCGCCAGAGCCCGACAGGGCCCAGTAGAGCCCGACAGAGCCCGACAGAGCCCGACAGGGCCCGACAGGGCCCGACAGGGCCCGACAGAGCCCGACAGGGCCCGACAGGGCCCGACAGAGCCCGACAGAGCCCGACAGAGCCCGGTACAGCCCGACAGGGCCCGCCAGAGCCCGCCAGAGCCCGCCAGGGCCCGACAGGGCCCGACAGGGCCCGACAGAACCCGACAGAGCCCAGTAGAGCCCGACAGAGCCCGACAGAGCCCGACAGAGCCCGACAGGGCCCGACAGAGCCCGACAGGGCCCAGTAGAGCCCGACAGAGCCCGACAGAGCCCGACAGAGCCCGACAAAGCCCGACAGAGCCCGACAGGGCCCAAGAGGGCCCGACAGGGCCCGACAGAGCCCGACAGAGCCCGACAGAGCCCAGTAGATCCCGACAGAGCCCGACAGAGCCCGACAGAGCCCGACAGGGCCCAGTAGAGCCCAGTAGAACCCGACAGAGCCCGACAGAGCCCGACAGGGCCCGACAGGGCCCGACAGGGACCGACAGGGCCCGACAGGGACCGACAGAGCCCGACAGGGCCCGACAGACCCCGACAGAGCTAGACAGAGCCCGACAGGACCTGACAGAGCCCGACAGAGCCTAACAGAGCCCGACAGAGCCCGACAGGGCCCGACAGGGCCCGACAGAGCCCGACAGAGCCCAGTAGTGCCCGACAGAGCCCGACAGAGCCCGACAGGGCCCAGTAGAGCCCGACAGAGCCCGACAGAGCCCGGCAGAGCCCGACAGGGCCCGACAGAGACCGACAGGGCCCGACAGAGCCCGACAGGGCCCGACAGGGCCCAGTACAGCCCGACAGAGCCCGACAGAGCCCGACAGGGCCCGACAGGGCCCGACAGGGCCCGAAAGAGCCCGACAGGGCCCGACAGAGCCCGACAGAGCCCGACAGGGCCCGACAGAGCCCGACAGAGCCCCGACAGAGCCCGACAGAGCCCGACAGAGCCCGACAGGGCCCGACAGAGCCCAGTAGAGCTCGACAGAGCCCGACAGAGCCCGACAGAGCCCGACAGAGCCCGACAGAGCCCAGTAGAGCCCGACAGGGCCCGACAGAGCCCGACAGAGCCCGACAGAGCCCGACAGGGCCCGACAGGGCCCGACAGGGCCCGACAGGGCCCGACAGGGTCCAGTAGAGCCCGACAGAGCCCGACAGAGCCCGACAGGGCCCGACAGGGCCCGACAGGGCCCAGTAGAGCTCGACAGAGCCCGACAGAGCCCGACAGAGCCCGACAGGGCCCGACAGGGCCCGACAGAGCCCGACAGAGCCCGACAGAGCCCGACAGAGCCCGACAGAGCCCGACAGGGCCCGACAGAGCCCGACAGGGCCCGACAGAGCCCGACAGGGCCCGACAGAGCCCGACAGGGCCCGACAGGGTCCCGACAGAGATCAGTAGAGCCCGACAGAGCCCGACAGAGCCGACAGAGCCCGACAGAGCCCGACAGAGCCCGACAGGGCCCAGTAGAGCCCAGTAGAAACCGACAGAGCCCGACAGAGCCCGACAGAGCCCGACAGAGCCCGACAGAGCCCGACAGAGCCCGACAGGGCCCGACAGGGCCCGACAGAGCCGAACAGAGCCCGACAGAGCCCGACAGAGCCCGACAGGGCCCGACAGGGCCCGACAGAACCCGACAGAGCCCAGTAGAGCCGACAGAGCCCGACAGAGCCCGACAGGCCCGACAGGGCCCGACAGGGCCCGACAGAGCCCGACAGAGCCCGACAGGGCCCAGTAGAGCCCGACAGAGCCCGACAGGGCCCGACAGGGCCCGACAGAGCCCGACAGAGCCTGACAGGGCCCGACAGGACCCGACAGGGCCCGACCGAGCCCGACAGAGCCCAGTAGAGCCCGACAGAGCCCGACAGAGCCCGACAGAGCCCGACAGAGCCCGACAGAGCCCGACAGAGCCCGACAGGGCCCAGTAGAGCCCAGTAGAAACCGACAGAGAACGACAGAGCCCGACAGGCCCGACAGGGCCCGACAGAGCCCGACAGAGCCCAACAGGGCCCGACAGAGCCCGACAGAGCCCGACAGAGCCCGACAGAGCCCAGTAGAGCCCGACAGAGCCCGACAGAGCCCGACAGAGCCCGACAGAGCCCGACAGAGCCCGACAGGGCCCAGTAGAGCCCAGTAGAACCCGACAGAGCCCGACAGGGCCCGACAGGGCCCGACAGGGCCCGACAGGGCCCGACAGAGCCCGACAGAGCCCGACAGAGCCCGACAGAGCCCGACAGAGCCCGACAGGGCCCGACAGGGCCCAGTAGAGCCCGACAGAGCCCGACAGAGCCCGACAGAGCCCGACAGGGCCCGACAGAGCCCGACAGAGCCCGACAGGGCCCGACAGGGCCCAGTAGAGCCCGACAGGGCCCGACAGAGCCCGACAGAGCCCGACAGAGCCCGACAGGGCCCGACAGAGCCCGACAGGGCCCGACAGGCCCAGTAGAGCCCGACAGGGCCCGATAGAGACCAGTAGAGCCCGACAGAGCCCGACAGGGCCCGACAGAGCCCGACAGAGCCCAGTAGAGCCCGACAGAGCCCGACAGGGCCCAGTAGAGCCCAGTAGAACCCGACAGAGCCCAATAGAGCCCGACAGAGCCCGACAGAGCCCGACAGAGCCCGACAGGGCCCGACAGGGCCCGACAGGGCCCGACAGGGCCCGACAGAGCCCGACAGAGCCCGACAGAGCCCGACAGAGCCCGACAGAGCCCAGTAGAGCCCGACAGAGCCCGACAGAGCCCGACAGAGCTCGACAGGGCCCGACAGGGCCCGACAGAGCCCGACAGAGCCCAGTAGAGCCCGACAGAGCCCGACAGAGCCCGACAGAGCCCGACAGAGCCCGACAGAGCCCGACAGAGCCCAGTAGAGCCCGACAGAGCCCAGTAGAGCCCGACAGAGCCCAGTAGAGCCCGACAGAGCCCAGTAGAGCCCGACAGAGCCCGACAGGGCCGACAGAGCCCGACAGGGCCCGACAGATCCCGACAGGGCCCGACAGGGCCCGACAGGGCCCGACAGAGCCCGACAGAGCCCGACAGAGCCCGACAGAGCCCGCCAGAGCCCGACAGAGCCCGCCAGAGCCCGACAGGGCCCAGTAGAGCCCGACAGAGCCCGACAGAGCCCGACAGATCCCGACAGAGCCCGACAGGGCCGACCCCGACAGGGCCCGACAGGGCCCGACAGGGCCCGACAGAGCCCGACAGGGCCCGGTAGAGCCCGACAGGGCCCGCCAGAGCCCGCCAGAGCCCGCCAAAGCCCGACAGAGCCCGACAGGGCCCGACAGAGCCCAGTAGAGCTCGACACAGCCCGACAGGGCCCGACAGGGCCCGACAGGGCCCGACAGGGCCCAGTAGAGCCCGACAGAGCCCGACAGAGCCCGACAGGGCCCGACAGAGCCCGACAGAGCCCGACAGAGCCCGACAGAGCCCGACAGAGCCAGTAGAGCCCGACAGAGCCCGACAGGGCCCGACAGAGACCAGTTTAGCCCAGTAGAGCCCGACAGAGCCCGACAGAGCCCAACAGAGCCCGACAGGGCCCGACAGGGCCCAACAGGGCCCGACAGAGCCCGACAGAGCCCGACAGGGCCCGACAGGGCCCGACAGAGCCTGACAGAGCCCGACAGAGCCCAGTAGAGCCCGACAGAGCCCGACAGGGCCCGACAGAGACCAGTTTAGCCCAGTAGAGCCCGACAGAGCCCGACAGAGCCCGACAGGGCCCGACAGGGCCCAGTAGAGCCCGACAGAGCCCGACAGAGCCCGACAGGGCCCGACAGGGCCCAGTAGAGCCCGACAGAGCCCGACAGAGCCCGACAGAGCCCGACAGAGCCCGACAGAGCCCGACAGAGCCCGACAGGGCCCGACAGGGCCCGACAGGGCCCGACAGGGAACAGTAGAGCCCAGTAGAGCCCGACAGAGCCCGACAGAGCCCGACAGAGCCCGACAGAGCCCAGTAGAGCCCGACAGAGCCCGACAGAGCCCGACAGAGCCCGACAGAGCCCGACAGAGCCCGACAGAGCCCGACAGAGCCCGACAGGGCCCGACAGGGCCCGACAGGGCCCAGTTTAGCCCAGTAGAGCCCGACAGAGCCCGACAGAGCCCGACAGAGCCCGACAGGGCCCGACAGGGCCCAGTAGAGCCCGACAGAGCCCGACAGAGCCCGACAGGGCCCGACAGGGCCCAGTAGAGCCCAGAAGAGCCCGACAGAGCCCGACAGAGCCCGACAGAGCCCGACAGAGCCCGACAGAGCCCGACAGAGCCCGACAGGGCCCGACAGGGCCCAACAGGGCCCGACAGGGCCCGACAGGGCCCGACAGGGAACGACAGGGCCCGACAGGGAACATTAGAGCCCAGTAGAGCCCGACAGAGCCCGACAGGGCCCGACAGGGCCCGACAGAGCCCGACAGAGCCCGACAGAGACCGACAGAGACCGACAGAGCCCGACAGAGCCCGACAGAGCCCGACAGGGAACGACAGGGCCCGACAGGGAACATTAGAGCCCAGTAGAGCCCGACAGAGCCCGACAGGGCCCGACAGGGCCCGACAGAGCCCGACAGAGCCCGACAGAGCCCAGTAGAGCCCGACAGAGCCCGACAGAGCCCGACAGGGCCCGACAGGGCCCAGTTTAGCCCAGTAGAGCCCGACAGAGCCCGACAGGGCCCAGTAGAGCCCGACAGAGCCCGACAGAGCCCGACAGGGCCCGACAGGGTCCGACAGGGCCCGACAGAGCCCGACAGGGCCCGACAGGGCCCGACAGGGCCCGACAGGGCCCGACAGAGACCAGTAGAGCCCGACAGAGCCCGACAGGGCCCGACAGAGCCCGACAGAGCCCAGTAGAGCCCGACAGAGCCCGACAGAGCCCGACAGGGCCCAGTAGAGCCCAGTAGAACACGACAGAGCCCAATAGAGCCCGACAGAGCCCGACAGAGCCGACAGGGCCCGACAGGGCCCGACAGAGCCCGACAGAGCCCGACAGAGCCCAGTAGAGCCCGACAGAGCCCGACAGAGCCCGACAGAGCTCGACAGGGCCCGACAGGGCCCGACAGAGCCCGACAGAGCCCAGTAGAGCCCGACAGAGCCCGACAGAGCCCGACAGAGCCCAGTAGAGCCCGACAGAGCCCAGTAGAGCCCGACAGAGCCCGACAGGGCCCGACAGAGCCCGACAGGGCCCGACAGATCCAAACAGAGCCCGACAGGGCCCAGTAGAGCCCGACAGAGCCCGACAGAGCCCGACAGGGCCCGGTAGAGCCCGACAGAGCCCGCCAGAGCCCGCCAGAGCCCGACAGGGCCCAGTAGAGCCCGACAGAGCCCGACAGAGCCCGACAGGGCCCGACAGGGCCCGACAGGGCCCGACAGGGCCCGACAGAGCCCGGTACAGCCCGACAGGGCCCGCCAGAGCCCGCCAGAGCCCGACAGGGCCCGACAGAGCCCGACAGAGCCCGACAGAGCCCGACAGAGCCCAGTAGAGCCCGACAGAGCCCGACAGGGCCCGACAGGGCCCGACAGAGACCAGTTTAGCCCAGTAGAGCCCGACAGAGCCCGACAGAGCCCGACAGAGCCCGACAGGGCCCGACAGGGCCCGACAGAGCCCGACAGAGCCCGACAGGGCCTAGTAGAGCCCGACAGAGCCCGACAGAGCCCGACAGAGCCCGACAGAGCCCGACAGGGCCCGACAGGGCCCAGTAGAGCCCGACAGAGCCCGACAGAGCCCGACAGAGCCCAGTAGAGCCCGACAGAGCCCGACAGAGCCCGACAGAGCCCGACAGAGCCCGACAGGGCCCGACAGGGCCCGACAGGGCCCGACAGGGCCCGACAGGGCCCGACAGGGAACAGTAGAGCCCAGTAGAGCCCGACAGAGCCCGACAGAGCCCGACAGAGCCCAGTAGAGCCCGACAGAGCCCGACAGAGCCCGACAGAGCCCGACAGAGCCCGACAGGGCCCGACAGGGCCCGACAGGGCCCGACAGGGCCCAGTTTAGCCCAGTAGAGCCCGACAGAGCCCGACAGAGCCCGACAGAGCCCGACAGAGCCCGACAGGGCCCAGTAGAGCCCGACAGAGCCCGACAGGGCCCGACAGGGCCCGACAGAGCCCGACAGAGCCCGACAGGGCCCGACAGGGCCCAGTAGAGATCGACAGAGCCCGACAGAGACCGACAGAGCCCGACAGAGCCTATTAGATCCCGACAGAGCCCGACAGAGCCCGACAGGGCCCAGTAGAGCCCAGTAGAGCCCGACAGAGCCCAGTAGAGCCCGACAGAGCCCGACAGAGCCCGACAGAGCCCGACAGGGCCCAGTAGAGCTCGACAGTGCCCGACAGAGCCCGACAGAGCCCGACAGGGCCCGACAGGGCCCAGTAGAGCCCGACAGAGCCTGACAGAGCCCAGTAGAGCCCAGTAGAGCCCGACAGAGCCCGGCAGATCCCGACAGAACCCGACAGAGCCCGACAGAGCCCAGTAGAGCCCGACAGAGCCCAACAGAGCCCGACAGAGCCCGACAGAGCCCGACAGAGCCCGACAGGGCCCGACAGGGCCCAGTAGAGCCCGACAGAGCCCGACAGGGCCCGACAGGGCCCGACAGGGCCCAGTAGAGCCCGACAGAGACCTACAGAGCCCGACAGGGCCCGACAGGGCCCAGTAGAGCCCGACAGAGCCCGACAGGGCCCGACAGGGCCCGACAGGGCCCAGTAGAGCCCGACAGAGCCCGACAGAGCCCGACAGAGCCCGACAGGGCCCAGTTTAGCCCAGTAGAGCCCGACAGAGCCCGACAGAGCCCGACAGAGCCCGACAGGGCCCAGTAGAGCCCGACAGAGCCCGACAGAGCCCGACAGGGCCCGACAGGGCCCGATAGAGCCCGACAGGGCCCGACAGGGCCCGACAGGGCCCGACAGGGCCCGACAGGGCCCAGTAGAGCCCGACAGAGCCCGACAGAGCCCGACAGGGCCCGACAGAGCCCAGTAGAGATCGACAGAGCCCAACAGGGCCCGACAGGGCCCGACAGGGCCCAGTTGAGGCCAGTAGAGCCCGACAGAGCCCAGTAGAGCCCGACAGAGCCCGACAGAGCCCGACAGGCCCCGACAGGGCCCGACAGGGCCCGACAGGGCCCAGTTTAGGCCAGTAGAGCCCGACAGAGCCCGACAGAGCCCGACAGAGCCCGACAGGGCCTAACAGGGCCAAGTAGAGCCCGACAGAGCCCGACAGAGCCCGACAGAGCCCGACAGAGCCCGACAGAGCCCGACAGGGCCCGACAGGGCCCGACAGGGCCCGACAGGGCCCGACAGAGCCCGACAGCGCCCGACAGCGCCCGACAGAGCCCAGTAGAGCCCGACAGAGCCCGACTGGGACCGACAGGGCCCGACAGGGCCCAGTAGAGCCCAGTAGAGCCCGACAGAGCCCGACAGAGCCCGACAGAGCCCGACAGAGCCCGACAGAGCCCAGTAGAGCCCGACAGAGCCCGACAGATCCCGACAGAGCCCGACAGGGCCCGACAGGGCCCGACAGGGCCCGACAGGGCCCAGTAGAGCCCGACAGAGCCCGACAGAGCCCGACAGAGCCCGACAGAGCCCGACAGAGCCCGACAGAGCCCGACAGGGAACATTAGAGCCCAGTAGAGCCCGACAGAGCCCGACAGGGCCCGACAGGGCCCGACAGAGCCCGACAGAGCCCGACAGAGCCCAGTAGAGCCCGACAGAGCCCGACAGGGCCCGACAGGGCCCAGTAGAGCCCGACAGAGCCCGACAGAGCCCGACAGGGCCCGACAGGGCCCGACAGGGAACAGTAGAGCCCAGTAGAGCCCGACAGAGCCCGACAGAGCCCGACAGAGCCCGACAGAGCCCAGTAGAGCCCGACAGAGCCCGACAGATCCCGACAGAGCCCGACAGGGCCCGACAGGGCCCGACAGGGCCCGACAGGGCCCAGTAGAGCCCGACAGAGCCCGACAGAGCCCGACAGAGCCCGACAGAGCCCGACAGAGCCCGACAGAGCCCGACAGGGAACATTAGAGCCCAGTAGAGCCCGACAGAGCCCGACAGGGCCCGACAGGGCCCGACAGAGCCCGACAGAGCCCGACAGAGCCCAGTAGAGCCCGACAGAGCCCGATAGAGCCCGACAGGGCCCGACAGGGCCCGACAGGGCCCGACAGGGAACAGTAGAGCCCAGTAGAGCCCGACAGAGCCCGACAGAGCCCGACAGAGCCCGACAGAGCCCAGTAGAGCCCGACAGAGCCCGACAGATCCCGACAGAGCCCGACAGGGCCCGACAGGGCCCGACAGGGCCCGACAGGGCCCAGTAGAGCCCGACAGAGCCCGACAGAGCCCGACAGAGCCCGACAGAGCCCGACAGAGCCCGACAGAGCCCGACAGGGAACATTAGAGCCCAGTAGAGCCCGACAGAGCCCGACAGGGCCCGACAGGGCCCGACAGAGCCCGACAGAGCCCGACAGAGCCCAGTAGAGCCCGACAGAGCCCGACAGGGCCCGACAGGGCCCAGTAGAGCCCGACAGAGCCCGACAGAGCCCGACAGGGCCCGACAGGGCCCGACAGAGCCCAGTAGAGCCAGACAGAGCCCGATAGAGCCCGACAGGGCCCGACAGGGCCCGACAGGGCCCGACAGGGAACAGTAGAGCCCAGTAGAGCCCGACAGAGCCCGACAGAGCCCGACAGAGCCCGACAGAGCCCGACAGAGCCCGACAGAGCCCGACAGAGCCCGACAGGGCCCGACAGAGCCCGACAGAGCCCGACAGAGCCCGACAGGGCCCGACAGGGCCCGACAGAGCCCGACAGAGCCCGACAGAGCCCGACAGAGCCCGACAGAGCCCGACAGGGCCCGACAGGGCCCGACAGGGCCCAGTAGAGCCCGACAGAGCCCGACAGAGCCCGACAGGGCCCGACAGGGCCCGACAGGGCCCGACAGAGCCCGACAGGGGCCGACAGGGGCCGACAGAGCCCGACAGGGCCCGACAGGGCCCAGTAGAGCCCGACAGAGCCCGACAGAGCCCGACAGAGCCCGACAGAGCCCAGTAGAGACCGACAGAGCCCGACAGGGCCCGACAGGGCCCGACAGGGCCCGACAGGGCCCAGTAGAGCCCGACAGAGCCCGACAGAGCCCGACAGAGCCCGACAGAGCCCGACAGGGCCCGACAGGGCCCGACAGGGCCCGACAGGGCTCGACAGGGCCCGACACAGCCCGACAGAGCCCGACAGGGCCCAGTAGAGCCCGACAGAGCCCGACAGAGCCCGACAGGGCCCGACAGGGCCCGACAGGGCCCAGTAGAGCCCGACAGAGCCCGACAGAGCCCGACAGGGCCCGACAGGGCCCGACAGGGCCCAGTAGAGCCCGACAGAGCCCGACAGAGCCCAGTAGAGCCCGACAGAGCCCGACAGGGCCCGACAGAGCCCAGTAGAGCCCGACAGAGCCCGACAGAGCCCGACAGGGCCCGACAGAGCCCGACAGGGCCCGACAGGGCCCGACAGAGCCCGACAGGGCCCGACAGGGCCCAGTAGAGCCCGACAGAGCCCGACAGAGCCCGACAGAGCCCGACAGAGCCCGACAGAGCCCGACAGAGCCCGACAGAGCCCGACAGAGGCCGACAGGGCCCAGTAGAGCCCGACAGAACCCGACAGAGCCTGACAGAGCCCGACAGAGCCCGACAGGGCCCAGTAGAGCCCGACAGAGCCCGACAGAGCCCGACAGGGCCCGACAGAGCCCGACAGGGCCCGACAGAGCCCAGTAGAGCCCGACAGAGCCCGACAGAACCCGACAGGGCCCGACAGGGCCCGACAGAGCCCAGTAGAGCCCGACAGAGCCCGACAGAGCCCGACAGAGCCCGACAGAGCCCGGCAGAGCCCGACAGGGCCCGACAGAGCCCGACAGAGCCCGACAGAGCCCGACAGAGCCCAGTAGAGCCCGACAGGGCCCGACAGGGCCCGACAGGGCCCGACAGGGCCCGACAGGGCCCGACAGAGCCCGGTACAGCCCGACAGGGCCCGCCAGAGCCCGCCAGAGCCCGACAGGGCCCGACAGAGCCCGACAGAGCCCGACAGAGCCCGACAGAGCCCAGTAGAGCCCGACAGAGCCCGACAGGGCCCGACAGGGCCCGACAGAGACCAGTTTAGCCCAGTAGAGCCCGACAGAGCCCGACAGAGCCCGACAGAGCCCGACAGGGCCCGACAGGGCCCGACAGAGCCCGACAGAGCCCGACAGGGCCCAGTAGAGCCCGACAGAGCCCGACAGAGCCCGACAGAGCCCGACAGAGCCCGACAGAGCCCGACAGGGCCCGACAGGGCCCAGTAGAGCCCGACAGAGCCCGACAGAGCCCGACAGAGCCCAGTAGAGCCCGACAGAGCCCGACAGAGCCCGACAGGGCCCGACAGGGCCCGACAGGGAACAGTAGAGCCCAGTAGAGCCCGACAGAGCCCGACAGAGCCCGACAGAGCCCAGTAGAGCCCGACAGAGCCCGACAGAGCCCGACAGAGCCCGACAGAGCCCGACAGGGCCCGACAGGGCCCGACAGGGCCCGACAGGGCCCAGTTTAGCCCAGTAGAGCCCGACAGAGCCCGACAGAGCCCGACAGAGCCCGACAGAGCCCGACAGGGCCCAGTAGAGCCCGACAGAGCCCGACAGGGCCCGACAGGGCCCGACAGAGCCCGACAGAGCCCGACAGGGCCCGACAGGGCCCAGTAGAGATCGACAGAGCCCGACAGAGACCGACAGAGCCCGACAGAGCCTATTAGATCCCGACAGAGCCCGACAGAGCCCGACAGGGCCCAGTAGAGCCCAGTAGAGCCCGACAGAGCCCAGTAGAGCCCGACAGAGCCCGACAGAGCCCGACAGAGCCCGACAGGGCCCAGTAGAGCTCGACAGTGCCCGACAGAGCCCGACAGAGCCCGACAGGGCCCGACAGGGCCCAGTAGAGCCCGACAGAGCCCGACAGAGCCCAGTAGAGCCCAGTAGAGCCCGACAGAGCCCGGCAGATCCCGACAGAACCCGACAGAGCCCGACAGAGCCCAGTAGAGCCCGACAGAGCCCAACAGAGCCCGACAGAGCCCGACAGAGCCCGACAGAGCCCGACAGGGCCCGACAGGGCCCAGTAGAGCCCGACAGAGCCCGACAGGGCCCGACAGGGCCCGACAGGGCCCAGTAGAGCCCGACAGAGACCTACAGAGCCCGACAGGGCCCGACAGGGCCCAGTAGAGCCCGACAGAGCCCGACAGGGCCCGACAGGGCCCGACAGGGCCCAGTAGAGCCCGACAGAGCCCGACAGAGCCCGACAGAGCCCGACAGGGCCCAGTTTAGCCCAGTAGAGCCCGACAGAGCCCGACAGAGCCCGACAGAGCCCGACAGGGCCCAGTAGAGCCCGACAGAGCCCGACAGAGCCCGACAGGGCCCGACAGGGCCCGATAGAGCCCGACAGGGCCCGACAGGGCCCGACAGGGCCCAGTAGAGCCCGACAGAGCCCGACAGAGCCCGACAGGGCCCGACAGAGCCCAGTAGAGATCGACAGAGCCCAACAGGGCCCGACAGGGCCCGACAGGGCCCAGTTGAGGCCAGTAGAGCCCGACAGAGCCCAGTAGAGCCCGACAGAGCCCGACAGAGCCCGACAGGCCCCGACAGGGCCCGACAGGGCCCGACAGGGCCCAGTTTAGGCCAGTAGAGCCCGACAGAGCCCGACAGAGCCCGACAGAGCCCGACAGGGCCTAACAGGGCCAAGTAGAGCCCGACAGAGCCCGACAGAGCCCGACAGAGCCCGACAGAGCCCGACAGAGCCCGACAGGGCCCGACAGGGCCCGACAGAGCCCGACAGCGCCCAGTAGAGCCCGACAGAGCCCGACTGGGACCGACAGGGCCCGACAGGGCCCAGTAGAGCCCAGTAGAGCCCGACAGAGCCCGACAGAGCCCGACAGAGCCCGACAGAGCCCGACAGAGCCCGACAGAGCCCAGTAGAGCCCGACAGAGCCCGACAGATCCCGACAGGGCCCGACAGAGCCCGACAGAGCCCGACAGAGCCCGACAGAGCCCAGTAGAGCCCGACAGGGCCCGACAGGGCCCGACAGGGCCCGACAGGGCCCGACAGGGCCCGACAGAGCCCGGTACAGCCCGACAGGGCCCGCCAGAGCCCGCCAGAGCCCGACAGGGCCCGACAGAGCCCGACAGAGCCCGACAGAGCCCGACAGAGCCCAGTAGAGCCCGACAGAGCCCGACAGGGCCCGACAGGGCCCGACAGAGACCAGTTTAGCCCAGTAGAGCCCGACAGAGCCCGACAGAGCCCGACAGAGCCCGACAGGGCCCGACAGGGCCCGACAGAGCCCGACAGAGCCCGACAGGGCCCAGTAGAGCCCGACAGAGCCCGACAGAGCCCGACAGAGCCCGACAGAGCCCGACAGGGCCCGACAGGGCCCAGTAGAGCCCGACAGAGCCCGACAGAGCCCGACAGAGCCCAGTAGAGCCCGACAGAGCCCGACAGAGCCCGACAGAGCCCGACAGAGCCCGACAGGGCCCGACAGGGCCCGACAGGGAACAGTAGAGCCCAGTAGAGCCCGACAGAGCCCGACAGAGCCCGACAGAGCCCAGTAGAGCCCGACAGAGCCCGACAGAGCCCGACAGAGCCCGACAGAGCCCGACAGGGCCCGACAGGGCCCGACAGGGCCCGACAGGGCCCAGTTTAGCCCAGTAGAGCCCGACAGAGCCCGACAGAGCCCGACAGAGCCCGACAGAGCCCGACAGGGCCCAGTAGAGCCCGACAGAGCCCGACAGGGCCCGACAGGGCCCGACAGAGCCCGACAGAGCCCGACAGGGCCCGACAGGGCCCAGTAGAGATCGACAGAGCCCGACAGAGACCGACAGAGCCCGACAGAGCCTATTAGATCCCGACAGAGCCCGACAGAGCCCGACAGGGCCCAGTAGAGCCCAGTAGAGCCCGACAGAGCCCAGTAGAGCCCGACAGAGCCCGACAGAGCCCGACAGAGCCCGACAGGGCCCAGTAGAGCTCGACAGTGCCCGACAGAGCCCGACAGAGCCCGACAGGGCCCGACAGGGCCCAGTAGAGCCCGACAGAGCCCGACAGAGCCCAGTAGAGCCCAGTAGAGCCCGACAGAGCCCGGCAGATCCCGACAGAACCCGACAGAGCCCGACAGAGCCCAGTAGAGCCCGACAGAGCCCAACAGAGCCCGACAGAGCCCGACAGAGCCCGACAGAGCCCGACAGGGCCCGACAGGGCCCAGTAGAGCCCGACAGAGCCCGACAGGGCCCGACAGGGCCCGACAGGGCCCAGTAGAGCCCGACAGAGACCTACAGAGCCCGACAGGGCCCGACAGGGCCCAGTAGAGCCCGACAGAGCCCGACAGGGCCCGACAGGGCCCGACAGGGCCCAGTAGAGCCCGACAGAGCCCGACAGAGCCCGACAGAGCCCGACAGAGCCCGACAGGGCCCAGTTTAGCCCAGTATAGCCCGACAGAGCCCGACAGAGCCCGACAGAGCCCGACAGGGCCCAGTAGAGCCCGACAGAGCCCGACAGAGCCCGACAGGGCCCGACAGGGCCCGATAGAGCCCGACAGGGCCCGACAGGGCCCGACAGGGCCCGACAGGGCCCGACAGGGCCCAGTAGAGCCCGACAGAGCCCGACAGAGCCCGACAGGGCCCGACAGGGCCCAGTAGAGATCGACAGAGCCCAACAGGGCCCGACAGGGCCCGACAGGGCCCAGTTGAGGCCAGTAGAGCCCGACAGAGCCCAGTAGAGCCCGACAGAGCCCGACAGAGCCCGACAGGCCCCGACAGGGCCCGACAGGGCCCGACAGGGCCCAGTTTAGGCCAGTAGAGCCCGACAGAGCCCGACAGAGCCCGACAGAGCCCGACAGGGCCTAACAGGGCCAAGTAGAGCCCGACAGAGCCCGACAGAGCCCGACAGAGCCCGACAGAGCCCGACAGGGCCCGACAGGGCCCGACAGAGCCCGACAGCGCCCGACAGCGCCCGACAGAGCCCAGTAGAGCCCGACAGAGCCCGACTGGGACCGACAGGGCCCGACAGGGCCCAGTAGAGCCCAGTAGAGCCCGACAGAGCCCGACAGAGCCCGACAGAGCCCGACAGAGCCCGACAGAGCCCGACAGAGCCCAGTAGAGCCCGACAGAGCCCGACAGATCCCGACAGAGCCCGACAGGGCCCGACAGGGCCCGACAGGGCCCGACAGGGCCCAGTAGAGCCCGACAGAGCCCGACAGAGCCCGACAGAGCCCGACAGAGCCCGACAGAGCCCGACAGAGCCCGACAGGGAACATTAGAGCCCAGTAGAGCCCGACAGAGCCCGACAGGGCCCGACAGGGCCCGACAGGGCCCGACAGAGCCCGACAGAGCCCAGTAGAGCCCGACAGAGCCCGACAGGGCCCGACAGGGCCCAGTAGAGCCCGACAGAGCCCGACAGAGCCCGACAGGGCCCGACAGGGCCCGACAGGGCCCAGTAGAGCCAGACAGAGCCCGATAGAGCCCGACAGGGCCCGACAGGGCCCGACAGGGAACAGTAGAGCCCAGTAGAGCCCGACAGAGCCCGACAGAGCCCGACAGAGCCCGACAGAGCCCGACAGAGCCCGACAGAGCCCGACAGAGCCCGACAGAGCCCGACAGAGCCCGACAGGGCCCGACAGGGCCCGACAGAGCCCGACAGAGCCCGACAGAGCCCGACAGAGCCCGACAGAGCCCGACAGAGCCCGACAGAGCCCGACAGGGCCCGACAGGGCCCGACAGGGCCCAGTAGAGCCCGACAGAGCCCGACAGAGCCCGACAGGGCCCGACAGGGCCCGACAGGGCCCGACAGAGCCCGACAGGGCCCGACAGGGCCCGACAGGGCCCGACAGGGCCCGACAGAGCCCGACAGGGGCCGACAGGGGCCGACAGAGCCCGACAGGGCCCGACAGGGCCCAGTAGAGCCCGACAGAGCCCGACAGAGCCCGACAGAGCCCGACAGAGCCCAGTAGAGCCCGACAGAGCCCGACAGGGCCCGACAGGGCCCGACAGGGCCCGACAGGGCCCGACAGGGCCCAGTAGAGCCCGACAGAGCCCGACAGAGCCCGACAGAGCCCGACAGGGCCCGACAGGGCCCGACAGGGCCCGACAGGGCTCGACAGGGCCCGACACAGCCCGACAGAGCCCGACAGGGCCCAGTAGAGCCCGACAGAGCCCGACAGAGCCCGACAGGGCCCGACAGGGCCCGACAGGGCCCGACAGGGCCCGACAGGGCCCAGTAGAGCCCGACAGAGCCCGACAGAGCCCAGTAGAGCCCGACAGAGCCCGACAGGGCCCGACAGAGCCCAGTAGAGCCCGACAGAGCCCGACAGAGCCCGACAGGGCCCGACAGAGCCCGACAGGGCCCGACAGGGCCCAGTAGAGCCCGACAGAGCCCGACAGAGCCCGACAGAGCCCGACAGAGCCCGACAGAGCCCGACAGAGCCCGACAGAGCCCGACAGAGGCCGACAGAGGCCGACAGGGCCCAGTAGAGCCCGACAGAACCCGACAGAGCCTGACAGAGCCCGACAGAGCCCGACAGGGCCCAGTAGAGCCCGACAGAGCCCGACAGAGCCCGACAGGGCCCGACAGGGCCCGACAGGGCCCGACAGAGCCCAGTAGAGCCCGACAGAGCCCGACAGAACCCGACAGGGCCCGACAGGGCCCGACAGAGCCCAGTAGAGCCCGACAGAGCCCGACAGAGCCCGACAGAGCCCGACAGAGCCCGACAGAGCCCGACAGGGACCGACAGGGCCCGACAGCGCCCGACAGAGCCCGACAGGGCCCGACAGGGCCCGACAGGGCCCAGTAGAGCCCGCCAGAGCCCGCCAGAGCCCGCCAGAGCCCGACAGGGCCCGACAGGGCCCGACAGGGCCCGACAGGGCCCGACAGGGCCCAATAGAGCCCGACAGGGCCCGACAGGGCCCAACAGGGCCCAGTAGAGCCCGACAGAGCCCGACAGAGCCCGACAGGGAACAGTAGAGCCCAGTAGAGCCCGACAGAGCCCGACAGAGCCCGACAGAGCACAGTAGAGCCCGACAGAGCCCAGTAGAGCCCGACAGAGCCCGACAGGGCCCGACAGGGCCCGACAGGGAACAGTAGAGCCCGACAGGGCCCGACAGAGCCCGACAGGGCCCAATAGACCCCGACAGGGCCCGACAGGGCCCGACAGGGAACAGAAGAGCCCAGTAGAGCCCGACAGAGCCCTACAGAGCCCGACAGGGCCCGAAAGGTCCCAGTAGAGCCTGACAGAACCCGACAGAGCCCGACAGGGCCCGACAGGGGCCGACAGGGGCCGACAGGGGCCAGTAGAGCCCGACAGAGCCCGACAGGGCCCAGTAGAGCCCGACAGAGGCCGACAGAGCCCAGTAGAGCCCGACAGAGCCCTACAGAGCCCAGTAGAGCCCGACAGAGCCCAGTAGAGCCCGACAGAGCCCGACAGAGCCCAACAGAGCCCGACAGGGCCCAGTAGAGCCCGATAGAGACCTACAGAGCCCGACAGGGCCCGACAGGTCCCAGTAGAGCTCGACAGAACCCGACAGGGCCCGACAGGGCCCGACAGGGCCCGACAGAGCCCGACAGGGCCCAGTAGAGCCCAGTAGAGCCCGACAGAGCCCAGTAGAGCCCAAGAGAGCCCGACAGAGCCCGACAGAGCCCGACAGGGAACAGTAGAGCCCAGTAGAGCCCGACAGAGCCCGACAGAGCCCGACGGGGCCCGACGGGGCCCGACAGGGCCTGACAGGGAACAGTAGAGCCCGACAGGGCCCGACAGAGCCCGACAGGGCCTAGTAGAGCCCGACAGGGCCCGACAGAGCCCTACAGAGCCCGAGAGGTCCCAGTAGAGCCCGACAGAACCCGACAGAGCCCGACAGGGCCCGACAGGGCCCAGTAGAGCCCGACAGAGCCCGACAGAGCACGACAGAGCCCAGTAGAGCCCGACAGAGCCCGACAGAGCCCGACAGAGCCCGACAGAGCCCAGTAGAGAACAGTAGAGCCCGACAGAGCCCAGTAGAGCCCAGTAGAGCCCGACAGAGCCCGACAGGGCCCAGTATCGCCCAGTAGAGCCCGACAGAGCCCGACAGGGCCCAGTAGAGCCCAGTAGATCCCGACAGAGCCCGACAGAGCCCGACAGAGCCCGACAGAGCCCGATAGAGCCCAGTAGAGCCCGACAGGGCACGACAAAGCCCAGTAGAGGCCAGTAGAGCCCGACAGAGCCCGACAGAGCCCGACAGAGCCCGACAGAGCCCGACAGAGCCCGACAGAGCCCGACAGGGCCCAGTAGAGCCCAGTAGAGCCCGACAGAGCCCGACAGCCCCGACAGTGCCCGACAGGGCCCAGTAGAGCCCGACAGAGCCCGACAGAGCCCGACAGAGCCCAGTAGAGGCCAGTAGAGCCCGACAGAGCCCGACAGAGCCCGACAGAGCCCGACAGAGCCTGACAGAGCCCGACAGAGCCCGACAGAGCCCAGTAGAGCCCGACAGAGCCCAGTAGAGCCCGACAGAGCCCGACAGAGCCCGACAGAGCCCGACAGGGCCCAGTAGAGCCCGACAGAGCCCAGTAGAGCCCGACAGAGCCCAGTAGAGCCCGACAGAGCCCAGTAGCGCCCAGTAGAGCCCGACAGGGCCCAGTAGAGCCCGACAGGGCCCGACAGAGCTCGACAGGGCCCGACAGGGCCCGACAGAGCCCGACAGAGCCCGACAGAGCCCGACAGGGCCCGACAGGGCCCAGTAGAGCCCGACAGAGCCCAGTAGAGCCCGACAGAGCCCGACAGAGCCCGACAGAGCCCGACAGGGCCCGACAGGGCCCGACAGGGCCCAGTAGAGCCCGACAGAGCCCGACAGGGCCCGACAGGGCCCGACAGGGCCCGACAGGGAACAGTAGAGCCCAGTAGAGCCCGACAGAGCCCGACAGAGCCCGACAGAGCCCGACAGGGAACAGTAGAGCCCAGTAGAGCCCGACAGAGCCCGACAGGGCCCGACAGGGCCCGACAGGGCCCAGTTTAGCCCAGTAGATCCCGACAGGGCCCGACAGGGCCCAGTTTAGCCCAGTAGAGCCCGACAGGGACCAGTAGAGCCCGACAGAGCCCGACAGAGCCCGACAGGGCCCGAAAGGGCCCGACAGGGCCCAGTAGAGCCCAGTAGAGCCCGACAGAGCCCGACAGAGCGCAGTAGAGCCCGACAGAGCCCGACAGAGCCCGACAGGGCCCGACAGGGCCCGACAGGGCCCGACAGGGCCCAGTAGAGCCCGACAGGGCCCAGTAGAGCCCGACAGGGCCCGACAGGGCCCAGTAGAGCCCGACAGGGCCCGACAAAGCCCAGTAGAGGCCAGTAGAGCCCGACAGAGCCCGACAGAGCCCGACAGGGCCCGACAGGGCCCGACAGGGCCCAGTAGAGCCCGACAGAGCCCGACAGAGCCCGACAGGGCCCGACAGGGCCCGACAGGGAACAGTAGATCCCAGTAGAGCCCGACAGAGCCCGACAGAGCCCGACAGAGCCCAGTTTAGCCCAGTAGAGCCCGACAGGGCCCGACAGGGCCCAGTTTAGCCCAGTAGAGCCCGACAGGGCCCGACAGGGAACAATAGAGCCCGACAGAGCCCGACAGAGCCCGACAGGGACCAGTAGAGCCCGACAGAGCCCGACAGAGCCCGACAGAGCCCGACAGAGCCCGACAGAGCCCGACAGAGCCGGACAGGGCCCGACAGGGCCCAGTAGAGCCCGACAGAGCCCGACAGAGCCCGACAGAGCCCGACAGAGCCCGACAGAGCCCGACAGAGCGCAGTAGAGCCCAGTAGAGCCCGACAGAGCCCGACAGAGCCCGACAGAGCCCGACAGAGCCCGACAGAGCCCGACAGGGCCCAGTAGAGCCCGACAGAGCCCGACAGGGCCCAGTAGAGCCCGACAGGGCCCAGTAGAGCCCGACAGGGCCCGACAAAGCCCAGTAGAGCCCGACAGAGCCCGACAGAGCCCAGTAGAGCCCAGTAGAGCCCGACAGAGCCCGACAGAGCCCGACAGGGCCCAGTAGCGCCCAGTAGAGCCCGACAGAGCCCGACAGGGCCCGACAGGGCCCAGTAGAGCCCGACAGAGCCCGACAGGGCCCAGTAGAGCGCAGTAGAGCCCGACAGAGCCCGACAGAGCCCGACAGAGCCCGACAGAGCCCGACAGAGCCCGACAGGGCCCAGTAGAGCCCGACAGAGCCCGACAGAGCCCGACAGAGCCCGACAGAGCCCAGTAGAGCCCAGTAGAGCCCGACAGAGCCCAACAGAGCCCGACAGAGCCCGACAGAGCCCGACAGAGCCCGACAGAGCCCGACAGAGCCCGACAGGGAACAGTAGAGCCCGACAGGGCCCGACAGAGCACGACAGGGCCCAGTAGAGCCCGACAGGGCCCAGTAGAGCCCGACAGGGAACAGTAGAGCCCAGTAGAGCCCGACAGAGACCTACAGAGCCCGACAGGGCCCGACAGGTCCCAGTAGAGCTCGACAGAACCCGACAGGGCCCGACAGGGCCCGACAGGGCCCGACAGAGCCCGACAGGGCCCAGTAGAGCCCGACAGAGCCCGACAGAGCCCGACAGGGCCCGACAGGGCCCGACAGGGAACAGTAGAGCCCAGTAGAGCCCGACAGAGACCTACAGAGCCCGACAGGGCCCGACAGGGCCCAGTAGAGCCCGACAGAGAACGACAGAGCCCAGTAGAGCCCGACAGAGCCCGACAGGGCCCGACAGGGCCCGACAGGGCCCGACAGGGCCCAGTAGAGCCCGACAGAGCCCGACAGAGCCCGACAGAGCCCGACAGAGCCCGACAGAGCCCGACAGAGCCCAGTAGAGCCCGACAGAGCCCAGTAGAGCCCGACAGAGCCCGACAGGGAACAGTAGAGCCCAGTAGAGCCCGACAGAGCCCGACGGGGCCCGACAGGGCCCGACAGGGCCTGACAGGGAACAGTAGAGCCCGACAGGGCCCGACAGAGCCCGACAGGGCCCAGTAGAGCCCGACAGGGCCCGACAGAGCCCTACAGAGCCCGAGAGGTCCCAGTAGAGCCCGACAGAACCCGACAGAGCCCGACAGGGCCCGACAGGGCCCAGTAGAGCCCGACAGAGCCCGACAGAGCACGACAGAGCCCAGTAGAGCCCGACAGAGCCCGACAGAGCCCGACAGAGCCCGACAGAGCCCGACAGAGCCCGACAGAGCCCGACAGAGCCCGACAGAGCCCAGTAGAGCCCAGTAGAGCCCGACAGAGCCCGACAGGGCCCAGTATCGCCCAGTAGAGCCCGACAGAGCCCGACAGGGCCCAGTAGAGCCCAGTAGAGCCCGACAGAGCCCGACAGAGCCCGACAGAGCCCGACAGAGCCCGACAGAGCCCGACAGAGCCCAGTAGAGGACAGTAGAGCCCGACAGAGCCCGACAGAGCCCGACAGAGCCCAACAGGGCCCAGTAGAGCCCAGTAGAGCCCGACAGAGCCCGACAGCCCCGACAGTGCCCGACAGGGCCCAGTAAAGCCCGACAGAGCCCGACAGAGCCCGACAGAGCCCAGTAGAGCCCGACAGGGCACGACAAAGCCCAGTAGAGGCCAGTAGAGCCCGACAGAGCCCGACAGAGCCCGACAGATCCCGACAGAGCCTGACAGAGCCCGACAGAGCCCAGTAGAGCCCGACAGAGCCCAGTAGAGCCCGACAGAGCCCGACAGAGCCCGACAGGGCCCAGTAGAGCCCGACAGAGCCCGACAGAGCCCAGTAGAGCCCGACAGAGCCCAGTAGAGCCCGACAGAGCCCAGTAGCGCACAGTAGAGCCCGACAGGGCCCAGTAGAGCCCGACAGGGCCCGACAGAGCTCGACAGGGCCCGACAGGGCCCGACAGAGCCCGACAGGGCCCGACAGAGCCCGACAGGGCCCGACAGGGCCCAGTAGAGCCCGATAGAGCCCAGTAGAGCCCGACAGAGCCCGACAGAGCCCGACAGGGCCCGACAGGGCCCGACAGGGCCCAGTAGAGCCCGACAGGGCCCGACAGGGCCCGACAGGGCCCGACAGGGAACAGTAGAGCCCAGTAGAGCCCAGTAGAGCCCGACAGAGCCCGACAGAGCCCGACAGAGCCCGACAGAGCCCGACAGGGAACAGTAGAGCCCAGTAGAGCCCGACAGAGCCCGACAGGGCCCGACAGGGCCCAGTTTAGCCCAGTAGATCCCGACAGGGCCCGACAGGGCCCAGTTTAGCCCAGTAGAGCCCGACAGGGACCAGTAGAGCCCGACAGAGCCCGACAGAGCCCGACAGGGCCCAGTAGAGCCCGCCAGAGCCCGCCAGAGCCCGCCAGAGCCCGACAGGGCCCGACAGGGCCCGACAGGGCCCGACAGGGCCCGACAGGGCCCGACAGAGCCCAATAGAGCCCGACAGGGCCCGACAGGGCCCGACAGGGCCCAGTAGAGCCCGACAGAGCCCGACAGAGCCCGACAGAGCCCGACAGGGAACAGTAGAGCCCAGTAGAGCCCGACAGAGCCCGACAGAGCCCGACAGAGCACAGTAGAGCCCGACAGAGCCCAGTAGAGCCCGACAGAGCCCGACAGGGCCCGACAGGGCCCGACAGGGAACAGTAGAGCCCGACAGGGCCCGACAGAGCCCGACAGGGCCCAATAGACCCCGACAGGGCCCGACAGGGCCCGACAGGGAACAGAAGAGCCCAGTAGAGCCCGACAGAGCCCGACAGAGCCCTACAGAGCCCGACAGGGCCCGAAAGGTCCCAGTAGAGCCTGACAGAACCCGACAGAGCCCGACAGGGCCCGACAGGGGCCGACAGGGGCCGACAGGGGCCAGTAGAGCCCGACAGAGCCCGACAGGGCCCAGTAGAGCCCGACAGAGGCCGACAGAGCCCAGTAGAGCCCGACAGAGCCCTACAGAGCCCAGTAGAGCCCGACAGAGCCCAGTAGAGCCCGACAGAGCCCGACAGAGCCCAACAGAGCCCGACAGGGCCCAGTAGAGCCCGACAGAGACCTACAGAGCCCGACAGGGCCCGACAGGTCCCAGTAGAGCTCGACAGAACCCGACAGGGCCCGACAGGGCCCGACAGGGCCCGACAGAGCCCGACAGGGCCCAGTAGAGCCCAGTAGAGCCCGACAGGGCCCAGTAGAGCCCAGTAGAGCCCGACAGAGCCCGACAGAGCCCGACAGGGAACAGTAGAGCCCAGTAGAGCCCGACAGAGCCCGACAGAGCCCGACGGGGCCCGACAGGGCCCGACAGGGCCTGACAGGGAACAGTAGAGCCCGACAGGGCCCGACAGAGCCCGACAGGGCCTAGTAGAGCCCGACAGGGCCCGACAGAGCCCTACAGAGCCCGAGAGGTCCCAGTAGAGCCCGACAGAACCCGACAGAGCCCGACAGGGCCCGACAGGGCCCAGTAGAGCCCGACAGAGCCCGACAGAGCACGACAGAGCCCAGTAGAGCCCGACAGAGCCCGACAGAGCCCGACAGAGCCCAGTAGAGAACAGTAGAGAACAGTAGAGCCCGACAGAGCCCAGTAGAGCCCAGTAGAGCCCGACAGAGCCCGACAGGGCCCAGTATCGCCCAGTAGAGCCCGACAGAGCCCGACAGGGCCCAGTAGAGCCCAGTAGATCCCGACAGAGCCCGACAGAGCCCGACAGAGCCCGACAGAGCCCGACAGAGCCCGACAGAGCCCAGTAGAGCCCGACAGGGCACGACAAAGCCCAGTAGAGGCCAGTAGAGCCCGACAGAGCCCGACAGAGCCCGACAGAGCCCGACAGAGCCCGACAGGGCCCAGTAGAGCCCAGTAGAGCCCGACAGAGCCCGACAGCCCCGACAGTGCCCGACAGGGCCCAGTAGAGCCCGACAGAGCCCGACAGAGCCCGACAGAGCCCAGTAGAGGCCAGTAGAGCCCGACAGAGCCCGACAGAGCCCGACAGAGCCCGACAGAGCCTGACAGAGCCCGACAGAGCCCAGTAGAGCCCGACAGAGCCCAGTAGAGCCCGACAGAGCCCGACAGAGCCCGACAGGGCCCAGTAGAGCCCGACAGAGCCCAGTAGAGCCCGACAGAGCCCAGTAGAGCCCGACAGAGCCCAGTAGCGCCCAGTAGAGCCCGACAGGGCCCAGTAGAGCCCGACAGGGCCCGACAGAGCTCGACAGGGCCCGACAGGGCTCGACAGAGCCCGACAGAGCCCGACAGAGCCCGACAGGGCCCGACAGGGCCCAGTAGAGCCCGACAGAGCCCAGTAGAGCCCGACAGAGCCCGACAGAGCCCGACAGAGCCCGACAGGACCCGACAGGGCCCGACAGGGCCCAGTAGAGCCCGACAGAGCCCGACAGGGCCCGACAGGGCCCGACAGGGCCCGACAGGGAACAGTAGAGCCCAGTAGAGCCCGACAGAGCCCGACAGAGCCCGACAGAGCCCGACAGGGAACAGTAGAGCCCAGTAGAGCCCGACAGAGCCCGACAGGGCCCGACAGGGCCCGACAGGGCCCAGTTTAGCCCAGTAGATCCCGACAGGGCCCGACAGGGCCCAGTTTAGCCCAGTAGAGCCCGACAGGGACCAGTAGAGCCCGACAGAGCCCGACAGAGCCCGACAGGGCCCGAAAGGGCCCGACAGGGCCCAGTAGAGCCCAGTAGAGCCCGACAGAGCCCGACAGAGCGCAGTAGAGCCCGACAGAGCCCGACAGGGCCCGACAGGGCCCGACAGGGCCCGACAGGGCCCGACAGGGCCCAGTAGAGCCCGACAGGGCCCAGTAGAGCCCGACAGGGCCTGACAGGGCCCAGTAGAGCCCGACAGGGCCCGACAAAGCCCAGTAGAGGCCAGTAGAGCCCGACAGAGCCCGACAGAGCCCGACAGGGCCCGACAGGGCCCGACAGGGCCCAGTAGAGCCCGACAGAGCCCGACAGAGCCCGACAGAGCCCGACAGGGCCCGACAGGGCCCGACAGGGAACAGTAGATCCCAGTAGAGCCCGACAGAGCCCGACAGAGCCCGACAGAGCCCAGTTTAGCCCAGTAGAGCCCGACAGGGCCCGACAGGGCCCAGTTTAGCCCAGTAGAGCCCGACAGGGCCCGACAGGGAACAATAGAGCCCGACAGAGCCCGACAGAGCCCGACAGGGACCAGTAGAGCCCGACAAAGCCCGACAGAGCCCGACAGAGCCCGACAGAGCCCGACAGAGCCCGACAGAGCCGGACAGGGCCCGACAGGGCCCAGTAGAGCCCGACAGAGCCCGACAGAGCCCGACAGAGCCCGACAGAGCCCGACAGAGCCCGACAGAGCCCGACAGAGCGCAGTAGAGCCCAGTAGAGCCCGACAGAGCCCGACAGAGCCCGACAGAGCCCGACAGAGCCCGACAGAGCCCGACAGAGCCCGACAGAGCCCGACAGAGCCCGACAGGGCCCAGTAGAGCCCGACAGAGCCCGACAGGGCCCAGTAGAGCCCGACAGGGCCCAGTAGAGCCCGACAGGGCCCGACAAAGCCCAGTAGAGCCCGACAGAGCCCGACAGAGCCCAGTAGAGCCCAGTAGAGCCCGACAGAGCCCGACAGAGCCCGACAGGGCCCAGTAGCGCCCAGTAGAGCCCGACAGAGCCCGACAGGGCCCGACAGGGCCCAGTAGAGCCCGACAGAGCCCGACAGGGCCCAGTAGAGCGCAGTAGAGCCCGACAGAGCCCGACAGAGCCCGACAGAGCCCGACAGAGCCCGACAGAGCCCGACAGAGCCCGACAGAGCCCGACAGAGCCCGACAGGGCCCAGTAGAGCCCGACAGAGCCCGACAGAGCCCGACAGAGCCCGACAGAGCCCAGTAGAGCCCAGTAGAGCCCGACAGAGCCCAACAGAGCCCGACAGAGCCCGACAGAGCCCAACAGAGCCCGACAGAGCCCGACAGAGCCCGACAGGGAACAGTAGAGCCCGACAGGGCCCGACAGAGCACGACAGGGCCCAGTAGAGCCCGACAGGGCCCAGTAGAGCCCGACAGGGAACAGTAGAGCCCAGTAGAGCCCGACAGAGACCTACAGAGCCCGACAGGGCCCGACAGGTCCCAGTAGAGCTCGACAGAACCCGACAGGGCCCGACAGGGCCCGACAGGGCCCGACAGAGCCCGACAGGGCCCAGTAGAGCCCGACAGAGCCCGACAGAGCCCGACAGGGCCCGACAGGGCCCGACAGGGAACAGTAGAGCCCAGTAGAGCCCGACAGAGACCTACAGAGCCCGACAGGGCCCGACAGGGCCCAGTAGAGCCCGACAGAGAACGACAGAGCCCAGTAGAGCCCGACAGAGCCCGACAGGGCCCGACAGGGCCCGACAGAGCCCGACAGGGCCCAGTAGAGCCCGACAGAGCCCGACAGAGCCCGACAGAGCCCGACAGAGCCCGACAGAGCCCAGTAGAGCCCGACAGAGCCCGACAGGGAACAGTAGAGCCCAGTAGAGCCCGACAGAGCCCGACGGGGCCCGACAGGGCCCGACAGGGCCTGACAGGGAACAGTAGAGCCCGACAGGGCCCGACAGAGCCCGACAGGGCCCAGTAGAGCCCGACAGGGCCCGACAGAGCCCTACAGAGCCCGAGAGGTCCCAGTAGAGCCCGACAGAACCCGACAGAGCCCGACAGGGCCCGACAGGGCCCAGTAGAGCCCGACAGAGCCCGACAGAGCACGACAGAGCCCAGTAGAGCCCGACAGAGCCCGACAGAGCCCGACAGAGCCCGACAGAGCCCGACAGAGCCCGACAGAGCCCAGTAGAGCCCAGTAGAGCCCGACAGAGCCCGACAGGGCCCAGTATCGCCCAGTAGAGCCCGACAGGGCCCAGTAGAGCCCAGTAGAGCCCGACAGAGCCCGACAGAGCCCGACAGAGCCCGACAGAGCCCGACAGAGCCCGACAGAGCCCGACAGAGCCCGACAGAGCCCGACAAAGCCCAGTAGAGGACAGTAGAGCCCGACAGAGCCCGACAGAGCCCGACAGAGCCCAACAGAGCCCAACAGGGCCCAGTAGAGCCCAGTAGAGCCCGACAGAGCCCGACAGCCCCGACAGTGCCCGACAGGGCCCAGTAAAGCCCGACAGAGCCCGACAGAGCCCGACAGAGCCCAGTAGAGCCCGACAGGGCACGACAAAGCCCAGTAGAGGCCAGTAGAGCCCGACAGAGCCCGACAGAGCCCGACAGATCCCGACAGATCCCGACAGAGCCTGACAGAGCCCGACAGAGCCCAGTAGAGCCCGACAGAGCCCAGTAGAGCCCGACAGAGCCCGACAGAGCCCGACAGGGCCCAGTAGAGCCCGACAGAGCCCGACAGAGCCCAGTAGAGCCCGACAGAGCCCAGTAGAGCCCGACAGAGCCCAGTAGCGCACAGTAGAGCCCGACAGGGCCCAGTAGAGCCCGACAGGGCCCGACAGAGCTCGACAGGGCCCGACAGGGCCCGACAGAGCCCGACAGAGCCCGACAGGGCCCGACAGAGCCCGACAGGGCCCGACAGGGCCCAGTAGAGCCCGATAGAGCCCAGTAGAGCCCGACAGAGCCCGACAGAGCCCGACAGGGCCCGACAGGGCCCGACAGGGCCCAGTAGAGCCCGACAGGGCCCGACAGGGCCCGACAGGGCCCGACAGGGAACAGTAGAGCCCAGTAGAGCCCAGTAGAGCCCGACAGAGCCCGACAGAGCCCGACAGAGCCCGACAGAGCCCGACAGGGAACAGTAGAGCCCAGTAGAGCCCGACAGAGCCCGACAGGGCCCGACAGGGCCCAGTTTAGCCCAGTAGATCCCGACAGGGCCCGACAGGGCCCAGTTTAGCCCAGTAGAGCCCGACAGGGACCAGTAGAGCCCGACAGAGCCCGACAGAGCCCGACAGGGCCCGAAAGGGCCCGACAGGGCCCAGTAGAGCCCAGTAGAGCCCGACAGAGCCCGACAGAGCGCAGTAGAGCCCGACAGAGCCCGACAGGGCCCGACAGGGCCCGACAGGGCCCAGTAGAGCCCGACAGGGCCCGACAGGGCCCAGTAGAGCCCGACAGGGCCCGACAAAGCCCAGTAGAGGCCAGTAGAGCCCGACAGAGCCCGACAGAGCCCGACAGGGCCCGACAGGGCCCGACAGGGCCCAGTAGAGCCCGACAGAGCCCGACAGAGCCCGACAGAGCCCGACAGAGCCCGACAGAGCCCGACAGAGCCCAGTAGAGCCCGACAGGGCCCGACAGGGCCCGACAGGGACCGACAGGGACCGACAGGGAACAGTAGAGCCCAGTAGAGCCCGACAGAGCCCGACAGAGCCCGACAGAGCCCAGTTTAGCCCAGTAGAGCCCGACAGGGCCCGACAGGGCCCAGTTTAGCCCAGTAGAGCCCGACAGGGCCCGACAGGGACCAATAGAGCCCGACAGAGCCCGACAGAGCCCGACAGGGACCAGTAGAGCCCGACAGAGCCCGACAGAGCCCGACAGAGCCCGACAGAGCCCGACAGAGCCCGACAGAGCCCGACAGAGCCCGACAGAGCCCGACAGGGCCCAGTAGAGCCCGACAGAGCCCGACAGAGCCCAGTAGAGCCCGACAGAGCCCAGTAGAGCCCGACAGAGCCCGACAGAGCCCGACAGAGCCCGACAGAGCCCGACAGAGCCCAGTAGAGCCCGACAGAGCCCGACAGGGCCCGACAGGGCCCAGTAGCGCCCAGTAGAGCCCGACAGAGCCCGACAGGGCGCAGTAGAGCCCAGTAGAGCCCGACAGAGCCCGACAGAGCCCGACAGAGCCCGACAGAGCCCGACAGAGCCCGACAGAGCCGGGCAGGGCCCGACAGGGCCCAGTAGAGCCCGACAGAGCCCGACAGAGCCCGACAGGGCCCAGTAGAGCCCGACAGAGCCCGACAGAGCCCGACAGAGCGCAGTAGAGCCCAGTAGAGCCCGACAGAGCCCGACAGAGCCCGACAGAGCCCGACAGAGCCCGACAGAGCCCGACAGAGCCCGACAGGGCCCAGTAGAGCCCGACAGAGCCCGACAGAGCCCAGTAGAGCCCGACAGGGCCCAGTAGAGCCCGACAGGGCCCGACAAAGCCCAGTAGAGCCCGACAGAGCCCGACAGAGCCCAGTAGAGCCCAGTAGAGCCCGACAGAGCCCGACAGGGCCCAGTAGCGCCCAGTAGAGCCCGACAGAGCCCGACAGGGCCCGACAGGGCCCAGTAGAGCCCGACAGAGCCCGACAGGGCCCAGTAGAGCCCAGTAGAGCCCGACAGAGCCCAACAGAGCCCGACAGAGCCCGACAGAGCCCGACAGGGCCCAGTAGAGCCCAGTAGTGCCCGACAGAGCCCGACAGAGCCCAGTAGAGCCCAGTAGAGCCCTACAGAGCCCGACAGAGCCCGACAGAGCCCGACAGAGCCCGACAGAGCCCGACAGAGCCCGACAGAGCCCGACAGAGCCCAGTAGAGCCCAGTAGAGCCCAACAGAGCCCGACAGAGCCCGACAGGGAACAGTAGAGCCCAGTAGAGCCCGACAGAGCCCGACGGGGCCCGACAGGGCCCGACAGGGAACAGTAGAGCCCGACAGGGCCCGACAGAGCCCGACAGGGCCCAGTAGAGCCCGACAGGGCCCAGTAGAGCCCGACAGGGCCCGACAGAGCCCTACAGAGCCCGAGAGGTCCCAGTAGAGCCCGACAGAACCCGACAGAGCCCGACAGGGCCCGACAGGGCCCAGTAGAGCCCGACAGAGCCCGACAGAGCCCGACAGAGCCCGACAGAGCCCGACAGAGCCCAGTAGAGCCCGACAGAGCCCGACAGAGCCCGACAGAGCCCGACAGAGCCCGACAGAGCCCGACAGAGCCCGACAGAGCCCAGTAGAGCCCAGTAGAGCCCGACAGAGCCCAGTAGAGCCCAGTAGAGCCCGACAGAGCCCGACAGGGCCCAGTATCGCCCAGTAGAGCCCGACAGAGCCCGACAGGGCCCAGTAGAGCCCAGTAGAGCCCGACAGAGCCCGACAGAGCCCGACAGAGCCCGACAGAGCCCGACAGAGCCCGACAGAGCCCGACAGGGCCCGACAGGGCCCGACAGGGCCCGACAGGGCCCGACAGGGCCCAGTAGAGCCCAGTAGAGCCCAGTAGAGCCTGACAGAGCCCGACAGAGCCCGACAGAGCCCGACAGAGCCCAGTAGAGCCCGACAGAGCCCGACAGAGCCCGACAGAGCCCGACAGAGCCCGACAGGGCCCGACAGGGCCCGACAGGGCCCGACAGGGCCCGACAGGGCCCGACAGGGCCCAGTAGAGCCCGACAGAGCCCGACAGGGCCCGACAAAGCCCAGTAGAGGCCAGTAGAGCCCGACAGAGCCCGACAGAGCCCGACAGAGCCCGACAGAGCCCGACAGAG